>NW_028227260.1:10538118-11005618 GCF_978045245.1 Mus caroli
CTGGATTACATTCGTAGGCCTAGATGATTTAATGGATGAAAAATTAATCCGATTGTTTTAGGAAAGGGTTCAGTAGCTTAAGCCATCAATTTATTAATCTTGAGAATGATAGCATAGTCAAAATTCAACATTCGTATTCTTTTGTGTCATGAATCCAGGAAACTATAACAATACTCAGATTCCTTTTAGTAACTTAAAGATGTCCTCCAGTTAGCTGGCCCCTTTAAGAAATTCCCTTTGTGTTCTAGCAAGCTTTAGAAAAACATTGTATTTAGAAACAAGCACATCATGTGGGATTTGCTGCATTTTATTGCACCATCTTCCCTTGCTCACAGAAGTAGAGATATATGCTTAGAGAGTAGATAATAGTAAGCAGTAGCCAGTTTGTATCACACACATTACCACACACTTAAGTGTGGTTGGTATGGATATGCACTGCTCAGAGATCTTTTCTAGAGGCCCTCCTATGGAAGTATATTTGAGTGACAGTTTCAAATCGCTGCATCTTTTAAGATTCACTACAGCATTAAACAGAGGCCATTCTTCCCTCGAATAGTCTCAGCTAGGGCTGTGGCATAGATACTAATAGAACATTATTTTCCCCAGTACACTACTCCTCCACTGAGCAATATTTGCCTCATAAATCACCATCAGCCTGCCCTTAAATCATGCTATGATCCAAAAGTCTTCCTATATATTATATTCCCCTATCATTTTTATCCCTTCAAATGAAACATGTCTGCATATTTTTGTATTAAAAGAGTATTTATTTTATCTACTCTCTGTCAACCCCAGAACCAACCAATTTCTCCAGACTTCCCGGGGTAAGTGCAGGAAAAGCAGCATACAGGGCAGATAAGACATGGGAGAAAGAAGTATGGGAGGTGGAAGTGGAGACAGCTGCTTCCCATGGAGAACAGGATGAGAAAGGTTCCCACTAGGCAAAAGAGCTCTATGGCCTCGTAGATGCCAAAGCCCAGAATTGCGTAAGAGCAGAGCTGTTGCTACAGAGAAGGGTTCCTGGCATAGCCAATGATGAGGTTTCCAAAAACAGTCCCAATCCCAGCCCAGAGGCAGACATCCCAACTGTGGTAGCCCCAGCCCCAAATGAACTTGGCAGCTGTGTCCACGTTCCTTTAAATGATGTTGGTTTGGAAGCTTCAGCCAGGGATAAGTGAGGTCACAGGACTCTAAACTGCCAAGCTGCTGAGACACTCCTCTGTCAATGTGTCTGGCTGGTTCAACACCACTGCAGGCAGCTGAGAGATGTTCTTGACAAAGGGACATTTAGGGTTGAATTTGGAGCAGGCATACATTATCAGGGGTGAGGGGCCAAGGCAGGAGAGCTGCTCCCAGGACAGAGAATACAGAAAGCATACCTTCATTTTGACCTAACAACTTCCCACTGTAGCACCTCCTTTCCTTCAAAGGAATTTCTACTGATGCAACTAATACATCTTAGTACATGACTCTTGGAAGACCCAAGATGACCTATTAGGGATAATCTGAACAGCAAATGAAGTTGAAAAATTAGCAATTCACGAAAGAAAGAGTTTCATGGTGTAAAAAAAAATAAACTCTTGTTAATTGGAATTGTTCCTCTTGAAATGATCTTGTTCATAGATTGTATCTTGCTTTCCTAATTTTTCTTCAAGTATAGTATATATAGAAACTCCAAAAGTTGTGATTAAACAATTTTTAGATACTTATAAAGTGAGGTCAGCTATATAACTAGTACCCACCCAAATTTTAAAAATAAAACCAATATGATCAACACCTCAGGAATTCTTTTTATTATATCCCCCCTCCCGATTACTATCCCTCAAAGATAACTGATACCTGATTTATAACACATAGAAAGGTATTACTTTTTTCTGCAAATTAACATAAATGAACCCATTTAATATACACTTTTGTGTCTACCTTTTAAAATTTACCACTTTTTAAAGATTTATCCATGTTTTCCACGTAATAATACCCCATTCATTATTGTGGTTATAGGCCAAAATCTTACTGAAGTCTAAGCCTTATCAATACAGCTCCGAGAATCAGATTTGACTAATTGCCTAGACAAGGTATTTTATCATCTTCAATTTTCACCTGACTTTCTCTAATTCACTGAAGGCAGTTTCTGCCTCTCCTCTCAAAAGACCACTACTTCACTCAGGTCATGACATGTAGACAATGTTCCCAAGAGGCTCTTTTCCTTCCCAAGAATCCTTTTCCTGATATCTAATTACTCTCTCTGGGACCATTGTATCTTGATATTTTGGAGGATTAACTGCTCCCTCTTTCTCCAACTTTGGCTAAATGCCTTCCCACCGATTTTCACCATCATATATGAATTCAAAATCCAGCCCCATCACCAACCTCAGGGACCACAGGATTCACAGTGAGCTATACAAAAGTGTCCTGTAAGAGGCCCTGAGAAAGACTTGAGTGATGCCTTCCAGCTCCAATGATGTGAAAGAGTTCCTAGCCAACGCCAAGGAAGATTTTTCTGGAAAAAAAAATGGGAGACTCCTTCTCAGAATACAGCCCAGTAGGATCAGTTTGATAGGATCAAGACCCTTGGCACTGGCTCCTTTGGGCAAGTGATGCTTGTGAAACACAAGGAGAGTGGGAACTATTATGCCATGAAGATCTTGGACAAGAAGAAGGTGGTGAAACTGAAGCAGATCGAGCACACTATGAATGAGAAGTGCATCCTGCAGGCCGTCAACTTCTCGTTCCTGGTCAAACTTGAATTCTCCTTCAAGGATAACTCAAACTTGTACATGGTCATGGAGTATGTGGCTGGTGGAGAGATGTTCTCCCACTTATGGTGGATCAGGTGGTTCAGCAATGTCCATTTCTACACTGCACAGGTCGTCCTGACCTTTGAGCATCTGCACTCTCTGGACCTCATCTACGGGGACCTGAAGCCCAAGAATCTTCTCATCAACCATCAGAGATATATTCAGGTGAAAGACTTCGGCTTTGCCAAGCATGTGAAAGGTTATACTTGGACCTTGTGTGGGACCCCTGAGTACTTAGCCCTTGAGATTATCCTGAGCAAAGGCTGCAACAAGGCTGTGGACTGGTGGGCTCTCAGGGTCCTCATCTACGAAATGGTTGCTGGTTACCCGCCCTTCTTCGCTGAACAGCCTATCCAGATCTATGAGAAAATTGTCTCTGGGAAGGTGTGGTTCCCATCCCACTTCAGCTCTTACTTGAAAGAGCTGCTGCAGAAACTTCTGCAGGTGGATCTCACCAAGTGCTTTGGGAACCTCAATAACGGTGTCAATGACATCAAGAACCACAAGTAGTTTGCCATGACTGACTGGATTGCCGTCTATCAGAGAAAGGTGGAAGCTCCCTTCATATCAAAGTTTTTTTTCTTTTTTTTAATTAGGTATTTTCTTCATTTACATTTCCAATGCTATCCCAAAAGTCCCCCCATGCCCTCCCCCTCCCCTCCCCACCCACTCCCACTTCTTGGCCCTGGTGTTTGCCTGTACTGAGGCATATAAAGTTTGCAAGATCAATGGGCCTCTCTTTCCTCTGATGGCCGACAAGTCCATCTTCTGATACATATGCAGCTAGAGACAGAGCTCTGGTGAGGTACTAGTTAGTTCATATTGTTGTTCCTCCTATAGGGTTGCAGATCCCTTTAGCTCCTTGGGTACTTTCTCTAGCTCCTCCATTGGGGGCCCTGTGATCCATTCAATGGCTGACTGTGAGCATCCACTTCTGTGTTTGCTAGGCCCCAGCATAGCCTCACAAGAGACAGCTATATCTGGGTCCTATCAGCAAAATCTTGTTAGTGTATGCAACGGTGTCAGCGTTTGGAGGCTGATTATGTGATGGATCCCCGGGTATGGCAGTCTCTAGATGGTCCATCCTTTCGTCTCAGCTCCAAACTTTGTCTCTGTGACATCTGGGCACCTTCCCTGCCAGAGGAGAGATGTCAGCCCCGCCCGGGAGGGCTTTGCTGGAGCACCCAGGAGAGCCATCTTGGTTCCCGGATCCAGCCGAGACTAGTCTGCACAGGTGAGTGTGGACTACAGAAGCTAACTGCTTCTGGGACAGGCAGAAGCCACAGAGCTTCTGAGGCAGACCCCAATTCGGGCTCTAGACATCCGGGCACCTTCCCTGCCATACCAAAGTTTAAAGGTCCTGGGGACAGGAGTAACTTTGACGACTCTAAGGAAGAAGAGATCCGGGTCTCCATCAATGAGAAATGGGGCAAGGAGTTTATTTAGTTTTAGGGGTGTGCTTGTGCCCCATGAGTTTTCTTTCAATTTTTTTTCTTTTTCTTTCTATTTTTTCCGGTTGAGGGGGGTTGGATTGAACAGCCAGATGGCTCTAGAGTTCCATGCATCTAATTTAACATCCACTCTATACCCCCAGGGTTAAGGAGAACAGGAAAGCCAGATACTGGGGAAGGGGCAACATCAGCTGCTCCCCCTCTCCCTTCTCCTCCACCCTTCCCTGCCAGTTTTCAATGAATTTCTTAGCTTTAGTCATACCCAATCTTGTTGGTGTCTCCAGGGGCAGGGTACGGAAAGAGGGACCCAAATTCAGCCTCCTTCCCTACCCCATCACTGGATACTAAGGATGAACAATAAAGCCAACCTTTCCTTCCATGCAGCCCTGCCTGGAAAGGGAGATTTTATGACCTGTACAGAGGGCTGCTTGCCAGTGGGCTTTTTCTTTTCATTTACATTCAATTCCACAAGTGTCTCCCACCCTCTAAAATTGTCCCACCCTTCCCAAATGCCTTCTGCACTCCTTAAATCCATTCTGATGAGACCTGGGTAGCCAACTGACTCTGTCAAGCCTGAGAACTGGGCTTGGAATCTCGTCCTGAGCTGCTAGCCTCCAGGCCTCCCTTTCCAGTGGTCCCATGCCAATTATTTTGTGCATCATACCCCTGAAGAAGCCTCCCCCCATCCTGGGTGCCTCACTTCTAGCACCTCTTGCAGTGCATCCTCACTCACTGCACCCCCAACTCTGATTGTGCTTTTTCTCTCAATAGAAAGGTGGGGAGCTGCTGGTGAAATTACCCCATTTATCCTTGTATTTATTCCTATTGTAACTTGTCCCCAAAAGGAGGAGCTTTCAGGCCTGGGTGGGGAACTCGGGTGGGCGAAGGGTGTTGTTCAACTTGTGTGCTTCAAAGGATGAGACTTACTCTTATTTTTGTTTTGTTTTGTTTTGTTTTGTTTTGTTTTCAAGACAGGATTTCTCTGTATAGCCCTAGCTGTCCTGGAACTCACTCTGTAGACCAGGCTGGCCTCGAACTCAGAAATCTGCCTGCCTCTGCCTCCCAAGTGCTGGGATGAAACGGGTGCACCACCACACCGGCTGAGACTTCCTCTTAAAAAGTGTGCTTTTGTAATCATATTTGAAAGCTATTAGCAATAAAGTTTTTTTTTTTAAAGTTTCATGTAAGAGAAGAGTTATTTCTTCCCAGAGATCTTCTCTCTGGTTGGAACCAGCATCAAATTCCCTTAACCACACAGCCACCTCTGAGAACAAGATAATAAAAGGTAAGACACTCACTTCATCCTTTATGACCATCTTGGTACTTGAAAGCAACTGTCTCACTCTCTAAGCCCTTATCAGTTTCCCGGGTTTGTTATAATTCCTTATAAGGGCAAGATAACAACTGGGTTTCAAATCACCTTAATTTTCATATATGAAGATGCAATGTCATTACGCCTGTAGTCCTATCCCTAGAGTGGCTGAGGTAAGTTTGGGATCAGCCAGGGCTAAAAAACAAAATTGTACATATATATATATATATATATATATATATATGTATATATATATATATATGAGGGAAAGATGCAGTATGTCACAGACAACTTTCTAAAAGACAATTTGTTCTCGGTGGTTTCTAGCTACTTTGAGTTAGTTTTTTTTTTTTAATTGGATTATTCCTAATAACAACTTTCAGTTTGGGATCATGATAAGTACAACAGTCCCTTGAGAAGGCTTCCCCTCCATCTTCATGTCAAAATTCATGTTCTACCCTGCATTAAGCTTTATTACAAGCCATGTTAAACAAACCCTTTGTATAACCTATAAGCCTTCAATAGAATCATCACTGGTTCAAATTATTAAGACAAGAAAACTTAAGGCCGCAGAGGCCTTCTGTTATTATGCCTAAAGTCATACAGTTATCCAATCGTAAAGCATGGATTCATACTTGAGGTTTTAGCTGAAATAATACCATTCATGTTTGACTTTGCTACATCTTCCCTTGAGCTTAGTCATCTACAGTTTCTTCAGTATTGCATCTGTTCCCCATATTGCAAACACTCCTGTGTTAAAACACACACAGTCACACACAGACATACTGTGCTTCATCTTTTTTGACATAGTTACATCCCCCTCCACTCTCTATCCCCTGAAGCCAATATTATCTCAGAGAAGGTACAACCTCCCAATGCGTTATAAGCTAGTAAAGGAAGATCCTAGGCTCAGATGTCAGAGCATTTGTGTTGGAACTGTGACATCTTGGACAAATTATATTATTTCTTTGAGATTCAGTTGTTTTCATCTTCAAGTTGAGTATAAAAGAACCTTTCTCATACGGTGACTGTGAGGGTTAAAAGGACAATGGGAGTAAAACTCCTGACTTTAAATGTAGTAACGGATGCATGCTGTTATTGTTATTACTCATTTATGGTATTGTATAAAGTCAGGGATAATTGTCAAGAATAATAACCATTTAAATAATGTTCAAAATGGTGGTTCTCTTGAGCTCGGTTTATGACTCAACAAGCAGGCGTACTTGCTGTACAAGCAAGTGTGAGGATCTGAGTTCAAACCTCCAGAAACCAGGTCAGGCACACCCGAGCCTATGCACCAATGGAGCAAGCAGAAACAGGAAGATCCCTTAAACTTGTTGACTACTATCATAGCCCCAGGTTCAAGAAGAAAGCTGTCTCAGAGTAATGAGGCAGAGAATAATAGAACAGGGTGCCCAATATACTCATTTGGCCTCTGTGTACATGCTACAACATATAACACACACACACTCACACACACACACTAAATTTAAAAACTAATTTTAGCCTGCTGTGGTGATACTTGCCTTTAGTCCTAGCACTCAGAAGGCAGAAGAAATCATATCTCTGTGAGTTAGAGGCCAGTCTAGTCTACATAGTGAGCTCCAGTCCTTGGCTAGACTGTGTTTTCTTTTGAGATTCTGTTTTTTAAAAACTAAACCAAAAATCATTTTTCCTAAAACTGAATCTTGATCTCAGACACTTTGGGGATTCTCTTTGCACCTTCCTTCCCCTACTGGAATCTAAGCTTCTCCAATGTTCCAATGCTTAAATGCTCCAATGATTCAAGTGCTCAGCCAGGCTTTGAAACCTCTGACTTTTAGCAGAAGTCTTTAGGTCCTTGATGGCTTCAGTGGGTATAACTCAGTCATTTCAGAGGAACTCCTGGCATTCCTCAATCTCTCCTCATAGGTTTTATCCTGTCTCATTCCAAGTAACATTCTACCCCATACACAGAAACATCAAACACATACCCTACTCACACACCACAGTCTGGATTGTGTCATAGATATGTATGGACTCCATAAATCCAACAAAACTCTCTTGCTAGGACATAATGCCTAGTAGCTCCAATGAACCCTGATGTGGCGGTGAGGGGTTGCCTAACTAGCTAAACTACTGATTAAAAATGAGCATCAGTGATATTATTTGTAAACCTCCTACATGGCCAGATCCATCTACCACACCCTTTATCTGTAAGACAAATCTCAAAACCAGCACTCCTTCCCTAGTCTGCAGACCATTAGCAGGCTGAAAATCAAAGAAAGTGTTGACCTCGTGAAATTCCAAACAACTGTCATTACTACAAATGCACAAATCCTGTGCACCAAAGAAGCCTTCTCTCTCAGGGACTCAGTGGTGATTCTCTAGTTTCCCGTGTGTATGTGGATAGTCTCAGTCTTAACACACAGATGGTAGCAAGTGTATACATTGCAGTCTTAGAAACCTGAGGGAAGTCTGTTCAGAGGTGCTATAATGAGAGCAGGTCTCTGAGGCCTTGATATTTTCTCAGGAATGACACCTAAACACTCACTCATTTGAAACCAGAACAGTGCTTGGAAATGGATCTGTTCATTTCAATCAACCCGAGGGCCAACTAAGGCTGGCAAAATCCTTGTTTGATGCCAGCTGATCCACAGCCCCCAGGTGCTTTCACTTGGATCCCAGCTGGGATTTCTTTTCCTGTGAAGAGGCTTTGGCAACCGCTTTTTATCATCCACCACAAGTACAAATAACAGCAGGAAAGCAGGCAGCACAGGGGAAATTAAGCGCTGTGACAAATGATTTGGTTTATTTCTGTTAACAACCATGATTTGACCTGAACTGCTTCAATTAGGAAGTCAGAGCAGGTGCCCTTGGTGCATTCATTATGTGAGTGTGAGTGTGTGTGTGTGTCTCTGTGTGTGTGTGTGTGTGAGAGAGAGAGAGAGAGAGAGAGAGAGAGAGAGAGACAGAGAGACAGAGACAGAGACAGAGAGACAGAGAGAGACAGAGACAAACAGAGAGGGGGGAGAGAGAGAGGGGGAGAGGCAGAGACAAACAGAGATGGGGGAGAGAGGGAGACAGAGAGAGAGACAGAGAGAGAGACAGAGAGAGAGTCAGAGAGAGAGAGAGAGAGAGAACTGAAAAGATGACAGAATGTTAATTCAGTGTGGCATATGGAAGCCTGTTTGAGAATAAAAAGGCGAGGTGCAGCATGATTTTCCTCCTTCCACCCCCATTCCTCATTCTAATATTCTAAGAAAGATCACAAACACCGTATTTATGAGCGCTCATTATGCCAAAGTGTCTGTTTGATGAATGGTGTCACTGATTAATGAAGACTTGAAACAATTGGATTCTGACTCAAAAGAAGCACACAGCTTTTAAGAAAAATATCAAATAATTGGCAATCCTCCTGCCTGAAATCCTCTCTTCCATGTTTTTGTCTTTTAATTTTTTCTTTTACTTTTTGAGATTATGATATATCTACATCATTTCCCTATTCTCTTTCCTCATTTGAAACTCTCCCATATAACCCTCCTTGCTCTCAAATTCATGGCCTCTTTTATTCATTGTCACATACATCTAGATAGATAGATAGATAGATAGATAAATAGATGAAATAGATGATGCATACACACACATATATTCCTAAATATATAAACACAACCTGCTCAGTCTGTATTATGTTACTTTTTAAAACCTCTTTTTACACTGTGGGCATTTCCTTTGCAGATACTGTTCTCATAAGTAATAAAGCTTGTGAAATCAGACTGGAATGGCTCTTGTCAATTTCACCCTTATAGTCTTGAAACAGGAAATATCATTTTTCTAGGCTACCCACGGGATTGAGATGATCTGCACAAGTTACGACTTGCAGGAATTAAACATAGAACGTGGAGAAAGATAATTATGCACCTTCAACTGATTCACAGAGGCACTGAGCATGTGGTAGGGCAATATTAAAGTGACTGAATTGTTTGTTTTGTTTTTTTTTTTTTTTTTGCATTCCCTTGTTTCCAATAAACTTCCTTTTCTAATTTTTTTATCTTGAAACCTGTTTAGACTTACAGGATAGTTGTTAAGAGCACTAATGAAAGTATACCTTTTATTCAGCTTTTCTACCTTTAACAGTTTATATATCTGCAATGCAATCTTCAGAAACTGAAAAATATCATTAGTATAGCAACTAGCAACTAATATCATTAGTATAGCAACTAGCAACTAAACTCCATGAGTTCTTTAAATTACACCAGTAGTTCCTCTAACCCTTTTTGTTCCAGGATCTACTAAAGTGACTGCAGTCTATGACAGATCCTGAGCCTTTCCTTATCTACTTTGACTTCAACACTGTTGGAAAACAATGTTCAGTTATCTACCTGGATACCTTGTAATCTAGGTTTAGTTGATGATTTTTTCATAATGAGACTGAGCTCATGCATTTTGTGAAAGAATATCAAGCAAATGCCTTTTCAGGACATCATATCAGAGAGAGATGATGCTGGCATGCTTGGTTAATGGTGATGCTAACTTTGATCATTTGCTAAGATGTGTCTGCTGGCTTGGTTACTGTATTCCTTTACAATTAATAAGTACCTCGAGGCCAATAACCTTTTCCCCCTCATTTATTCATCCACTAAATTTCATGACCTATCAGCACATCATGTCTTAGAGACAGCTTTTAAAGTACCCACCAGTAGTTACCCAAAGAGTCTAAGGACAGAATTAAAATGAGCTGAACAGACTGCTGGAATATCTATGAAACATTTGTATACATGAAGTGATTCTCTCACTGGATCAGTGCATATTCTGGGCCTTGGAACACCAGGAATATATACTGATCTGTCTCCTGGTTTTCAGATTGGAGGAAGAAAATGCTTGGGCTCTACAAAACATGAACTATTTGAGTTTTTATTGATGAAATTATACTTGTCCATTTCTTCTCAAACACAAAATAAAATATCCCTGTCACCTTGTGTCCTTTGGTTCGCATGGAAAATTCACCCATATGTTTCTTACCACTTCCGTACACCTGGGAGAAAACTTGAACATCCTTTTTTAATACTTCTGTGACTTTGAATAAGTGCAAGATAGCCAATTTTTAAATAACTTGCTAATATAAGCTCACTATCGATGAAGTCACTTCAACTCCTTCTGTAAAGAATAATCAGCTACTTTGAATGGATTGTTCTAAGCATACTAAATAATGCCCAGACCTGGAAAGGTTCCTCAGGAGCGTTACTTAATTCAGAAAAAACATAGCCATGGCTGGCCTGCAACTTGCCTCATATACCAGGTTTGCCTTGAACTCATATAGATCCACTTGTCTCTCCCTCCTAAGTGCTTAGATTAAAGGCATATGTCACCATGCTTGACTTGGAAATGAACTCTTTTATTAAAATCATTTTAAAGAATTACATGTCAAAATGAGAATGCATTTTCATAAGCCTCTATGCTCAGAACACAATTTTGATGTTTTAAGATGCAAGGATAAAGAATCATGCTGAAATCTTCTTAGACTAACGGTCTGCTGATGTTCTCAGTTACCCACAGATTTAACACATCATATGAACAACAGTAAAATCTTCAGAGAAGATGCTAACTACACTGCAGTGTATGCTGCTCTTCTAAGAAGGTGGCTGTTGCTGCTGCCAGTGGCCATTAAGATGTGTTCCTACTTGCTTTAGAAATAGCAATATGTAATGATCCTCACCTAGCCTCTCCTCAACCTGCTTGGACTCATCAATATTCATTTGCAATATAACTGGCAGCCTTTCATGAAGAGGACTGACTAGTGTCAAGCAACATTATTTTTGTGGGTTCACTTGGAAAGCAAGCCCTAATTAAGTTGATTGGCTCAAACCATTTGTCAAAGTCTAGCATCAGCATTTTATAAATGGCTATTACTCTGGTGCTTTAGTTTTGAAAAAAAAAAGTGCCTACGACCTCAGGAAATGTTGACCACATTGACCTAATTGCTTTTTCTTTTGTTCTTTTTGCAAAAGAAAAAGTTTAAAGTATTTTTGAATAACATGGATATCTACATAGGAAATAGACAAAACACTTCTGTAAGGATAAGATCAGCAAGCTTGCATGATACAAGATAAACATAAGAAAAATAAATCTATCCTAAGTTCTAACAATGAACATTAAAATGAAAACTTTATACCATTTACAGTTGCTCAAACAAAATTGCAATGCTTAGGGGTAAACCTAAGAAAACAGATCTGGATCTCATACAACAGCAATTTCAAATTATGCTTAAGAGCAAGACAATATTTAATTTAAAAATTCATGGGAGTGGGAAGATAGGGCTTATTTGACTTATAATTTCACATCAGAGTCCATGACTGACTGAAGTCAATAAAGGGACTACAACAGGAACCTTGAGTCTGGAAGTGAACCAGAGACTATGGAGATGTGCTGCTTACTGGCTTGCGCTCCTTAATTAAAAAAAAAAAACTTTCAGATTTTCCTACATGAGTATAATATTTATATTATTTCCATTTGTTCTTCTTTCTTCCAAATTCATCCTGTACACACATAACCACTTGCAAATTCATGATCTCCTCTTTAATTATTGTTACGTATATATGAGTACAGCCTGTTGTGCTCACTTAGTGTTGCTCATAAGTGTTTAGGGCTGACCACCTGGTATTAGATAGCCTAGGGTAAGGGACTTGTTCTTGGAGAAAACTGATTCTCCTTCTCTCACTAGACATTAAGTGCATGAAGTTGTTCATATAATGGTAGGGCCTTGTGAGATATCCCCCATTCATTTGGTGTATCAACTGGTGTTGTCTTTGTGCAGGTCTTGTTTAGGCAATCATACTGTTGAGCTTTTATTGTTATAGCTTCCCTGTGATACATGGAAGACAGTATCTCAAACAGACATCCTGGTCCTCCAGCTCTGACAATCATTCTGTCCCTTTCCCACAACATTCCCTGTGCCTTAGGTGCAGGCATTGTATAGTAGATGTATCAATTGGGGTTTAGCACCCCACAGTCCACTGTTCTCTATATTTTGATCAACTATAGGTCTCTACAATGGTCTCTGCTGCTAAAGGAGGCATCTTTGATTAGGGGTAAGAGCTATTCTTGGGTATGAGGTTAAGTATTTAGAGTGAAGTCAGAAAGTATACTGATTTAGGGAAGTGATAGTAGTAGGTTTTCTTCTGAGGCCTATGACCTCACCAGCCATGGATCGTTGGCTGGATTTACAGTACCAGGCATGAATTTCCTCCTATTATGCAAGATTTAAATCTAATTAGATAGCTGATGGTTAAATCAAAGATGTAAGTGCCCCCACTACACCCTTGGGCGTAGCTTTCTATGCTGGTAATTATGGTTCATAAGCTCTATAGCTTGGTAAGAGTATTGATTACCTTTCTCCCTTGGCAGCTTGCATAATACTTTCTGATCCTATGAGAGCTAATCCTCAGGAAGGAGGTTTCAGGTCAGTTCTAATTTTATTCTTCTAAGCCCTATGTCTGAAGTCTGTGGTGTCTTTAGCAATAGCTTCATGTTCTGGGAAGTAACCAATGCCCATGGCAATAGCCTATATGATTTTCAGAGGCACTCTCAAATTCTCCTAACAACTCTAATGTAAATTATATGTAAATATGTATAAATATATAAACACACATATACAAACATATATCTATTTCAAGTAAACATAAAATATTATGTTTCTCTATGGCTTTTTCAAATGTTTTTAGTGTTACTTAGAGATCATGGGTACTTTGAAGAATGGAAAGTTTAGGCCTTCTGTAGAAAAAGGTAGAGGAGTGTTGGAAATGTAAGTAGCATTCATGAACATCTTGTCCATGCTAGTTAATTTCACTTATTGGACTATTTGTCTTAGTGACAGCTCTCCAGGTTAAATGGTAGTGCTCCACTTTACAAATGAAAGTGAAGACCCAGAGAGGTTGAGGACCCTGGATTGGCTAGATGAAGGTCAAATCCGGGTTAATTGGATTCCCAAGGCTAGTTCTTAGCTTACCATATCTTGCCTGGATTGAGCAATAGTTTCAACAGTAATGGTTCAAGAGAAAGTTTGAAAACTCTTTTATATATGACTCAGAAGGGTATGTCCCTCTGAACTTTCTGTGAGTGTCCTGATGGCTTTAGGTGAAGCAAAACACTTCATGAATTTTTCTGAGAGTTGATAAGTAAAATCCACCCCCACAGGAATTTCCAGCAATGGCTAGGAACTTAGCAGCTCTGCATATTTAAGACCTCAGTGAAATTCTGAGAATTGTGTTTTTCTTCTCTCCTTTTTATTCACAGTTTTCCTCCTCTCAAGTAGATAAACAAAAAATTTTATATTCTCATCAAAACACACATCATTAACTGCTAATCAATTCAAGGCTCAGAAATTCCCCAGTAACCTCTCAGTTTTCAGAAATGCCAACAAGAAATAAAGCACTGTTGCTCAAGCCTTGGCTAATAGGACCAGGGCTCTCTCACGGGGCATCAGGTGCCAGAAGCAGTTCCAGCAAAGTCTGGTCTATAAATAGGTCTTGTTTGTAGGTCATGAAAGACAGACAGAGACTCCTAGATCTTTGATGTTAGTGCCTGCTACTTGCCCAGGTCACAAAAGCTGTGAAGAAAACACATTGAGAAAACCAGAGTCTCCAAGCCAAGTGTAGCTGGTGGCCAGTGAATCTAAGGAAGAGAGACACTGGTGCTATGAGAGGGACAAATAGAGCCTCTGGAATGAGAGATGATATAAAACAGCTTCAGGTACTGTTCTGGCATGAACATGGATAGTTTACCAATGGAGCACTATATCTGTTGTGGGAACTCTGTCCTCTAAGCATGATATGCCCATAGCTGTCTTGAAATTACAGAAGCTGCAATTACCCACATGAACTATTCATAAGATTAGGCTTTACTCCTTCACAGAAGAGAGGGAGAACATCAGAAATCTCAAAAATAATTTTTGATGCAGTACTAAAAGGGTTCTCAAGGTCCTGATGGCAGAAAAAATCTTCAGTGGTGTATCTGCCTATAAATGCCTAGACTCCTGTTAACTAATTCCAAATAAACCCATTGGTTCACCAAGATAGACTTTGGTCAGTGACTGGTACCCTATATGGGGTGGATAGACATTTCTTCATATCTTCCCAGGAAAAGCTACCACAATATTGCCTTCAATGATATTAAATAAGGCAGTAGAATTGGGGGTTAGACATACACACACATACACACACACACACACACACACACACACACACACACATTCTCACTACGGTTCTGGCTGAGAAATTATGGGTTTATAAAGCAAGATTATATGAGATGGGCAAAGAAAATGTAGGGTGAAAAATGGAACAATGCCAAGATTACACAACAAGTTGGGAAATATGTAGAAGGTAAGACAGGAGCATCTACCCTAAATGCCCGTGGCATACAGAAGGGTCATTGACCACTTAGGTTAAATTCACCGTGATGGGGTCACGCTACATAAAAGCAGGAAGGAGATAAAAGTGATGGCACCAGGGACCCTTAGTGGTCTTAGCTTTATCCTGAATGATATTGATTTTCATGATGGTCCTGACAATCCATAAGATGTAAAAAGGTATCATCTTGCTGAGGACTTAAATTGAATTATGGCCATTTAAGGTTGGTGAGAGGGATGAAACGTTTGTCCAGCAACTCAGTTTAGGTACCCTTCAGGGTAAACAGCTTTTCTGGTGTCTCTTAATGACTACCAGAGTGGCATAGGGTCTGGAGTGAGAATGTGAACCCTGGGATTATACTCCCTGTGTTCTAACCCTAGCTTTTCACCTTACTAGTTACATACCGTTGGACAGATGATTTAACTACACGGTGTTCTTAATTTACCATCTATTAAATGGAGTCGATAATGGGACCTGCAAGTTAGTTGCCACAAAGATTAAATAAAGGCTGGCAAGATCGCTTAGTAGGTAAAATTACCTGCCATGAAAGCCTGAGATGGGCCAGATTCCTAGATCTAACAGAAGATAAAGAGAGCCAACTCCTAAAAATAAATTGCTCTAGGATTTCGGTAGCATATGTGTGTTCACATTCAAAAATACACATCACACACACACACACACACACACAAATAGCAATAAGTGAAATATTTTTAAAAGATTAAATGAATAAATACAAAGTGACCTAAAATGTTAGCGTCATTTTAAGCTTTCATAGCTTCAGAGATATGGATAGTACATGCTTGCAGAAAGCATTATTTGAAAGTTATTTCTGTACTTCTTACTTTTGTGAGCTCTTTGGGGTATATAAAAGGTGTGTGGAAAACTAGAAATACAATAAATATCTGGTTTTATCCTCCCAAATACTCATCCCCAAGAAGTGATGTGATACCCATTTTTTTTTTCGAGACAGGGTTTCTCTGTAACTCTGGCTGTCTTGGAACTCACTTTGTAGACCAGGCTGGCCTCAAACTCAGAAATTTGCCTGCCTCTGCCTCCCAAGTGCTGGAATTAAAGGCGTGTGCCACCACTCCAGGCGTGATACCCATTTTTATGGAGAAAGTGAATGGCCTAGGGCTGCCTCCTTGTAAGATATTAAGACTGTATTTGATTTCCACTAGAGAATTGAATCCCATTCATTGAGAATGAATCATCACATAGAACATTTTCATATCCATACTAGTACACCCTGTAGGTGAGGCTAAGTGAACTCCATAAGACCTAATCCCTAATAACTTCAAGCATGGTAGAAAACAAATGTTATTTGATAAAAAGATTTTTATAACTTCTTCTTTAATATCTACAGCTAGTTGGATTTGTGCCCTCCCCCACCAAAATTTATATTCCCATCACCCTATGGCTTTGTTTGAAACTCCACCATTTCAGGCTAAAGGTCTCAGATGCAGACACCCTAGGGAGCATTAAGACTTTTAGTCATCAACGCTGGAGTGTGACTTTGTTTAATCAGCTGCTTTCTCCTAATAGCTAGCTGAATAGCTTGGAGGGAAAGAATAGCAATTCTAATTGTAGCAAACTAAGGTAGAATTTGCAAACTCAGAGCAATGCCATAGAGAAAACAGACAAACAGATGGGGGTGTTCTGAGGAGAGAAGACAGGGGACACTCTAAGAAGTAAGTCTTGAAAGGGAATATTTGCAGCCTTGCTATCAAAGTGTCTTCTTTTCTGCTCCCCACCAATTGCAACCAGAGTACAAGGCACTACACTAATTCTTTCGGGAAAGATTTCACAAGTTATAGACCTCATCTAGAGAAGTAGCTTGAAAATATTATAACCGGACAGAACTTTTGAACTTTAACATTGATGTCATTGAATTCTAATTTGTGTGTTTGTCTGCCTCACCAGAAATTTACAAACTATTTATATTCTTTACTATTAGGTTCCTTTAAGAAGAATCATTCAGTAATATAATTAAAAATGAAAGCCTGAGCTCCTTGTCTTTGAATTCAATAGTAATATTTCCTGAGTGAAATATAGCATTTTGAGTTTCTTTTTAATTTTGTTTTATGTGTAAGCTGGTACTTTAGCAGTAGACGTTAATTGCAGTAAAGCGGTGAGGCAAGCCCACCAGAACTCATAGCCATATATTTTATATTTGCTCAGATCAATGCTATGAGTACAATTAAGGATTCAAGCTTCTGCCTGGGATAAATCTTCATACTGTGACATGGAAAATGAGATGTAGGATAATTATTTTCTTTGCAGCCTAACTCTAATTCAAAGAAGAATGTGTGAAGAGAGGTTTTGAGGAAGTAAGGAATAGCCTACCCTCAAGTAAAAGTTACTTATCTGGCTCAGGTGAAGTTGTGGGAAGTGGCCAAGAATGTAGTGCTAGTGTAGCCAAAAGATACCAATTGCCTATTCAAGAAAAAGCACTTTAAAAAGTTCATGGGTACCTGAATTTAGAAGTTGGGGTGCTTGTGAGCATCTTAAAACATGAGTGTGAGGTAAGATGGAGTGCGTTGGAAAAGCAGGAAAGTTGATGGTGTTTATAGGTGAGGAGTTAACACTAGATTTGGATGGAGGTGCTAGCACCATGGACATTTGCTTCTTCTAGGCTAGGGTTAGGACGTGTGTTGATCAAAAAAACCTAGAAGGGTAAGTGCCTGCTCCTTAATTGGAAAGTCTCCAAAGCTGGAAGAGATTAATGATGGGGCTGACATCCTTCTTCCTCCTTCAAGACCTAGAAACAGGAATAGAAAACACGGAGGGAGTAGTTCTTCCATAAAGATCATCTGACATACCCCCAACACCCTCCCCCCAAATACACAGAAAGGACAATGGAGTATTTCATCTACTCAGAAAGGGAGAAGGGATGGCAATCAGACTGAGATGAAAAGGGCAGCTCTAGGAAGTAGTATACCATATTGGGTCAACCCCCCCCCCATCTTTAAAGCAGAAAGGACACAATGTTAGGGGGTGAGGCTGTGGGTTGCAATTGTGTGGTTTGCAGAAAGTCGAGGGAAATGTGGTTTGTTGCAGGCCCAAACTAGTGAGTGAGAAGTGAGGAAAATGGACAAATTCATGTGGAATTTGGAGCCCGTGTAGTAAGTGCTGACCCACCATATTGAAAATTTGAGTGCTCGGTAAGAGCATCATTTTGCCACTTTGCTAAATGGTTTGGATCACGAAGGGCTGGATCTTCATTTCCTGCTTTCCTTTTGGAAGAGGCTAAGGAACAAATGAAGATGTGTGTGGCAAAACTTCCCAGGCTTCTTAGAAGGAAGCTATAGAATTCTACCTATTCTTTATTGGCCCTATGTTAATGAGCTTGATTGCAGCCATTATTTCACAATGCACACATGCATCAAGTCATCAGAGAGTTTCCCAACAATCAGCATCAAGGTTTTCTCCTGTTCTATTCTTGCCATGCCTATACAATCTCTTCAGTTTTATAACTGGTTGTATGCCTTCTACAAAATCTTCTTACCCACCCTCACATCCCTTTCAGACTTCAAATTCAAACAGCAATCTCCTTCTTCTTTTGAGCTTTCTCTACATGGAAGTTTCCAGAAAAGCTCAACAAGAAAAAAGGAAAAATCAAAAACTGTGAATGTCCACAAGGTTTCCAAACAACAACAATAATAAATCTAATATATTAAAAAGAAAAAAATCTCACCCAAATATTTTCGAGTTTCAAACTGCCAGGGTTTTCCTTAGCTCGAGGCAAAAAATGACTTTTTTATTACATGGAGGAAAGGAGCATGAAATCCCCCAGGCGTGTGCCAGAGCTCAGACTCTCCGGGTACACTCTGAGAAGACGCAGAAGGCTGAGCAGGTCATGGAAGGCATGCTGTCTAATTGGAAGTGCATGGATCTCATTGGCTCTGTCTTTCAGATCTGCAAGATCTTCCCTGCTTGGTCCTTCTTAGTTCCCTAGGGAGAGGACTCTGGCGTCAGCTGAAGTTCCTTTGTGGGGAATGCACAATGAACAGGGCAAGCTCAGCAAGGCTGACCAGAGGGCTCTGACAAAGCAATCCTTGTTTCTTGCTTCACAGTCCTTCCTAACAACTTCCTATGTGTGTTTAGATTTATAGGAATGCCTTATTTAGGAAACAGATGTGTTCCAAATCAATAGTTCTTTGGACATGGACTCTGAGGCCAAGTTTTTCTGGCTTCAAACCCTGAATTCGCCACTTTCTGGTTGTGCATCTTGGGCAGGTTAATTAGATATGCTTAGCATGTCCTCTTTATCTAATGTGTAGCTAAGACAGCCTAGACTGCAGACTGAGTGAATATTAGCCTAACAAACTGCCTTCTTTTTGGCTTCTATGATGAATTCAGTAATACTATCCCAGGGGAAGGGTCATTCTCATGAGTTGCAACATCTAATCATAAGATTATCAACATTAAACTCATTCTCTGCAAGAGTCAGAAACTTGCAAATTTGGGAATTGCCATAGCTCAACCACGAGTCGGTTTCCTCCAACCTTTATCCATTTTATAAGAACACACTGTCACATACTCCCCTTCCTTAAACTACACGGAACATACTTGTCTGACAATCAAATTCTTCAGTTTCCATAGGAGAGAGATCAAAAGCTGGAAAGCAGGACAAAATGATCCCATGGGATATTAGTTCAGCACAGAATGGCCATACAAACTGGAGTGCTCAACCCCTGCCAAGATCAAGCACATAAACCTGAGTTTGCTTTCCAATTTTCAGGCAATTATCACTGCTAGATTCAAAACTGTCTCAGGCAGCCCCTTTTTGCACAGCGCTGACAAGTGCTTCAGGACACACGTGTCCAACCTGTGACCCACAGACTGAAAGTACCCCTGCACACATAAAATATAAACTTACTTGAAACATTGTAGATATTTTGCATTTAAAAAATCATTTGAGTGTGTGTATGTGAGGGAGAGAGAGAGAGAGAGAGAGCATGCGCATGTGTACATATGTGCATATGTGCATATGTGCATATGTGCATATGTGCATATGTGCATATGTGCATATGTGCATATGTGCCATGGCACATATGTGTAAGTCAGAGGACAACTTGCAGGAATTGATTTTCTCCTTCCACAATGATGATCAAAGTCAGATCATCAGGCTTGGCAGTAAGTGCCTTTAGCCACCTCACCATCTTGCCAGCTCCTCTGTTCTTCTTTTAGACTTGATTGTCTGGTTCTCGGGCATGAACTATGCAGGTAACAACATCTTACTTTAATGTCAAAATATTGGGCACCACTGGAGGATATATGGCTGTAGTGTTTGACCAGAGTGGTTCCCATAGGCTCATATATTCACATGCTTAGTCCCCAGTTTATGAACTTCTTGGAATGATTAGGAGGTATGGTTTTGTTGGAGTAGGTGTGTCTTCATTGGTAAAGGTATATTGATGAGGATGGGCTTTGAGGTTTCAAAAGCCTAGGCCAAGACCAGTGTTTTTCTTTCTCTGTCTTCTGTCTATAGATCAGGATATAGCTCTCAGCTACTTCTCGAGTACCATGCCTACCTTTGTGCTGTTATGCTTTCCACCATAATGATAATAGACTAACCCTCTGAAACTGTAAGCAAGCTCCCAGTTGAATGCTTTCCTTTAGAAGAGTTGCCTTGGTCATTGTGTCTTTTTGTAGCAATAGAACAGTGACTAAGACAACGGTCCCATAGAGAGCTCATTCAAAGTAACCAAACCTATACAGAGAAGACTATCCACTACTATGCTTATTACCAGCCACTGTATATTGATGCTACAATTCTCATGGTCAGGTTCCTTCAAAGGGTTCTTTTTTTAGCACTTTAATAGAACACTGAATTTCTGGGTTGGGGCAATGGATCAGTTGGTAAAGTGTATGAAGATCAGAGTTCTGTTCACCACATCCAGGTAAAAAGCCCAGCACAATGGCACATATCTGAAACTCTAGAACTGGGACAGTAGTGATGGTAGGAGCCCTTGTGCTTGTTAGTCAACTAGCATAGGCCAATTAGTGAACTCTGGGTTCAGTGAGAGACTCTGCTTAAAAAAATAAAGATGGCAAATAACTTCAGGCCTCTACACATACATGTATACACCTAAACATACACACATGCGTGCACTATACACACAAATCAATTTCCAAAACTCATGGAAAAATTAAGATACTTTGCAAAAGACAAATAAATTAGAGGAAAATGAATAAGAATATCATGTCCATTTGAGCATCCCCAAAGAGAATTATTTCTGGCTGATTTAAAAAGTAAAACATCTTTTTCCTATAAGGAGATTGGACATTTTCAGAAGTAAGACTGAGATTGAAAACTTCTAAGGTCCTAAAACAGAGTAAAAGACAATCAGACTTGTAGAGGCTAAAAGCAGAGATTTTCTGGAAACCTGGGAGTCTTTGTTAGTTTTATGTCAACTTGACCCATTCAGGAAGAGGGATTCTCAATTGAGAGAATGCCTCCATTCGATTGGCCTGTAAGCAAAACTGTGGTACATTTTATTGATTGATGTTGGACTATCTAGGTCACTCGGGGCAGTGCGGCCAATGAGCAGATGGTATAGGAAGGTATATGAAAACAGGTTGAGCCATGTAGGAGGCAGCATTTTTTCTTGGTTTGTGTTTCAATTACTGCACTGACCTCCCTCAGTGACGGTTTGTGTTAAGAGACTTGTAAGCTGAAATAAACCCTTTCTTCCCAAGTTTCTTTTGATCTGGGTGTTTTTCATAGTAATAGAAACCCTAACTAAGCACTGGATTCAAACATATCTATACTAAGTGATTCTGAACAAAGTTCTTAGACACAGATTGTCATGTGTAAAGTAGAGGTAGCAGACCACTTACATCCTTAGATGATTATAAAAATGACCTAGGCTGATGCTTTATGAGTACTTCCTATTAGCCTTGCTATTATAATGACACCTTCAAGGAAGGCTTGCATAACTCACAACTTTTCTTCATTTTACTTTGTAGGAAGAACTTCATATGTGAACACCGCATCTACACCTCTCCTAACCCTTCCTCCCCACTAACTTCCCATTCTTCTCCTATTCCCATGTTCCACCTCTCCTTCCCAAATCCATTATCTCTTCTTTAATTATTATTGTTACATGTATATACATTAACTGAGTTTCCTGAATGAAAATCAGTGGATTATCTACTTATAAAGGGAAAGACTTGATAGTAATAGCACCACCTTCCACTTGTATAATCATTTACAAACTATTTTTGTAAATATCACCTTATTTAAAGCTTTCACCTATAAAATGGGGCCCCCTTGACAGAATAAATCATAGAGATGCTCAAAGGTCATGCACCTTTTCTCAGTATCAAGAGGAAGTGATTATTATATGATGGGAGAAATTTCTTTTCTGGTCCAGTCTATTTGGAGTTCTGTAGGTTTATTGTATGTTCATGGGCATCTCTTTCTTTAGGTTAGGGAAGTTTTCTATAATTTTAAGATATTTAGTGGTCCTTTAAGTTAGGAATCTTCACTCTCTTCTATACATATTATCCTAAGGTTTGGTCTTCTCATTGTGTCTTGAATTTCCTGGATGTTTTGGGTTAGGAGCTTTTTGCATTTTGCGTTTTCATTGACTGTTGTGTCAATGTTTTCTATGGTATCTTCTGCCCCTGAGATTCTCTCTTCCATCTCTTGTATTCTGTTGGTGATGGCTTGCAAAAGCTGAAGGGGTTTGCAACCCATAGGAAGAACAACAATATCAACCAACCAGAACCCCCCCCAGAGCTTCCAGGGACTAAACCACCAACCACAGAGTACACATGGAGGGACCCATGGCTCCAGCCATATAGGTAGCAGAGGATGCCTTTGTTGGACATCAATGGGAGGAAAGGCCCTTGGTCCTGTGAAGGCTCAATGCCCCAGTGTACGGAAATTCAAGGGTGAGGAGGCAGGAGTGGGGGGGGTGGGGGACCACCCTCATAGAAGCAGGGGAAAGGGGGGGTGGGATAGGGGTAGATAAATAAAATATCCAATTTAAAAATAAAAGAAAAAATCTTATTTTTAAAGCAATTTTATTTAAAGAAAAATGTTTTCTCTAAAGCTGTGACCAGCTCTTCTGTCTTTTTTGAGCTCTTTCTTGTGGTAACTTACTTTGCTTTTATAATAAATAACAATAAAACTCAAAAAAAAAAAAAGAAAGTGAGACAAGTCGATGTTATTGGTGCAGCAGGGTACTAGCCAAATAATAATAGTATTATTATTATTATTAATATAGTAATATTAGTTCCTCTAACACACAACAAAATCTCAATGAACTAACACATGGCCACTTATTTATTACTTGTTCCCATAATAATTCAATGTCAAAAATTGTTTTTGGAACCAGGAATATCTATGTGTTTTATTTCTACCAACCTTTATTGTTAGCTACAAGTCAGTAGCATCTAACTGCAAGAAGACCTAGAAAACTGAAATCTAATTATTTGTTCAACAACAGAAAAACAAGGGTGGTGAACACCAATGGTCCATCTTTGCCCCAGCCAAGAAGGCACATCACCTAGAACCAAGTCCAGTATGTTTTCCATCATACTAGGTTCTCTCTTTAATTGGTTTCCTGTGAATTAACAGATGTACATGGAACAACCAAGAGCATAACTGACATCTCTGTAGATCACAGCACTGGAAGAATTGAGAGCATTTCAAACTGGAAGATTCCATACTAATATGGTCACTGGCTGAGTGAAGACACAGTGATAGTATATAATAACTACAAAGGGGGTCTTCTTAGCTCCTGAGAAGATTCAAAGATATCCATAATGTACTGTGTCAATATCATTGGACCAACAGGCTGAAACAAGTCACATAATCATTCCAGAAGAGTTTTTCTGCCTTTTCACTGCCCAAACTAGGACTGTAGGTGAAATGATATAGTTGTGCAAGGAGAAAACTTGGGCTCTGGCCTCAGAACTGAAATACAAGGTTCTGATAAGAGTCCCTTGAGTCATAGAACCTGACATCATTTCTTAATAGCATTTTGTGAGTGGGAAGAAGAGGGACTGTGTATATGTTTAAGTTTATTTTGTGTCCACCTCCCATCTTCCATGAGACTTAGCACTCCACAGTTGAATCAATGAGAGCTCTGAATTCTTTTCTTAATGGTGACAGTGAGCAAGTACCATCCTGTGCCATTTAATGAATAATTGAAAAATTGCAATAATCTAAGTCACTGGTACTATATCACAAAATGAACTTTTCATGTTTGGATGAGTGCCATTTAATGTGAATTATTTATCCTATGTTGTGGTGTATTTTGTAAAAGTAATGAAGATATAGTAACATGCCCTACCACAGCTTTTTACTGGTAAATGTCACTACGTGTCTATACACTTTTCATCACTGACTCCCAAATGCTTTACTGCAGGATAGCAGTATGGTGAGGCTAAAAGCAAATGCTAAAGTACAAAGACTTCATGGACAGACTGATAATGTAAGGAATAAGCAACCTACAAGACTTCTGTGCTGTGTCTATTGCACATTAGCTCCCTGGGTAATGGCTTCTATAGTCTGCTTTACTAATGGTTTAGGGGCAAAAATCTTAGTAACTTGTGTAACTTGTTTGTGATCTTGGAGGAGAATTTTTTTACAATGATTTTTACTGTTTGAAACATCACATTCTAAATTAACAAGAATAAAAATTACAATCCTAGTAAGGTTCGGTATGATATACATAATCTGAATCCAATCATGAGGAAGCACGAGACAAATACAATTTAAGGAATATTCTATGGAATCTTGAGGCTATGATCCTCAAAATGAATCAGTGTTAAAAAAATACAGCCTATGAAACTGTACCTGATTAAAGGGGGCAAAAGGCAACACAGCTGAATGCAGTACTTGATCATAGGTTGAAACAAAAGTAAGTTTAATTTTAATTTCTCTGAAGGATGGTAATGAAATAATCAAGAAAACTTGAATGTGGACTTAATACTATCAAGTGGTAGTATATCAATGTTTGATTTCCAGAATTGGCTAATTGCACTGTGGTTTGCTAGAGAATGTCATCATATCCTGAAATATTCAGAGGTAAATGGTCATGATGTCTGCAAGTTAGCCTCAAATGGTTCTGTAGATAATAGTAATAGCCACCTGCATAGATGTAGAGAGAGCCTAGGAAGTGTGTTAGAGCAGCTAGGGTGATCTAAACCAATACTGTCTCTCACCAACTACTTGTCTTATTTTCTAGAATACACTATTAAGTAAATCTAGGTATCCAGAAATCAGTTATACTGCCATAGTTTCTCTGTAAATTTAAATATTTCATCTTCAAAAGTAAATTCTAAAGTTCATGCACACTCCCACAAAGGTGAGTACCATCCTCTTACTTGGTACCACTAAGCATTAAAGTATAGACGAGAACTTTAATATTAGGTATGATATCCAATCCCAGTCATTTTTGTTTTGGTTTGTGTTTTCACTTTTTATTGATTCTTTGTGAGTTTCACATCATGCACTTAAGTCCTATTAATTTCTCCATCCCCTCCTACCTGCCCTCTGCCCTTGCAACATCCCCCAACTATAAAACACACACACACACACACGGACACACACGGACACACACGGACACGGACACACACAGATACACAGACACACTAAAGCATAGAAAACATTTTGTCATGAAAGTTGTAATGGGTCTCACTGAGACCCAAAGTATATCACTCTGCTCAACACATCTTCACTTAATAATGTTCATCGCCATGAGTCATTGGTCTGGTTCAAGATCTTTGGCTTCGCTGGCACTGTCAATATTGGATCCTCACTGGAACTGCTCCTGGTTATCCTGTTGTTGCCATGTGTCATAGATATCTTGCAACTTTGGATCTGCAGGACCACACCTTTCATGAACCCCAACAGGTCACAGATGATGTAGATTTTGGGGTGGGCCAACTTAAACCCCTGGATCTGTGCCTGGGTGGCAGCTGAGCTGATCAGCCAGCAAGCCCTCCTTTATTCCCACCACCAGGGCAAGCTCTCCAGAACATCTTCCAACTAGGCCACCCAATGCCACCATCTGCAGGAGGCAGGGTTAGCTCTCCTGCTCTCATGTTCTTGGGTCCAGCTTACCAGCACACATGCCTCCAAAGTCAGCTCCACTGTCCTGCCCAGACAAGGCAAGAAGTCCACTCTCCCAAATGCTGCAGCTGGCAAGGGGTTGGGCCAGCTATCCTGTTCTCTCACTCTTTGGTGGCCAGCTCCTCCACTGAATTCTCAAACCAATTATAATCCTTGAGACACTATATCCCTCTTCAAATGCAGCAAAACATGACTTGATGAGCAAGAATATATTAGTAACAAGCAGATAAATGAAGCCATCTTGAGATGGGGACACTAACAGTTGACTTAAAATTCATGCCATAACAAATATAGAAATGACAGCCAAGGTCACTCATGAAGAGCTGGAATGACAGTTGTTGAATCTTCAAATACCAAGAGCCAGCTTCATTTGGATGGAAATTAGCATGGGATCCTGTTTTGAGCTCCAGACATTTGGTATGAGAGTGTTTTGTTTGAGAAGCTGGGTAGGGAGTTTTGGAGCCTCCATGAGCTTTTTCAATGAAGGGATTGGGGTATTTGTTGTGGAAAAGGTGAAGAGAATCAAGCAGTAGTTGTGTATTGGGAGCTCAAGAGAAAAATTAAGTGGAGTTCAGCTGCAGTTCAACTCAACCTCCTCCTTCTCATGTGGCACAAGAAGCCATTATTTTCCCTATAGGAAAGGGCTGGTACATGCACTGAGAGCAAAAATGGAATTTATTACAGCAGATTATCCACTGTGTATGACTTATATGACTAGATAGAAAGAACACAGTGTCCCTGAGTCATCTGCTCAGAGATAGAAACAGCCTTGAAGCAGGCAGCCTGCATAATGGTGTTTATCACAATAGGATTTTTTTCCTCATTGGTCAGAGGTCAGGTGATTTACCAGGTTTCCTATTGAATCTTGGATCTCTCCTTTCATTAAGTCATTTTTTTTCTCGAGAGAGATTGGAACATTGAGTTATGTTTACTACATTATATGATCCTAGCAAATTGAAAAAAAATTATTAATTCTAGGAAAATAGCCGTGCTGCTCCTCCCAGAACCCATTATGTTTTCTTTTTTCCTGTGCTGTTTAAAGCCCTTAAAAATGCCATTTGGAGGCCTGCAAAATCCTCTCTTGAAATTGCATTTCCTGGTTATGCCTTACCAAGCCTTCCATCACCCAAGCTCAACTCCACACCGTAGTCAAGGACACTTCAAGTTCTCCAAACCCATCAGATCCTGTGACTGGGCCCATGCTATTTCCTATCTTGTCTCCTAGAAATTAGTTCTGTACCATTTATGTATAGCAAACTTTTATTCATCCTCCAAAACTAAGCCCAAATAAAATCTCTGCAGTATCATCTATGATTCTTGCTCCTTCCTCACCTCCACTTTCTTTTTAAATCCTCCAACAGTACTTACAGACAACCCTCTATCAAAGCCACTGATTGTCTTCCAGAATCAATTACCTAACTAAATTTTGTGGTTGATCTTTTATTCTTCAAGAATTTTATAAAATATAGTTTGATCATTTTCCTTCCTCTCCCCCAGGTCCTCTTCCACCTTCCTTACCAACCCAATGTTATGCTTGTTTTTCTCTCTCAAAGCAACAATAACAGTATGAAGTCTGACTTATGTTGGCTTACTTCTCTTGAGCAGGGACTTGCCCTGGATTATAGTTGATAATAGCCAATGTCTTTCCACTGGAAAAAATAATAATTTTCTCCTTTCCAATCATCTATTAATTACAAATAGTTTCTTGGCTAACAGAGGGGTTTGTGCCTACTTTCCATCCTCAGTGTTGGGGGTTTTTACATCTTAAACTTGTGACAGTCTTGTGCATGCTATAATTGCCTCTGTGGGTCCATACATACACCAGTCTTGTTGTCTCTGGAAGATACTGTTTAATTAGAGTCATTCACCACTTCTGGCTCTTGCAGTCTTTCTGCCCCGCCCCCTTCCTCACTGCTTCCTTGAGCCTTGGGGGGAGGAGATTGGATATCCTTTTTATGTCTAAATGTGACAAAGTCTCTTACTGCTCATTGTTCGGCTGTTAATTGTGGGGTAAGTGGAACTATATCACCACACAGAAAGACTGGTATAGTCGAGCAGATTAACAGATCCTGCTGATTCTCAAAAGGGAGAGTTGTAGACCTTTGACTCTGCTCCCAACCAGATTCCTATCCTGGAGCATGTGACCAAGACACCCCACTAAGAAAACCATGATAACTAGTCATGTAGCATAAAGCCACGAGTTCTCCATGCTAATGAAGTATCTGGATGAGTTCCCAAGGGTTTAGCTAATAAGCCTCCCTTCCCAGGCATTCCTTCCTACAAAAGGTATTTAATCTCTGGTCCATGGAGTAGGTCTTATGCATCCTCTTCCCACCATGAATAAACAGTTTGAACAAGCAAGAACTGTCTCCTTCCTCAAGGACCACCATCAGGGGGAGCCTTAGTCATACAGAGCCTGCCTAAATTTCCAAAAGATGGCCTCTCTGCACTCCTGGCACTCACCCTGAGCTAAACTGGATTACCCCACTCCAGGCTCATCTCAGGCCCATGGGCCCCCTTTCTCAACCCTTCAAGGTTTCCAGCAACGGTGGGGTGCCCAGGAGCTTGAGAACCACAGTCTCTGCCCCAGCCTTTATTGTTTCTCACTGGGAGAAACATGGGCTGGGGCCCCTACCTTAGGCTGCATTCAGCTTCCCCTGAACTGCATGTGGGAGTGTCCCAGGAGCCCAGCACTTCAATGGCATCAAGGAAGGGACATAGCCTAGCACCTCGGTGTTTCGCCTCCCTGAGCAGTGTCCTGACACAACCAATTACCATCTGCCAGAAGAAGTGTCTGTGATGACCCTGTTGAATGCTGTACTGACCTATGGGTATAGAAATATGTCTTTAGAAGATACAAGATATAATTTGCTAAACGCATGAAACTCAAGAAGAACTAAGACCAAAGTGTGGACACTTTGCTCCTTCTTAGAATTGGGGACAAAACACATTGAGTTACAGAGACAAAGTTTGGAGCTGTGACGAAAGGATGGACCATCTAGAGACTGCTATACCCAGGGATCCATCCCATAATCAGCTTCCAAACGCTGACACCATTGCATACACTAGCAAGATTTTGCTGAAAGGATCCAGATATAGCTGTCTCTTGAGAGACTATGCTGGGGCCTAGCAAACACAGAAGTGGATGCTCACAGTCAGCTATTGGATGGATCATAGGGCCCCCAATGGAGGAGCTAGAGAAAGTACCCAAGGAGCTAAAGGGATCTGCAACCCTATAGGTGGAACAACATTATGAACTAACCAGTACCCCGGAGCTCTTGACTCTAGCTGCATATGTATCAGAAGATGGCCTAGTCGGCCATCAGTGGAAAGAGAGGCCCATTGGACTTGCAAACTTTATATGCCCCAGTACAGGGGAATGCCAGGGCCAAAAATTGGGAGTGGGTGAGTAGGATAGTGGGGGGGAGGGTATGGGGGACTTTTGGGATAACGTTGGAAATGTAAATGAGGAAAATACCTAATAAAAATATTTTTTTTAAAAAAAGAAGTTGTTTTATTGCTATACTTACTTGGGGAAATCACCATATTAGTAGTTTTTCCCTATAGCCCATTACCTGTCTAGTCTCAGGGATTTTTTTTTAAACAACTTGAGGATGGAGACCCTGTTTTATGCATTATTAAATTATCAACACCCAAAGTAATTAATGCTACATAGTATGTAGGCAACATCTATGTAGTAGGAATGCTTCAATCAGTGAACGCATAGGTGATCATGGCCTACAAGCTGGACACTGGACAGTTTAGCACAGAAAATACCCTGGGTTCACTCAGGGTCAGCTTTCAGCTTATATAACACATCTCACATTAAAGCTGCATCATAAACACTGTTAAGTTCACTTTGAAAATGAATAAACCAGGATGGGGAGATGGGGAGATGGCAATAATACTTTCTGTACAAGCATGAGACTTGGACTCATCTTAGGGATAATCTTCCTGTCTCAGTGCTCAGAAACAGAGTGACATAGGAGACATTCCTTCTTTACTTTTAAATGCAAGAGCACATGAAAAGATACTCAATATGATTTGTCATCAGAGAAATACATAGTGAACACTACAATCTTTCAGCATTTCACACCCATTAAATGTGGGTGTCATGCAAAAACAGATAATATGAAACATTAGTGAGGTTTTAGAGAAGTGAATCTTCATTGCCTCAATGGGGAGAATGCACAATGGAAAGGAGTCCAGGATAGTGCTTACAATTCTACTCCTAAAGATCTACCCAAGAGAAGCAAAAACATATGCAAACACAAAGATTTGCATGTAAGTGAACATAGTGGCATTATTTACAATGGCCCAAATGTAGAAACAACCCCCAAATCCAAGATTACACTCAATACCCTAGGAAGGGTGACCGGGTACCTTCACCTGCACAAGTCAGGTTTCCACACTCTTAAATATGCATAAGCATTTAGCATGGATGTCAGTTACCCCAAGAGACAATTTACCACACACTGGATCCCAGAATGGCAGAAACAGTTCTTACACATTTTCACATTATACAAGGGAATGCCCCTCAGGGTGGAGGTAAGGTTTCAAGTCAGTACTGGCTATTTCTCTTGGTCTTAAGCAGTTAACAGCATGCCCTTAGACATGTTCATTCTCTGTATTTTATTCTTTTTATTCTTTCTACCAATTTGCACATTTTTCCTTAAAAAATATTTTCTAAAGGATCACCATGTGAACCACATATTATTGTGCCTATATTTATAGTGATATATATAGAGAGATAGATATAAATAATATATATATATATGTATATATGCATATATATACATACATCTAAATTTAACACTTATATGATATACATATGCCAATTTAATCCTATAACAATATGAGGGAGTGTGTGGTGGGTTAAAGGAGAATAGGCCCCATAGGCTCATATATTTGGTCTCTAGTTGATATAACTATTTGGGAAGAATTAGAAGGTGTGGTTTTCATTGGACTGAGCACAGGGTCCCCAATAGATGAGTTAGAGAAAGGACTGAAGGAGTTGAAAGGGTTTGCAACCCCATAGGAAGAACAACAATATCAACCAACCAGATTTCCCTCAGAGCTCCCAGCGACCAAGGACTACCCATGGCTCCAGCTGCATATGTAGCAGAGGATGGCCTTGTCAGACATCAATGGGAGGAGAGGTTCTTTTTCAAATTTTTTTATTAGATATTTTCTTCATTTACATTTCAAATGCTATCCCCAAAACCCCCATACCCTCCCTCCACCCTGCTCCCCAACCCACCCACTCTCACTTCCTGGCCTTGGCATTCCTCTGTACTGGGGCATATGATCTTGGTCCTATGAAGGCTTGATAGATGCCCCAGTGTAGGGGAATTGAGTGTGGGGAGGTGGGAGTGGGTGAGTGAGTGGAGGAGCACCCTCATAGAAGCAGGGGGAGGGGGATGGGATAGGGGGTTTCTGGGAGGGGGAAACTGGGAAAGGGGGTAACATTTGAAATATAAATAAAGAAAATATCCAATAAAAAAGAAGGAGGCATGGTTTTGTTAAAGGATGTGTGCCACTGGGGTGGGTTTTAAAGTTTCAAAAGCCCATTAATACCCAGTTAGCTCTGTCTGTCTCTGTCTGTCTCTCTCTCGGTCTGTCTCTCTCTGTCTTATGCCTGTGCATCATATTGGAAGATAAGCTCTCATCTATTGCTTCAGAATCATGTCTGACTGCCTCTTGCCATGCTCCCCTCCATGATGGTCATGGACTCTAAACTCTGGAACCATGAACTCCAATAACTTCTATCTTTTATAAATTGCCTTGGTCATAATATCTCTCCATGGCAGTAAACAAGGAACTAAGTTAAGGCAGGTCATTCTATTATTTTCTCTAGTTTAACAATAGACAAAGGAATAACCTGTTCAAGCTAATAATTGAGACCTGGGATTGAATGCTAATTATATTCTAGCATTGGGCTCATAATTGTGTTATATTGTACTTCACCTTAAGCATAACAGTGGGTTGAGTTCTATAACTTAAGTAATTTTAATGCTTTCAGCTCCAATTTATAAGCAAGGAAACAGCTACTTCTGACTGCACTACATATTTTTTTCCATCTGAAGGCTTTTGATCCATTAGATCATGAACTAACTTTCCAGACATTTTATTCTGTATCAGTCTTCCTAAGCATGAACATACATCAGAATCCTTTGGAGGAATCCTTAGATTCTCTTGGGCTCTAACCTTAGAATTCTGATTAAGCCGATCTGTGGCCAAGTCTGCTTTTCTGTGGTTCTAGGAAGTTCAAGCATGTTCATACAGTCTTGCCAATTGGTGAACACCAAATTTAATGAGAGACCCTGTCTGAAAAAGTAAGGTGGAGGAGCAATTAAGGAAGATAATAACATCCAGCCTCCCTTCACATGTAACAAATGAAAAACAGGGGAGGGGAAAAGGAAAAGAAGGTTTTATTTGCTTCTCATGCCCATGCTAGTGTGGAAGACGGGGCTCCCACACTTTTTGGTCTGTAACCCACGCATCTCTCAGAGACTAAACTTTGGAAATCTAAGTTGTCATTTGAATTCTACTCCCTGTTATTCAGTTACTAAAACTCAAAAAGGCCCCCATTTGCACCAACTTCCATTAGTTTTAAAGATCAGGGACCTGGTAATCACAGACAGAGACTTTATTGAAATCTCAGGTCTTTTCATTAACACTTAAGAATAAAGCCTCATCTGCCCATGTAAAGGCCTACCTCACAGATGTGGTGATTTCAAGTTTCTGTGTGTGTCTAGCATAAAGGATTTTGAATGGACTAAAACCAATGAATTTGGCCTCTGCTCTGTGGTGAGAGAGCATTCTGCTACCCCAATGTCATTTCCTCTTCTAAGGTTACCAGCCCCATTGCCCTACTTCCACACCTTGATGCAACCTTAACCACTTTTTTCAAGGTCCTATCTCTGAATATAATTTCTTGGAGATTAAAGCTTTAGCACACGGGAGAGGGCAACAGGCACAGTTAAGTCTGGAATGAAGTCCCCAGAAGGGTCACTTTTAGCTTTAAGCCTCAGGTGGGAAAAACTAATAAACAGGTGGAATGAAACCAGAAAGGGGATTTTTAAAAAAAAATAATTCATGTTGCTTTTATCTATATATAAATCTGTGATGGGTGAAAAAGAGACCCAGAGGCAGAGCTCACTGTCTGCTGTCATTTTCATAGACCTCTGTGGACTCAAATGTGCATTTGGGACCCACATGAGACGCTATTCCTCTGACAGTTTGCTGCCAGCATAAAGAAGAGAACTGAAAATAACCTTAATTCATACCTTAATATTTTGAATGAAACAAAGCCATGACAGCCATTTATAACTTTTATTGAATTAGACATACTCTGAAATACAAGATTTTAAAGTAATCCCTCAGCAGTCACCAACACAGACACCATTTCCATATGCAGTCAGCCTTCTGTACCCACAGGTGCCATGGGCTTGGCCAGCTGCTGATGGAAAGGATTTACACATTGCATCTGTATTAAACACAGACAGATTTTTCTTGTTGTTATTTCCTAAGCAATCGAGTATGACAACTATTTATGCAGTATTTATACTGTAGTGGGTAGCACAAGTAATCTCAAGATTATTTAAAGTATACAGAATGTCATGCTTAGATTCTGTGTAAATACTATGCAATTTTGTAATTTTCTCTAAAATACTTAAGTATTTACAAATTTGAGTATTTACAAAGATCATGGAAGCATCTCTCTCTCTCTCTCTCTCTCTCTCTCTCTCTCTGTGTGTGTGTGTGTGTGTGTGTGTGTGTGTGTGTGTTTGCATTCTTATGTAAAAATTCTATGGCTTCTGCCATGCTTAGTAGAAAGAACATGAAATTCAAACAGACAACTTGCTATAAGTTTTGTTGGTAGCCACAAATACCCCCTAATTAAAAGTCTCCGGTGCTCATGGATTGGAAGGCTTAATATAGTAAAAATGGTCATCCTGCCGAAAGCAATCAAGAGATTCAATGCAATATCCATCAAAATTCCAAATCAATTTTTCATAGAGTTAGAAAGTAATTTGCAAATTCATCTGGAATAACAAAAAACCTAGGATCGCAAAAACTCTTCTCAAGGATAAAAGAACCTCTGGTGGAATCACCATGCCTGACCTAAAGCTTTACTACAGAGCAATTGTGATAAAAACTGCATGGTACTGGTATAGCAACAGACAAGTAGACCAATGGAATAGAATTGAAAACTCAGAAATGAACCCACACACCTATGGTCACTTGATTTTTGACAAAGGAGCTAAAACCATCCAGTGTGGGGGGTGGGGGGAGGACAGCATTTTCTTTTCTTTCTTTCTTCCTTTCTTTCTTTCTTTTTGTTGTTTTTTGTTTTTTTATTTGTTTTATTAGATATTTTCTTTATTTACATTTCAAATGTTATCCCCCTTCCCAGCTCGATGCCCCAGTGTAGGGGACCACCAGGACATGGAAGCGGGAGTGGGTGGGTTAGTGAGCAGGGCGAGGGGGGATGGAATAGGGGATGGAGGGGAAATGAGGAAAGAGGATAAGACTTAAAACTTAGATAAAAAAAATCTAATAAAAAAGAAAACAATTATTGTTTATACAATGTAAAAAAAAAGTCATCTATGGAAACTAGATAGGGACATAAACAAATGAAACTACAAAGGAAGCACATGGCAGGCTATTACTAAAACCCCAAACTGGGGGAAATAAGCCTGAAAGTTGTAGACAGAAAATGAGAAAACTATAAATAACAAAGGAAACAAACAAAAACAAAACAAAACAAATAGAACAGAGTTACAAATGACCCCACGTCAGACTGCCTCTAATCCCAAATTACTGATGGTGTGAAATGGACAAAAATGAGGCTCTCAGAAAAAGATACATAAAATACCAAGTTGCTTCAAGTGCCCAAAGTAAAACAAAGAGCTTGAGTTGGTTAGGGGATAGCTTCATTGGCTTAGATAGTGAGTTGGGTAGCCAAACAGATGCATTTCATAAATATGTTTACATTTTCTGTATTGCCCCATGCTGTGAATTTCAGTTAAAGTCCAGTCCCTGGCTTAGGGAGCAGACACTCTTCCTCCTGACTCAATAGAAATAAAAGTCCCCTTCTGTATTTGCCAGACACTGGCATAGCCTCACTAGAGACAGCTATATCAGAGTCCTTTCAGCAAAATCTTGCTGGCATATTCAATAGTGTCTGAGTTTGGTGGCTGATTATGGATGCTCACAGTCATCTATAGGATGGAACACAGGGCCCCCAATGGAGGAGCTAGAGAAAGTACTGAAACTGGAGCTGAAAGGGTTTGCAGCCCTATAGGTGGAACAACAATATGAACTAATCAGTACCCCCAGAGCTTGTGTCTCTAGCTGCATATGTATCAGAAGATGGCCTAGTCGGCCATCATTGGAAAGAGAGGCCCCTTGGTCTTGCAAACTCTATATGCCTGAGTACAGGGTACTGCCAGGGCAAGAAGTGGGAGTGAGTGAGTAGGGGAGCAGGGCGGGGGGAGGGTATAGGGAACTTTCGGGATAGCATTTGAAATGTAAATAAAGAAAATATCTAATTAAAAAAAAAAAGAAATAAAAGTCCCTAGGACAGAGCTGAGCATTAGCAAGCTTGTTCTGAACTCTCTCACCTTTTCTTCCCAATATATCATCCCCCAGATCCCCTGCCTTAGTCAGGGTTTCTATTTCTGCACAAAACATCATGACCAAAATCAAGATGGAAAGGAAAGGGTTTATTCAGCTTACACTTCCATACTGCTGTTCATCACCAAAGGAAGTCAGGACTGGAACTCAAGTAGGTCAGGAAGCAGGAGCTGATGCAGAGGCCATGGAGGGGTGTTCTTTATTGGCTTGCTTCCCCTGGCTTGCTCAGCTTGCTTTCTTATAGAACCCCAGACTACCAGCCCAGGGATGACTCCACTCACAATGGGCCCTCCCCATTTGATCACTAATTGAGAAAATGCCTTACAGCTGGATCTCATGGAGGCATTTCCTCGAGGGAGGCTCCTTTCTCTGTGATAACTCCAGCTTGTGTCAACTTGACACACAAAACCAGCCAGTACATCCCTAAAGCCAAAATTTGAGATACCTTACTGAAAATCTCACTTCACAGCCATAGAAAGAAATCAAAAAGGGAAATCAGCTTTGTCAACTTCACAAGAGTTCTTTTATATTGGAATATTGATTAGCTGGAGAAATTGGAATAGGATATCGCTCAGGCTTGTAAACACAGCAGGGGTGGGGGTGGGGTGATCTGGGAAGGTCTCCATCTTGTGGGGAGTCTGGGAGGCCTCACACCAAGACAGACAAGCCCCAAAGGCAGTAGTAGCCTACTGTTCTAGTCCCCAGCAGTTCCTGTCACTGTTGCCATTGCCACACTGCTCCACTGGCCACCAGCCTGGATGAAAGCCCCAAATGTAGCCTGAGAATTCTGACAGTTCAGTAGCTGCCGATTTCCCTGCCAAAGTCAGTTTTCGCTTCTGGAATCAGAACGACTCTTTAAAATGGTTAATGAAAAGCTTTAAGTTTCACAGAGAAATAGAGTTCAGAGCCCACCACAGGGGGGAAAACCCCCACCAAGTACACACAATTTGTCTCTTTAGAACCTGGCTTCCATTTTTGCAGGTTACAGTTGCTTTTTTGCTACGTGCATTGGTCCCTGGCCTCTCAGTTCCTAGCAAGCACAGCTCTTCTGCAGCCCAGTGAGGACAGCCTTAGGGAAGTGATCTCTGATTGTATGAACTCTTACTATATAGTGTAGAGGGAAAGCGCATAGGGAAGAATCGTAGCTCATATAGTTTCTCAAGTAAGCAACCACTCTCTGATAGGAAATCTTCCTGGATGATCAAGTAAACACATCCATTCACGGATTAAACCACCGGGATGAAAAAGCTAAGTCATTTTTTTCCTGATACAATGGCTTCCAGGATATGAACTATTTTGTCAATCCGGGGAGCTCTTCCAGACCCATACCAACAAAAGTCAAAAGTGCAAGTCAACTTGGCAGACAAGAGAGCAGGCAACAAACACTCTTTGCTTTAACAAGGTCATGGGGGAATAAAAACCACCAGTAAAGGCTACTGACAAATGAGAACATCTCCAAATTCTGAACGGAATCATACTGATTCTAATTCAGCATCAAGGGATGCACATGTTCCTTCTCCCATACTCCAATATTAGCAGAGAGCCTTCTAGTGATATTTCTTCTGTAGGAGTTCTGGTAATACCACTAGCAAGTCAACCAGATACATGCTTTCATGGAAGTCATAATCAAAAGCAAAAAATTCATCAACCAGGAGAGCTAAGCATGTGTGCCAGCATCATTTTACTCTAGAGCCAGACACCCTAGCAGGTGTATTCAACCCATGACATATGGGATGCTAGTGGTCCAGGATAGCTAAGAATAAAGCCCAATAAAGGCTCATAAACTTCCTTAAAAACAGAATGAATTTGGGGGATTGGTTAAAAACTCAATGGTGAGGTTTTCAGGCATGAACTTTGTAGATTATGTCATGGCTCAGTGTCACTTCCACATATGCCCCAGAAAAAAATATATCAAAAGAAAATAACACTAGGTTCGTGAAGGCAAATTGAGAACATTTTCAACTTGATAAAGTGCTAGAACAACCCACATGTTTTCCCTCTGTGGTCAGGAATAAAGAAAGGATTCCATTGTTCTTCTTAGAAACAGAATGTATAGTAGCACATTTTGTATATTAAATGACACTATAATAAATGATCTTTATATGTCCTTACACCAAAGAAAATGAGAGAAAAAAAAGCTTAGGTTACAAAACCCCTCTCCCAGGGCAGTTTTTGTTTTTTTAATAAATCCTACTTTTTCTAAGTGTGTCAGTAAGACAAAAAGAATTTCATTTTTAACTACTTTTTGCAGGTGTGTGTGGTGGTTGTGCATGCATATGTGAATGTGTGTTCACATGTGTGTGGACATGCATGTGGATGTTCAAAGTTTATAGTAGGTATCTTCCTTAATTCTGCTTCACTTTAATTTTTTAGGCAAGGTCTCATTTAAGCCTAGCCTTTAACAGCCGAGCCACCTCTCCAACCCAGAGGCAAGGTCTCTCATTAAGCACTGAGCTCATCTATTTCTGAGAGTCTAGGCAGTCAACTTGCTCCAGTGATCTCCTGTCTCTGTCTCCTAAGTATTGAGGCTCCCTGGGACCACCATGCATGCTGGGATTTTACATGGGTGTTAGAGAGCTGAACTCTGGTCTTCACACCTTTACAAGTGCTTTGTCCACTGAACCATTTCTTGACACCCCCCTCCCCATTTACCATTCCTAGTCAGCATAGCACCAAACATTGTAGGGAGAAGATCTAACAATTAAATGAAAGAACATAAGAAGGGATTGAAAGGAAAGAAAACCGGTGCATATGAAATGTTTGTCTAAATATAAAATCCCAAAGAATAGTTCTGAATTCTAGAATTAATTTTTAGCAGGGTCATATAGACAAGGACAATGACCTCATTTACATACTAATAATAAACACAATGAAAACCAAAATTTAGAATACAATTCCATTGCACTTACTCTAAAGAATGAAACACTTAGGTATAAATTATTTTGGACCATGTATAGAATCTGCATCCTACAGATTATAAAATGATGTTGAAAGAAATTTAAAACCCTGAAATAAATGGAAAGACAGGCCAGGGTCATAGATTGGAAGGCCCACCATAGAAAATAAAAAAGATTGCCAAAATGAAATCTATAGGTTTAATACAATTATTGTAAATATCTAGCAAAGCTTTATGAAGACATAGACAAGATTATTCTAGAATCTATATGAAATGGCAAATTACCTAGAATAGCTAAAATAACTTTTAAGAAAAATAAAATGGGAGGGAATCTTCCTAATTGGTACTAAGACTTACTATAGCCGCCGTAAGTAAAAGAGTACAAGTGTGATAGTGGTAGAGGCAAGACACAGATAAATGGAAAAGAATACAGAAGTCAGAAATCAATCTACAGCTGATTTCTGGCAAAAGTTCAAGAGTAATTCAATATAGAAAATACCTAATTTTTAGACATCCAATGTCAGGACACTTAATCATTCAGATACAGGAAAAACATAAACCTAATTCTTACACTTCAGATAAAATTAATTAAAAATTTAAAATGCAGTTCAAAAAATTAGAAGAAAACTCTTAGAATTTAGACCTAGACAAAGATTTCTGGAGTTAATGAACATCACATAAAAATGTAAAATTTTGCTCTGAGAAATACTCTGTTAAAAGAATAAAAAGACAGCTATATACTAAGAGAAAATATTTGTAACTCACATGAGACTTGAACCTAAAATTTCAAAGTGCAACATTGGAATAAACAAACCACCTGCCTAGAAAACAGGCAATACATAAATAGGCATTTCACCAGCGAATACCCAGATGACAGAAAAGCATTGATCAACATTCAAGAAATACAGGTTTACACCACAGTGACAGACCACTATACACTAATATGAATGTGTAAGTTGAAACTTATGAAAATACTAAATGCTGCTGAGGTTCCAGAACACAGACCAATTAGACTTTTCTGCAGGAAATGTAAAATGGTATAGAAAGCCTGACAAATAGGTGGGCAGGGTTTTTGTTTGTTTGTTTTTATCAGACTAGACATGTGTTTATCATAGAGATTGGACTGGTACATATTCTAAAGAAACGAAGTCTTATGTTCACTCAATTCCTATATATAAATGTTCACAACAGTTATGCCCCTAATAGCCTAACAGGTAAACCAGCAACCCAAATGCCTTTCAGTAGGTGAATCCTTAAACAAACTGTGGAAAAGAAAAGCACGGAAATGAAAAGAACTAAATTCTTGGTGTAGGCAGAAAATGATGCAACATGTGCAGGCTCACACCTGGAACTCCAGCACTCTAAGGTTCTTTCTAATACTGGAGTGTCACTGCAGGTTTCAGGCCAGTCTGGTAATCAGAATGAGTTCCATAACAATCTGGGCTATCAGAAAATGTTCCAACTATTAATAAGGACACATGCTCCACTATGTTTATAGCAGCCTTATTTATAATAGCCAGAAGCTGGAAACAACCCAGATATCCCTCAAAAGGAGAATGGATACAGAAACTGTGGTACTTTTACACAATGGAGTACTACTCAGCTATTAAAAACAATGAATTTATAAAATTCTTGGGCAAATGGATGTATCTGGAGGATATCATCCTTAGTGAGGTAACCCAATCACAAAAGAAGTCACTTGATATGCACTCACTGATAAGTGGATATTAGTCCAGAAACTTAGAATACCCAAGATACAATTTTCAAAACACAAGAAAATGAAGAAGGAAGACCAAAGTGTGGATACTTCATTCCTCCTTAGAATAGGGAACAAAATACCCATGGAAGGAGTTACAGAGACAAAGTTTGGAGCTAAGATGAAAGGAAGGACCATCCAGAGACTACCCTACCCAGGGATCCATCCCATAATCAGCCATGAAACCCAGACATTATTGCATATGCCAGCAAGATTGCTGAAGGGACCCTGTTATAGCTGTTTTGTATGAAGCTATGCCAGTGCCTGGTAAATACAGAAGTGGATGCTCAAAGTCATCTATAGAATGGAACACAGGGCCCCCAATGAAGGAGCTAGAGAAATTAACCAAGGAGCTGAAGGGGTCTGCAACTCTATAGGTGGAACAACAATATGAACTAACCAGTACCCCCAGAGCTCGTGTCTCTAGGTGCGTATGTAGCAGAAGATGGCCTAGTCGGCCATCATTGGGAAGAGAGGCCCCTTGGTCTAGCTAACTTTATATGCCCCCGTACAGGGGACCGCCAGGGCCAAGAAGTGGGAGTGTGTGCGTAGGGCAGCAGAGTGGGGGGAGGGTATAGGGAACTTTCAGGATAGCATTTGAAATGTAAATAAAGAAAATATCTAATTAAAAAAAGCAATTTGGGCTACACAAAGTCTGCCTCAAAAACAATAAAACAAAAGCTCAGGTATATAATATTGAAATAACAGGGGTGTAAAAATATAGACAGCAATATTAGTATTACAAAGGTTATGGCATATAGGGTGGCTATAGTTAGCCTGAGAGCCTAGGTACAATGGATGAGTTCTGCATTGTTATTGTGGCCATATAAAGTTGCACAAGTGGTACAATCACATGTATATGCATGCACAGAGAAAGCGTGTTTAGCTTAGCTAGTGAAATCAGAATATGCTCTCAAGATTATGTCAAGGTCAAGTTTGATATTGTACTATATAGTTATGCAAGAGGCCATCACTGCAAAGGTAGGGTGTGGAGTGCAGGGGGGCACCCTGTATATACCATTACAATTTCCTCTTAATCTATAAACACTTTAAAATAAAAATGTTCAGTATTTTTACATTAAGAATCCATTATATAGATTAGAAAGTGATATCACAGGTGTGACTGGATCCTACATGAACCTCCCAGTAGTTTAAGAGGCCCCATAAGACAGAATTCTACACCTATTTTGTGGACAAAGGCATTCAGATAGGCAGTTGCTGAAAGTCACTTGGTTGCCAAGAAATGGTGAAAACAGATAGTTGACCTTAGTTTGATGATAATATAGACAAATGTGTTGTCTCTCCTTCCCCCTCCCCAGACATAAACCTTCCTGTTGGGAATTCATCTATACTAGAAGGTCACATTATTGAATTATTTAAAGCTAAGTGATTTGCCCTCTGAAAACTGATGTATTTGTGCCTTTAGGAAGTTCAGATTTTTACAATATTAGTGTCTTTCTTTCTCATCATCTGGTATCACAGGAAATAATCTGGGAGTCTTTTGTGATGTCTAGGAAATAGACAAAAGACATCTTAACTTCATCATGGTAATAACATCCAAGTCAACAAACCTCAGAGATAGCTGCACACCCATGCCTGTCCACAAATGAATGGGCTAGTGAGGTGGCTCATTAGGTAAGGCTGCCTGGTGCCAAGGCTGATAATCTGAGTTCTATCCCTAGGACAAACAAGTAGAAGGAAAAGTCCAACCTCTACAAGTTATCCTTTGACTTCTGAGCATGAGCACAGAACACACATACATTCTCAAACTCTCAATAAATACGTGAAATGAAAAAAAGAACAATAGACAGTGATACACACACACACACACACACACACACACACACACACCAGAGCTTTATTTTCCATAAAGAAGAATGAAATCTTGTCATCTGCAGAAAGAATGTATGGAACTCTTAAATATAATAAACTAGTCTCAGAAAGAGAAACATCTTCTGTTTTCTTTTGTATTAGCATCTGGATTTTAACATATATACATTAGAGTAGATGAAAGAGCATTTGAGATAAAGAAGGGGTATTAAAGTGCAAGTAAAGGAGAATAGGAGAGGGCAGTGAGAAAAAGGACACTACATCATATGCAATCAATGTATGTAACAAGAAAGCACAGTGGAGCTACTTAAGTGGAGAGGGGTCCAGTGGTGCAAATACAAAGCATAAGGATGTATTATGTATGAATATGTTATATTGAAACTTTTAATTTGGTTGTGACCTTAACTGAAAATATTAATTTGAAAAGACTGTCTGCATGCACGAGACCTGAACAAGATCCAGGCAGAGAAAATCCCTGCATGGAGAAAATCCTACTCTTAGCTATTTGTGATTAATCACTGCTTGGAGAGGGAAGAGTTAGTTTTCTTTAATGATGCAGTCCCTGAGAGGCTAGCCATGATTTGGTAGATGGCCTATATCTATGCACACTCTAGCAGTTGTAAGAGGTTTCATTAGGTAAGAAATAAAAAGGGCATGTGACATTGGGAGAGAGTGGTGGTTGGGAAATAGAAAGGGAACCCAAGTGCAAGAAATAAATGGAGGTGGACTTGTCCAAAACACACTGTACGCATTCATATGTAATTCTCAAAAATGTTTTTTAATTAGGTATTTTCTTTATTTACATTTCAAAGGCTATCCCAAAAGTTCCCCATACCCTCCCCCACCCACTCCCCTACCCACCCACTCCCACTTCTTGGCCCTGGACTTCCTCTGTACTGAGGCATATGAAGTTTGCAAGACCAATGGGCCTCTCTTTCCAATGATGGTTAACTAGGCCATCTTCTGATACATATGCAGCTAGAGACACGAGCTCTGGGGGTACTGGTTAGTTCATAATGTTGTTCCACCTATAGGGTTGCAGATCCCTTCAGCTCCTTGGGTACTTTCTCTAGCTCCTACATTGGGGGCCCTGTGATCCATCCAATAGCTGACTGTGAGCCTCCACTTCTGTGTTTGCTAGGCCCTGGCATAGCCTCACAAGAGACAGCTATATCAGGGTCCTTTCAGCAAAATTTTGCTAGTGTATGCAATGGTGTCAGCGTCTCATCTGAGGAATACCGAATGACTGAGAAGCAACTGAAAAAATGTTCAGCATCCTTAATCATCAGGGAAATGCAAATCAAAGCAACCCTGAGATTCCACCTCACACCAGTCAGAATAGCTAAGATCAAAAATTCAGGTGACAGCAGATGCTGGCAAGGATGTGGAGAAAGAGGAACACTCCTCCATTGTTGGTGGGATTGCAAGCTTGTACAACCACTCTGGAAATCAGTCTGGCGGTTTCTCAGAAAATTGGACATAGTACTACCAGAGGACCTAGCAATACCACTCCTGGGCATATACCCAGAAGATGTTCCAACTGGTAAGAAGGACACATGCTCCACTATGTTCATAGCAGCCTTATTTATAATAGCCAGAAGCTGGAAAGAATCTCCAAAATGTTTTAAAGAAATGTGAGTCTCATTTAGATTAAATGTTATTTCTAAGGTTGTGTGTGTGTGTGTGTGTGTGTGTGAGAGAGAGAGAGAGAGAGAGAGAGAGAGAGAGAGAGAGAGAAAGAGAGAGAGAGTAGTGTTGATCAAACTCCTTAATACAGGGACCATGACCTACTTTGCTTACCTCATGTACCTTATGAACAAATGCTTCCCAGCACATGTAACTGAGAAGGCGTGTTCAAAGGGTCAATTGTATAATTGATATGATATGATGTATATTTGATCCTCATATGATACAATGTAAATTCAATGATTAGTTATAAAGGTAGTAATTAAGATCTAAAGTACTCATAGTCAAAAATAAACTATGAGTTACTCAGAGAAACATGTTTTCCCCAAAACATTTTGCATTTACACTTTCTTGTTCTTAGCTTTTGAGTTTCATTATTTTTAGGAAGGTTCTTACTGAGGTGCCAGGATGCTCTTGAACGTGTTATTCTCCTGAATGCTGAGCTTACAGGTATACACTACCATAGTCAGCTTTTACTTCATATATGTAATAATCATTAATCATTTGTGGTTATAGAAAGCAGACTTGAAACAAATCTGTACATGTGATTTTCGCTGCAATTCATAATAGCAAAATTCTTGCAGGTATCAGGATTACACTCTGTAGGAGAACTGCAAATATAATTTCAAAGAACAAAAAGAACGATGTAAAATTTCTGACTGCCAAAGAGCTTGTCAGGTACACTTAAAATGGATGATGGTAACTGTCATAATTATAGTTCGATTCCAGGAAGTACAATATAAGAGTTTTCTTTTTATGTGTCAATATTTATGCTATACTGACTATCACATCCTTTGGAACTACAGTATTCAAATGTACAAAGGATTGCATGTACCAGCTGTATAAATGTAAGAGAGGGTGGAGTTTTACAAAACTCTTTCAAGGTTAAAATGCTGACAGATGCAATAGAGCATGCTGGGAGCTGGATAAGATCATTTGGATGCTGTCATCCCATAGACACAGCAAATTGAAAAGCCACTCACACACCAGCTACCTTCACATAAAATAGGAAATCAGATGACAGATCATGGTGCCTATTTTTAGTCTAACAAAGCCAAAGAACAAGCTGAAGACAGGAATAAATGAGCTGCTCTTCTCTCAACCTAGCCAGGGCAGAGCGAAATGCCTTCTGCTTCAGGAAGAGTGAGGGAATTAACTCAAGGCATTAGACTTGAAACCCATTACCAGACCAGCCAGAGTTAAGCCCAACACCTGTCAAGGGCTCTAGAACTGGGAAACTAATACCTTTAGACTGAACCTCTGAGACTTCTTTAGATGTGCCAACAACTGCCTCACAAACCATACTCCAATTTGGTGACCAGAGTGTTGGGGTATAGGGTTTTGTCTTGCAACCCAAGCGAGGCCCACTGTGGTGAGAACTTTAATTTTTTGAAGACCTAATTTTAATGATGGTTCTTAAATGCTTTAACCTCCCTACAGTCTACCACCTACCAGAGGTAGTGGAAAAGAAAGGATACTGGAGAAATGGACCTGTTTAGAAAGGTTCTTTGGAGCAACTCCAGTCTGTGTTGTCTAGAAATTGGCAGTTCAGTTTACAGGTTAACAGCAGCAGCTCCATTCACTTGCAAACACCTTCTTGCGCGCGTCCTACTCGACCAGCAAGAACGACACGGCACACAAGTAGGATCCTTCTGCAGCCAAGCTTTAATGCATCTTGAGAGGGAGAGCATAAGCTTACACACGGATGCGAAGACTCTGAGGAACCCAGCCCTGTGCCTTATATAGAATTTTTGTCCCGCCTCTGACGTGGCGCATCCTCACAGGGCCATTTCCAAACGGACAAGATAACGTACTTAACGGATGTATGTCCTCGCGGACAGGGACTATCCAGAGACATGTGCAGTAAGCCTTTTTACTTGTTCAAACACCCAGCTCATGTGCCATCTTGTAATGGCGAATGTGGGAGCGGCTTTCCACAACACCTCATGGAAATATCTGGTCAGCAGCAGCCATAATCTAGCAGGAATAACCAGGCCTCAGCTTTGGCTCAAGCCAGCAGGAGGGATCAGGAAAATTGCCAGAAGTTCTCTGTCAGCTGTGTCTTTCTCAGGGAATCAAAGATCAGCATAGATTGGAGATGCGCAGCCTCTGTCACTGTCCATTGAGTCCTATGTATACCCTCCAAACATCCATGTCCTCCACAGGTCTTGCCTCATCACATGAATCTGTCTCAGCTGACATCACTCTGCCACTAAGCTCAAGTCTGCAAAAGTGGCAAGAAACTGCAGCACATCACCAGAAGTTTTTTTGGTGCCTTTCTCTCTATAGTGTCCTGACAAATGCACCTCAACTATGCACTGAAAGGCAGACCAATACATGTCTGTTGTTAGCAAAGAATCCTCATCACCTGTCCTTTCTTTTTTTTATATATATATTTATTTTTTTTGATTTTTAATATTTTTATTACATATTTTCCTCAATTACATTTCCAATGCTATCCCAAAAGTCCCCCATAGCGCCCCCCATTTCCCTACCCACCCATTCCCATTCTTTTGGCCCTGGCATTCCCCTATATTGGGGCATATAAAGTTTGCAAGTCCAATGGGCCTCTCTTTCCATTGATGGCCGACTAGGCCATCTTTCGATACATATGCAGCTAGAGACAAGAGCTCCGGGGTTCTGGTTAGTACATCATGTTGTTCCAACAATAGGGTTGCAGATCCCTTTAGCTCCTTGGGTACTTTCTCTAGCTTCTCCATTGGGAGCCCTGTGATACATCCAATAGCTGACTGTGAGCATCCACTCCTGTGTTTGCTAGGCCCCGGCATCGTCTCACAAGAGACAGCTATATTTGGGTCCTTTCAGCAAAATCTTGCTAGTGTATGCAATGGTGTCAGCGTTTAGAAGCTGATTATGGGATGGATCCCTGGATACGGCAGTCTCTAAATGGTCCATCCTTTCATCACAGCTACGAACTTTGTCTCTGTAACTCCTTCCTGGGTGTTTTGTTCCCAATTCTAAGAAGGTGCACAGTGTCCACACTTTGGTCTTCATTCTTCTTGAGTTTCATGCGTTTATCAAATTGTATCTTATATCTTGGGTATCCTAAGTTTTGGGCTAATATCCACTTATCAATGAATACATATTGTGTGAGTTCTTTTGTGATTGTGTTACTTCACTCAAGATGATGCCCTCCAGGTCCATCCATTTGGCTAGGAATTTCATAAATTCATCCTTTTTAATAGCTGAGTAGTACTCCATTGTGTAAATGTACCATAATTTCTGTATCCATTCCTCTGTTGAGGGACATCTGGGTTCTTTCCAGCTTCTGGCTATTATAAATAGGGCTGCTATGAACATAGTGGAGCATGTGTCCTTTTTACCGGTTGGGACATCTTCTGGATATATGCCCAGGAGAGGTATTGCTGGATCCTCCGGTAGTACTATGTCCAATTTTCTGAGGAACCGCCAGACTGATTTCCAGAGTGGTTGTACAAGCTTGCAATCCCACCAACAATGGAGGAGTGTTCCTCTTTCTCCACATCCTCGCCAGCATCTGCTGTCACCTGAATTTTTGATCTTAGCCATTCTGACTGGTGTGAGGTGGAATCTCAGGGTTGTTTTGAGTTGCATTTCCCTGATGATTAAGGATGTTGAACATTTTTTCAGGTGTTTCTCTGCCATTCGGTATTCCTCAGGTGAGAATTCTTTGTTCAGTTCTGAGCCCCATTTTTTAATGGGGTTATTTGACTTTCTGGAGTCCACCTTCTTGAGTTCTTTATATATATTGGATATTAGTCCCTTATCTGATTTAGGATAGGTGAAGATCCTTTCCCAATCTGTTGGTGGTTTTTTTGTCTTATTGATGGTGTCTTTAGCCTTGCAGAAGCTTTGTAGTTTCATGAGGTCCCACTTGTCAATTCTCGATCTTACAGCACAAGCCATTACTGTTCTATTCAGGAATTTTTCCCCTGTGCCCATATCTTCAAGGCTTTTCCCCACTTTCTCCTCTATAAGTTTCAATGTCTCTGGTTTTATGTGAAGTTCCTTGATCCACTTAGACTTGACCTTAGTACAAGGAGATAGGAATGGATCGATTCGCATTCTTCTACATGTTAACAACCAGTTGTGCCAGCACCATTTGTTGAAAATGCTGTCTTTCTTCCACTGGATGTTTTTAGCTCCCTTGTCGAAGATCAAGTGACCATAGGTGTGTGGGTTCATTTCTGGGTCTTCAATTCTATTCCATTGGTCTATTTGTCTGTCACTATACCAGTACCATGCAGTTTTTATCACAATTGCTCTGTAGTAGAGCTTTAGGTCCGGCATGGTGATTCCACCAGAGGTTCTTTTATCCTTGAGAAGAGTTTTTGCTATCCTAGGTTTTTTGTTATTCCAGATGAATTTGCAGATTGCACTTTCTAATTCGTTGAAGAATTGAGTTGGAATTTTGATGGGGATTGCATTGAATCTGTAGATTGCTTTTGGCAAGATAGCCATTTTTACAATGTTGATCCTGCCAATCCATGAGCATGGGAGATCTTTCCATCTTCTGAGATCTTCTATAATTTCTTTCTTCAGAGACTTGAAGTTTTTATTATACAGATCTTTCACTTCCTTAGTTAGAGTCACGCCAAGATATTTTATATTATTTGTGACTATTGAGAAGGGTGTTGTTTCCCTAATTTCTTTCTCAGCCTGTTTATTCTTTGTGTAGAGAAAGGCCATTGATTTGTTTGAGTTAATTTTATATCCAGCTACTTCACCGAAGCTGTTTATCAGGCTTAGGAGTTCTCTGGTGGAATTTTTAGGGTCACTTATATATACTATCATATCATCTGCAAAAAGTGATATTTTGACTTCATCTTTTCCAATTTGTATCCCTTTGATCTCCTTTTGTTGTCGAATTGCTCTGGCTAGGACTTCAAGTACAATGTTGAATAGGTATGGAGAAAGTGGACAGCCTTGTCTAGTCCCTGATTTTAGAGGGATTGCTTCAAGCTTCTGACCATTTACTTTGATGTTGGCTACTGGTTTGCTGTAGATTGCTTTTATCATGTTTAGGTATGGGCCTTGAATTCCTGATCTTTCCAAGACTTTTATCATGAATGGGTGTTGGATCTTGTCAAATGCTTTTTCCGCATCTAACGAGATGACCATGTGGTTTTTGTTTTTGAGTTTGTTTATATACTGGATTACGTTGATGGATTTCCGTATATTGAACCATCCCTGCATCCCTGGGATGAAACCTACTTGGTCAGGATGGATGATTGTTTTGATGTGTTCTTGGATTCGGTTAGCAAGAACTTTATTGAGGATTTTTGCATCAATATTCATAAGGGATATTGGTCTGAAGTTTTCTATCTTTGTTGGGTCTTTTTGTGGTTTAGGTATCAGAGTAATTGTGGCTTCATAGAATGAGTTGGGTAGAGTACCTTCTGTTTCTATTTTGTGGAATAGTTTGTGAAGAACTGGGATTAGATCTTCTTTGAAGGTCTGATAGAACTCTGCACTAAACCCATCTGGTCCTGGGCTTTTTTTTAGTTGGGAGACTATTAATGACTGCTTCTATTTCTTTGGGGGATATAGGGCTGTTTAGATCATTAACCTGATCTTGATTCAACTTTGGTACCTGGTATCTGTCTAGGAACTTCTCCATTTCATCCAGGTTCTCCAGTTTTGTTGAGTATAGCCTTTGGTAGAAGGATCTGATGGTGTTTTGGATGTCTTCAGGATCTGTTGTTATGTCTCCTTTTGCATTTCTGATTTTGTTAATTAGGATGCTTTCCCTGTGCCCTCTAGTGAGTCTGGCTAAGGGTTTATCTATCTTGTTGATTTTCTCAAAGAACCAGCTCCTTGATTGGTTGATTCTTTGAATAGTTTTTCTTGTTTCCACTTGGTTGATTTCACCCCTGAGTTTGATTATTTCCTGCCGTCTACTCCTCTTGGGTGAATTTGCTTCCTTTTGTTCTAGTGCTTTTAGGTGTGTTGTCAAGCTGCTAATGTGTGCTCTCTCTAGTTTCCTTTTGGAGGCACTCAGAGCTATGAGTTTTCCTCTTAGAAATGCTTTCATTGCGTCCCATAAGTTTGGGTATGTTGTGGCTTCATTTTCATTGAACTCTAAAAAGTCCTTAATTTCTTTCTTTATTCCTTCCTTGAGCAAGGTATCATTGAGAAGAGTGTTGTTCAGTTTCTACGTGAAGGTTGGCTTTCTATTATTTATTTTGTTATTGAAGATCAGCCTTAGTCCATGGTGATCTGATAGGATGCATGGGACAATTTCAATATTTTTGTATCTGTTGAGGCCTGCTTTGTGACCAATTATGTGGTCAATTTTGGAGAAGGTACCATGAGGTGCTGAGAAGAAGGTATATCCTTTTGTTTTAGGATAGAATGTTCTGTAGATATCTGCCAGATCCATTTGATTCATAATTTCTCTTAGTTTCACTGTGTCCCTGTTTAGTTTCTGTTTCCATGATCTGTCCATTGGTGAAAGTGGTGTGTTGAAGTCTCCCACTATTATTGTATGAGGTGCAATGTGTGCTTTGAGATTTACTAAAGTTTCTTTAATGAATGTGGCTGCCTTTGTATTTGGAGCATAGATATTCAGGATTGATAGTTCCTCTTGGAGGATTTTACCTTTGATGAGTATGAAGTGTCCCTCCCTGTCTTTTTTAATGACTTTGGGTTGGAAGTCAATCTTATCAGATATTAGAATGGCTACTCCAGCTTGTTTCTTCATGCCATTTGCTTGGAAAATTGTTTTCCAGCCTTTCATTCTGAGGTAGTGTCTATCCTTTTCTCTGAGATGAGTTTCCTGTAAGCAGCAAAATGTTGGGTCTTGTTTGTGTAGCCAGTTTGTTAGTCTATGTCTTTTTATCGGGGAGTTGAGTCCATTGATATTAAGAGATATTAAGGAAAAGTAATTGTTGTTTCCTGTTATTTTTGTTGTTAAAGTTGGCATTTTGTTCTTGTGGCTGTCTTCTTTTAGGTTTGTTGAGGGATTACCTTCTTGTTGTTTCTAGGGCGTGGTTCCTGTCCTTGTATTGGTTTTTTTCTGTTATTATCCTTTGAAGGGCTGGATTTGTGGAGAGATAATGTGTGAATTTGGTTTTGTCGTGGAATACTTTGGTTTCTCCATCTATGTTAATTGAGAGTTTGGCTGGGTATAGTAGCCTGGGCTGGAATTTGTGTTCTTTTAGTGTCTGTATAACATCCGTCCAGGATCTTCTGGCTTTCATAGTCTCTGGTGAAAAATCTGGTGTAATTCTGATAGGCTTGCCTTTATATGTTACTTGGCCTTTTTCTCTTACTGCTTTTAGTATTCTATCTTTATTTAGAGCATTTGTTGTTCTGATTATAATGTGTCGGGAGGTATTTCTTTTCTGGTCCAGTCTATTTGGAGTTCTGTAGGCTTCTTGTATGTTCATGGGCATCTCTTTCTTTAGATTTGGGAAGTTTTCTTCTATAATTTTGTTGAAGATGTTTGCTGGTCCTTTGAGTTGAAAATCTTCATTCTCATCCACTCCTATTATCCGTAGGTTTGGTCTTCTCATTGTGTCCTGTATTTCTTGGATGTTTTGAGTTAGGATCTTTTTGCATTTTACATTTTCCTTGATTGTTGTGCCGATGTTCTCTATGGAATCTTCTGCACCTGAGATTCTCTCTTCCATCTCTTGTATTCTGTTGCTGATGCTCGTATCTATGGTTCCAGATTTCTTTCCTAGGGTTTCTATCTCCAGTGTTGCCTCATTTTGGGTTTTCTTTATTGTGTCTACTTCCCTTTTTAGGTCTAGTATGGTTTTGTTCATTTCCATCATCTGTTTGGATGTGTTTTCCTGTTTTTTTGTAAGGACTTCTACCTGTTTGATTATGTTATCCTGTTTTTCTTTAAGGATTTGTAACTCTTTAGCAGTGTTCTCCTGCAATTCTTTAAGGGATTTTTGTGCTTCCTCTTTATTGTCTTCTGCCTGTTTAGCAGTGTTCTCCTGCATTTCTTTAAGTGTGTTATTAAAGTCCTTCTTGAAGTCCTCTATCATCATCAGGAGATATGCTTTTAAATCCGTGTCTAGCTTTTCCGGTGTGTTGGGGTGCCCTGGACTGGGCGAAGTGGGGGTGCTGGGTTCTGATGATGGTGAGTGGTCTTGGTTTCTGTTAGTAAGATTATTACGTTTACCTTTCGCCATCTGGTAATCTCTGGGGTTAGTTGTTATCGTTGTCACTGTTTAAAGATTGGAGCAGAAGCTGTGTTCCACTCACCAGCAGTCCCAAAATCCTGTGGCGGGGGTCGTGGGTAGCTGGCGGGTGTCAGGCAACCCTGCTGTCACGCTACCCTGGCGCTGATCCCGCCTGATGAGGCCTGTGGCCCTACTCAGGCCGGTTTCTGCTTCCCTAACTAATGCAGTCTCAGGTCCCGAGCACTTGGATTGGAGCAGAAGCTGTGCTCCATTCACCAGAAGTCTTAAGATCCTGTGGCGGGTGTTGTGGGTAGCTGGCGAGTGTCAGTCGACCCTGCGCCCCAGCTGCCCCGGTGCTTTTCTGACCGGAAGAGGGTTGTGGCCCTATGTAGGCCGGATTTCTCTCCCCAGCCAGAGCAGTCTCAGGTCCTGCGTGATTGGACTGGAGCAGAAGCTGTGTTCCACTCACCAGCAGTCCCAAAATCCTGCGGCGGGGGTCGTGGGTAGCTGGCGGGTGTCAGGCAACCCTGCGCTCCCGCTACCCCGGCGCTGAGGCCTGTGGCCCTACTCAGGCCGGTTTCTGCTTCCCTAACTAATGCAGTCTCAGGTCCCGCCGAATATTCCTTTCTAAGGCAAGAACCAGAACTTTTCCACTTTGGTTGCTTTCCACAGAGCTGATAAACGTGAATGTGCAAATAATAATCTAATTCTATCCATTGGCAGATGGAGACTAAACATCCAGATGTTTAATTCTTCTCATTAATTAAAACTTATAAGAGTGTGAATTGTTGGAGGACACTGGCTTAAGTTAACCCACGGCATTTCAGATACCACTGAAGAGAATTTGAAGATCTTTGCATTTAAAAATGCAAACAGCAGCACTCTATTTACACATTTTAAGTGGGAAGTGGCAGGTTTTACTTTTAGCTTTATGCCACAACGGAGTAGCAATGTTGAGTGAATTACACAGGAAAAAAAAAAAAAAACATAATAAACCCGAGGACTGAAATGAGTTTAACGTTCAAACAAAGTGCATTCCATAGCTAGCACATTCTATAATCCATGCACATATGATCAGGTTTTATGCTTTGACTTTTCTTGATTTTGTGCTCTGGAGGAGAACACACATTTCATGTCTTGTGAAGGAATGAAGGTTAAATGGCAACTGACATGGCCACAGAAAAGATGGAAAGGAAGGGTATTTGTTTTCTTTTTCATTGGCAAAATTCCTCTGTGTGGAGCTTTGTAAACCGAGGGGCTTGAGTTGTGGATGAGGACAGTCTGTCCATCTGTATGTCTGTCTTATTTACCCAGGTTGGCCACCTGATAAATTTTCTGCCTCAGCCTTCTGGGTGCTGAAATTCCAGGTATGTGTCACAAAGCCTGGCTTTCTAGTTCAGTTGCTCCTGTCTTCTGTTTTTCCTTGTATCTTTTCACATCTAATTCTCTTCCTTCCTCTCCCTTCCCTGGCCTCTTCCCAGTCTCTTCCCTATCCCCTATCCCTCTCTTATGCCCCTTCTCTTTACTCCTTTCCTTCCCTACCCTCCTCTCCCCTCCTCTTTTCTTTTCCTTCTTCCATCCCCTCCCCTCCCCTCCTGTCCCCTCCCCTCCTCTTTTCTTTTCCTTCTTCCCTCCCCTGATCTTTCCTTTCTGGAACAAGTACCAGAAAGGTATTCTTCCACTGAGGCAGGTCTCCCAGACACAGAGATGACTTTATTAGGGAACATGCTAGATATTTTCCTTCTTAGTCTGTTGTGCTTGTTGCCCTTCACCATTCATAATTGCATTAGTGGTGATAGGATGAGCAGAGCCGCAACAGGAAATTGTCCTCAGTGTCTGAAATGCTGTTTTTGTTTCTGACGCAGTACTACTTAGTACTACTCCCATATTTACTCAGATCAGAGACATTTCTGGGTCCAATAGAGAAGAGGCAATTGGGACAATGAAGCCTTGACTCTGAGGACAGCCTTTGTATGGATAGAGAGAGGGTTTGAAAATCGGGGGATAAGAACTCCTCATTCTTCCCTCTTTACTTTTCCAATTTCTCAGGCCATGGGTTCCACGTTGGAACCTTTTCTTCTTCCCCTATCAAGGCCCTTGATATCTTCTTACATACTTCTCACCTGCTGGGATCTTCGTGGGAAGAGAAAAAGCACCCCTAGGGGATAATTTGTCCCCTCTAGGAGAGCTATCTTAGGTTCCTGACTGGGTAGGTATGGAGATTGGAAGCTACCAGATGTGAAGAAAAACTCAAGCAAGACTTTAGTTCTTGGTGACATTTTACTGCTTGTCAAAATTATTCTTGTCCTCGAATGTTCTTGTTCATGACTTTTTTACCAATGTAAATATTAGAATCAATTCATGAAGTAAAAGTTAAATTTTTTTAGGTATTTATTTCATTTACATTTCCAATGCTATCCCAAAAGTCCCCCACCCACTCCACCACCCACCCATTCCCACTTCTTGGCCCTGGTGTTCCCCTGTACTGAGGCAGATAAAGTTTGCACGACCAATGGCCCTCTCTTTCCACTGATGGCCAACTAGGCCATCTTCTGATACATATGCAGCTAGAGACACGAGCTCTGGGGGGTACTGATTAGTTCATATTGTTGTTCCACCTATAGGGTTGCAGACCCCTTTAGCTCCTTGGTTACTTTCTCCTCCATTAGGGGCCCTGTGATCCATCCAATAGCTGACTGTGAGCATCCACTTCTGTGTTTGCTAGGCCCCGGCATAGTCTCACAAGAGACAGCTATATCTGGATCCTTTCAGCAAAATCTTGCTAGTGTGCCAGGCAGTGGTGGTGCATTCATTTAATCCCAGCACTAAGGCAGAGGCAAGTGGGTCTCTGTGTAAACAAGGCCAACCTGGTTAGACACACTGCTAGGCGTACCAGAAGTTCTAGAGCCCAGCAAAGGTTTTGCTAATGGTGTGGGAAACTCCTTCACGCAGGACCTGAGACAGCATTAGGGAAGCAGAAAAACCGGCCTGACCAGGGTCACAAGTCCCTTCTGGTCAGTGCCAGCACCACCTGGGCGTGGAGTCAGAGGACACCCCCAAGGTCCCTAGAGGACTCTCCACATGATCTTAGGAACTCTGGTGAGTGGAACACAACTTCTGTTCCATTCCAATCCTGTGGGACATGAGACAGCATTAGGGAAGCAAAAAACCCAGCCTGACCAGGCTCACAAGTCCCTTCCGGTCGGCGCCAGCACCAGGTCACCTTGGGCGTGGAGTTGGAAGACACCCCCAAGGTCCCTAGAGGACAGCTTCTGGGCAGAGCCCATTTCGTGGCTCCAGACATCCCTGCACCTTCCCTGCCAGAGGAGAGGTGTCCGCCCTTCCCGGGAGGGCTTTGCCAGGACACCTGGGGGAAGCACAGGTGAGACTGTGGACTACAGAAGCTAACAGCTTCTCTGATAGGCCTAAGCAACACAGCTTCTGGGACAGACCCTGTTTCAGGCCTTCATCTTCTGGCAGAAGGCAGGTCTGAATGCCAGATATCTGTGCATCTTCCCTGCCAGAGGAGAGCTTGCCTGCAGAGATTACTCTGACCACTGAAACTCAGGAGAGAGCTAGTCTCCAATATCTGCTGATAGAGGCTAACAGAATCACAGGAGGAACAAGCTCTAACCAGAGACAACTATAACAACTAACTCCAGAGATTACCAGATGGCGAAAGGCAAACATAAGAATCTTACTAACAGAAACAAAGACCACTCACCATCATCAGAATACAGCACTCCCACCTCACCCAGTCCTGGGCACACCAACACACCCGAATACCTAGACACGGATTTAAAAGCATATCCCATGATGATGGTAGAAGACATCAAGAAGGACTTTAATAACTCACTTAAAGAAATACAGGAGAACAATACTAAAGAGTTAAAAGTCCTTAAAGAAAAACAGGAAAACACAATCAAACAGGTGATGGAAATGAACAAAACCATACTAGACCTAAAAAGGGAAGTAGACACAATAAAGAAAACCCAAAGTGCAGCAACGCTGGAGATAGAAAACCTAGGAAAGAAATCTGGAGCCATAGATGCAAGCATCAGCAATAGAATACAAGAGATGGAAAAGAGAATCTCAGGTGCAGAAGATTCCATAGAGAACATTGGCACAACAATCAAAGAAAATGCAAAATGCAAAAAGATACTAACTCAAAGCATCCAGGAAATCCAGGACACAATGAGAAGAACAAACCTACGGATAATAGGAGTAGATGAGAATGAAGATTTTCAACATAAAGGGTCAGAAAATATCGTCACCAAAATTATAAAAGAAAACTTCCCAAACCTAAAGGAAGAGATGCCCATGAACATACAAGAAGCCTACAGAACTCCAAATACACTGGACCAGAAAAGAAAATCCTCCCGACACATAATAATCAGAACAACAAATACACTAAATATAGAATATTAAAAGCAGTAAGGGGAAAAGGTCAAGTAATATATAAAGGCCGGCCTATTAGAATTACACCAGACTTCTCACCAGAGACAATGAAAGCCAGAAGATCCTGGACAGATGTTATTCAGACCCTAAGAGAACACAAATGCCAGCCCAGGCTACTATACCCAGCCAAACTCTCAATTACCATAACTGGAGAAACCAAAGTATTCCATGACAAAACCAAATTCACACATTATTTTTCCATGAATCCAGCCCTTCAAAGGATAATAACAGAAAAAAAAACAATACAAGGATGGAAACCACGCCCTAGAAAAAACAAGAAAGTAATCCTTCAATAAAACTAAAAGAAGATAGCCACAAGAACAGAATGCCAACTCTAACAACAAAAATAATAGGAAGCAACAATTACTTTTCCTTAATATCTCAATGTCAATGTACTCAATTCCCCAATAAAAGGACATAGACTAACAGACTGGCTACACAAACAGGACCCAACATTTTGCTGCTTACAGGAAACCCATCTCAGGGAAAAAGACAGACACTACCTCAGAGTGAAAGGCTAGAAAACAATTTTCCAAGCAAACGGTCTGAAGAAACAAGCTGGAGTAGCCATTCTAATATCTAATAAAATCAACTTCCAAACCAAAGTTATCAAAAAATACAAGGAGGGACACTTCACACACATCAAAGGTAAAATCTTCCAAGAGGAACTCTCAATTCTGAATATCTATGCTCCAAATTCAAGGCCAGCCACATTCATTAAAGAAACTTTAGTAAAGCTCAAAGCACACATTGCTCCTCACACAATAATAGTGGGAGACTTCAACACACCACTTTCACCAATGGACAGATCATGGAAACAGAAACTAAACAGGGACACAGTGAAACTAACAGAAGTTATGAAACAAATGGATTTAACAGATATCTACAGAACATTTTATCCTAAAACAAAAGGATATACCTTCTTCTCAACACCTCATGGTACCTTCTCTAAAACTGACCATATAATTGGTCACAAAACAGGCCTCAACAGATACAAAAATATTGAAATTGTCCCATGCATCCTATCAGATCACCATGGACTAAGGCTGTTCTTCAATAACAACATAAATAATAGAAAGCCAACATTCACGTGGAAACTGAACAACACTCTTCTCAATGATACCTTGGTCAAGGAAGGAATAAAGAAAGAAATTAAGGACTTTTTAGAGTTCAATGAAAATGAAACCACAACATACCCAAACTTATGGGACGCAATGAAAGCATTTCTAAGAGGAAAACTCATAGCTCTGAGTGCCTCCAAAAAGAAACTAAAGAGAGCACACACTAGCAGCTTGACAACACACCTAAAAGCTCTAGAACAAAAGGAAGCAAATTCACCCAAGAGGAGTAGACGGCAGGAAATAATCAAACTCAGGGGTGAAATCAACCAAGTGGAAACAAGAAGAACTATTCAAAGGATCAACCAATCAAGGAGCTGGTTCTTTGAGAAAATCAACAAGATAGATAAACCCTTAGCCAGACTCACTAGAGGGCACAGGGACAGCATCCTAATTAACAAAGTCAGAAATGAAAAGGGAGACATAACAACAGCACCATCAGATCCTTCTACAAAAGGCTATACTCAACAAATATGGAAAACCTGAATGAAATGGACAAATTTCTAGACAGATACCAGGTAACAAAGTTAAATCAGGATCAAGTTAATGATCTAAACAGTCCTATATCCCCTAAAGGAATAGAATCAGTCATTAATAGTCTTCCAACCAAAAAAAAAAAAAAACCAACCAAACAAAAAAACCCAGGACCAGATGGGTTTAGTGCAGAGTTCTATCAGGCCTTCAAAGAAGATCTAATTCCAGTTCTGCACAAACTATTCCACAAAATAGAAGTAGAGAGAACTCTACCCAATTCATGCTATGAAGCCACAATTACTCTGATAACTAAACCACAGAAAGACCCAACAAAGATAGAGAACTTCAGACCAATTTCCCCCATGAATATCGATGCAAAATACTCAATAAAATTCTCACTAACCAAATCCAAGAACACATCAAAACAATCATCCATCCTGACCAAGTAGGTTTCATTCCAGGGATACAGGGATGGTTTACTATACGGAAATCCATCAATGTAATCCACTATATAAACAAACTCAAAGACAAAAACCACATGATCATCTCCTTAGATGCCAAGAAAGCATTTGACAAAATCCAACATCCTTCATGATAAAAGTCTTGGAAAGATCGGGAATTCAAGTCCCATACCTAAACATGATAAAATCAATCTACAGCAAACCAGCAGCCAACCTCAAAGTAAATACTGAGAAGCTGGAAGCAATCCCACTAAAATCAGGGACTAGACAAGGCTGCCCACTCTCTCCCTACCTATTCAACATAATATTTGAAGTCTTAGTCAGAGCAATTCGACAACATAAGGAGATCAAGGGGATACAAATTGGAAAGGAAGAACTCAAAATATCACTTTTTGCAGATGATATGATAGTACATATAAGTGACCCTAGAAATTCCACCAGAGAACTCCTAAGCCTGATAAACAGCTTCGGTGAAGTAGCTGGATATAAAATTAACTCAAACAAATCAATGGCCTTTCTCTACACAAAAGATAAACAGGCTGAGAAAGTAATTAGGGAAACAACACCCTTCAAAATAGTCACAAATAATATAAAATACCTTGGGGTGACTCTAACTAAGGAAGTGAAATACCTGTATGGTAAGAATTTCAAGTCTCTGAAGAAAGAAATTAAAGAAGATCTCAGAAGATGGAAAGATATCCCATGCTCATGGATTGGCAGGATCAATATAATAAAAATGGCTATCTTGCCAAAAGCAATCTACAGATTCAATGCAATCCCCACCAAAATCCCAACTCAATTCTTCAACGAATTAGAAAGGGCAATTTGCAAATTCATCTGGAATAACAAAAACCCTAGGATAGCAAAAACTCTTCTCAATGATAAAAGAACCTCTGGTGGAATCACCAGGCCTGGTCTAAAGCTGTACTACAGATCAATTGTGATAAAAACTGCATGGTACTGGTATAGCAACAGACAATTACACCAATAGATTAGAATTGAAGACCCAGAAATGAACCCACACACCTATGGTCACTTGATCTTTGACAAGGGAGCTAAAGCCATCCAGTGGAAAAAAGACAGCATTTTCAACAAATTATGCTGCCACAACTGGCAGTTATCATGTAGAAGAATGCAAATTGATCTATTGTTATCTCTGTGTACTAAGGTCAAATCTAAGTGGATCAAGGAACTCCACATAAAACCAGAGACAGTGAAACTTATAGAGGAGAAAGTGGGGGAAAGCCTCGAAGATATGGGCACAGGGGAAAAATTCCTGAATATAACAGCAATGGCTTGTGCTGTAAGATTGAGAATCGACAAATGGGACCTCATAAAATTGCAAAGCTTCTGTAAGACAAAAAGACACCATCAATAAGACAAAAAGACCACCAACAGATTGGGAAAGGATCTTTACCTATCCTAAATCAGATAGCGGACTAATATCCAATATATATAAAGAATTCAAGAAGGTGGACTCCAGAAAATCAAATATCCCCTTTAAAAATGGGGCTCAGAGCTAAACCAAGAATTCTCACCTGAGGAATACCGAATGGCTGAGAAGCACCTGAAAAAATATTCAGCATCCTTAATCATCAGGGAAATGCAAATCAAAACAACCCTGAGATTCTACCTCACACCTGTCAGAATGGCTAAGATAAAAAATTCAGGTGACAGCAGATGCTGGTGAGGATGTGGTGAAAGAGGAACACTCCTCCATTGTTGGTGGGATTGCAAGCTTGTACAACCACTCTGGAATCAGTCTGGCGGTTCCTTAGAAAATTGGACATAGTACTACCAGAGGATCCAGCAATACCTCTTCTGGGCATATATCCGGAAGATGTTCCAACCGGTAAGAAGGACACATGCTCCACTATGTTCATATAAGCCTTATTTATAATAGCCAGAAGCTGGAAAGAACCCAGATGCCCCTCAACAGAGGAATGGATACAGAAAATGTGGTATATTTACACGATGGAGTACTACTCAGCTATTAAAAAGAATGAATTTATGAAATTCCTAGGCAAATGGATGGACCTGGAGGGCATCATCCTGAGTGAGGTAACACAATCACAAAATAACTCACATGATATGTACTCACTGATAAGTGGATATTAGCCCAGAAACTTAGAATAGCCAAGTTAGAAGATACAATTTGCAAAACACATGAAACTCAAGAAGAACGAAGACCAAAGTGTGGACACTTTGCCCCTTCTTAAAATTGGGAACAAAACACCCATGGAAGGAGTTATAGAGACAAAGTTTTGAGCTGAGATGAAAGGATGGACCATCTAGCAGGTATGGTAGCCTGCCATACCCGGGGATCCATCCCATACTCGGCCTCCAAACGCTGACACCGTTGCATACACTAGCAAGATTTTGCTGAAAGGACCCAGATATAGCTGTCTCTTGTGAGACTATGCCGGGGCCTAGCAAACACATGAGTGGATGCTCACAGTCAGCTATTGAATGGATCACAGGGCCCCCAATGGAGGAGCTAGAGAAAGTACCCAAGGAGCTAAAGGGATCTGCAACCCTATAGGTGGAACAACAATATGAACTAACCAGTACCCCGGAGCTCTTGTCTCTAGCTGCATATGTATCAGAAGATGGCCTAGTAGGCCATCATTGGAAAGAGAGGCCCATTGGTCTTGCAAACTTTATATGCCTCAGTACAGGGGAATGCCAGGGGCAAGAAGAGGGAGTGGGTGAGTAGGAGAGTGGGGCGGAGGGTATGCGGGACTTTTGGGATAGCATTGGAAATGTAAATGAAGAAAATACCTAATTAAAAAAAAGAAACTCCACCGCTTTCCATTAGACATGAATGTGATATTAAAAGATAAAACTCACTCAGTGCTGTTTTTGTTGTTGTTGAGGTTTTTTTTTTGTTTTTTGTTTTTGTTTTTTACCTAAGAGCATATATTGTACCCATGCTATGTTCTAGGAAGGTGATCCTATTCTATTCTTTTAGGACAGTGAACAACATTTAACGTGAAGGATTCACTCTATTCTCACTCCCGAATTCACTAGTTTTTCCTTAATCTCCGTCCTGTATGTTGACATTATTTAAAGGAATGCTATCTGTTTTATCATGAATTCCTACAGTGATTTTAGTTTTTAGAAACAGGTCACTAAAGTACAGATATGTATGCTGGAGGGGCGGCAGTGGACAAGAGAGTCCTTGTTGCTCTTGGAGAGAACATGTTTGTTTAGAACATCTGAAACCCCAGTTCTAGAGGATCTAACACATCACACTCTGCTGGTCTCCATGGGCACCAGGCACACATGCAAGCAAACACTCGTACATGTAAAATGAAATAATTATAAGAAGTTGTTCTTGACTGTTTTAATAACCTTTTAAAATGTGCACATGAGGTGAGTACCAGGTCTCCAGTCCCAAGGAAGGAAAGATCCTGGAGAGATTATAGCAGAAGCCTGATAGCTGGGAAAGACTGTGAAATTTTGTAACTTAACTTGCCTGCCCAGCATCTCTTTTCACTCACTACAGTACAGATATGGATTCTTCAAATGGCAGCCTGACTACAAATGTGTCAAGTAACTCAGCTGAGGAGGAGTGGACACTTCTCTTCGGAAAAATGTGTTCATGCTATTTAGTATGGGAGCCAGTTGCCACTTGTGGATCTTGAGCAGGTGGAGTGTGGTTAACTCCAGTTGTGATGAGCTAACAGTGTAAAGTTCACCCTGGATCGACTCCTGAGGAGCTGTTGAATCTCACTTGCATTATGTTAGCTTAAATAAAGTAAGTTATTAAAATCAAATGCATCTGCTTTGCTTTAGTGTGTGTGTGTGTGTAGATGCACATATAGAAGTCACAGAACAACTTATTTGAGAGTCAGTTCTCCCCTTTCACTTTGGTTTTGAAGCAATTCTCTCTTACTATTTCTGCCATATTCCAGGTAGCTGGGTCCCGAGCTTCTGGGCGATGCTCCTGTTTTTGTTTTTGTTGTTGTTCATCTTTCCTGCCGAGCACTGCAATTCCAGATGTGCACCACCAAGTCCAGCTTTTTGCATGAGCTCTAGGGATCATGTTCAGGTTGTGGGGCTTGTGAATCAAGCACCTTTACCTGCAGAGGCACCTTGCTGTTCCCCTGTTTTACTTAAAATTTCTTTAAAAAATAGGTTTATGTGTTCTTTGAGAATTTAATACTGTATACAATGTACTTTGACCACATTTACTTCCTCTCTAATCCTTCTCTCAGATTTCCTACCCTGTCCCCCTCTTCTGGCTTCATGTTCTGCTTTTTTTTTATTACCCTTTTTTATAAGTCCAATCCATTCTGCCTGTATCAGTAGTTCTTAACCTTCCTAATGCTGTGACCACTTCATGTAGTCCCGAATGTTGTGGTGACCCCTGTCCCTGAACACAAAAATGTTCTCTTTGCTACTTCATAACTGTAACTTTGCTAATGTTATGAGTTGTAATATAAATATCTGTGTTTCTTGATGGTCTTAGGTGATCACTGTGACTCCTAAAAGGATTGAGACCCACAGGTTGAGAATTGCTGACCTATATACTTATACACCCATAGTGGGCTATTCCTGTGACAACCTGACCATGTTTTGGGGAAGGACTGTGAAAGGACTTGGGAACTTTGGGCTAGAAGATCCATTCTGTGTTCAGAGCTCTGTGGGATGTTGTATAGGAGCTTGGAAGATAATGTTGAGAACAGTGCAGAAGATGGAGGCCTGGCTTGTGAAATTTCAGAGGTAAAATTAAAGACTCGTATCAGGGCCATGTTTTGATTGTGAAGATTCTGTGGCTTTGGTTAGCTGGGGCTGAAGAACCAGCTGTGATTAACAAGATACCAGAACCACTAAATTGAACCTTTGTGTTACTGGGACTATTGATGCTGGTTAGCTGGAGCTAAGAAATTAGCGGTGATTAAGAAGACACCAGCATCATTGAAGTGAAATCTTCTGGGGAGTGTTTTCTGAGAGTACAGAGGCTGTGTTCCAGAAATAGCTAAGGTTGTACCTTGTGTTGTGGCTGGACTTGGTAATGTGTAAGAGTCATCCCGGTGGTACTGGTTTTAAAGGCATGAATGGGTCATGAAGAGCAGCTGAGGCTTGGCACTGTGAGAGTCAATGGAAGGCCATTGGTGAAGGTGCAGCCTCAGTTGCAATTGATGGCCCAGGACTGAAGGGGTCATGCAAAGGAGTTGAGGCTTGGCACCATGAATAGAGCCTATAGAGGCAATTGGTGAAGCCTATTACAGCAGAAGACAGCAGAGTTTTGGAGATGCCAGTACCATGAGATGACCACCAAGAACAGCAGCAGCAGTGGAGTACAGGCAGTTAGCACAAGGTGTGTACTACAAAGGGCAGGGCTGAAGAAGTGACCCAAGCCCTTGGAGGAGCCCAGAAGATTGTGAGTTGGATCCCAGACATTGGACGGTTGGAGTCTGATTTTGCTTTTGATTGTGACTGTGCCCTGAAGTTTTTCCTTCTTGAAGGAAGAAAGTATTTTAGTGGAGTCCACAGCTAAAAGGCTTTTAATTGTAAAAAGACTTTGGATTTTTTTTAATTTATTTTTTTATTAGGTATTTTCCTCGTTTACATTTTCAATGCTATCCCAAAAGTCCCCCATACCCACCCCCCAATCCCCTACCCACCCACTCCCCCTTTTTGGCCCTGGGGTTCCCCTGTACTGGGGCATATAAAGTTTGCAAGTCCAATGGGCCTCTCTTATTTAGATCTTGGGGATGAATAAGGAAGTAAGGGTTGAGGCTTAATAGTGGTGTGTTTGTGCATCAAGTTGACAAGGTCTCAATTGTACGATTGGTTTTGTGTCAACTTGACACAGGCTGGAGTTATCACAGAGAAAGGAGCCTCCCTTGAGGAAATGCCTCCATGAGACCCAGCTGTAAGGCATTTTCTCAATTAGTGATCAAGGGAGGAGGGCTCATTGTGGGTGGTGCCATCCCTGGGCTGGTATTCTTGGGTTCTATAAGAAAACAAGCTGAGCAAGCCAGGGGAAGCAAGCCCTCCATGGCCTCTGCATCAGCTCCTGCTTCCTGACCTGCTTAGGTTCCAGTCCTGACTTCCTTTGGTGATGAACAGCAATGTGGAAGTGTAAGCTGAATAAACCCTTTCCTCCCCAACTTGCTTCTTGGTCATGATGTTTGTGCAGGAATAGAAACCTTGATGAAGACAAATTGATTCCTTTGCTGTGTGTGTTTATGAGTGTGAGTACATATGTGTTACAGTGATGTGTTTATGAGTGTGAGTACATATGTGTTACAGTGATGTGTTTATGAGTGTGAGTACATATGTGTTACAGTGATGTGTTTATGAGTGTGAGTACATATGTGTTACAGTGATGTGTTTATGAGTGTGAGTACATATGTGTTACAGTGATGTGTTTATGAGTGTGAGTACATATGTGTTACAGTGATGTGTTGAGGTTGAGAACCGGTTACGGTTATCAGTTGTCTTTATCTATTATGCCATTTTGCTAACCTACTGATATTATTATTATTATTATATAGGATCTCAGAATGCTCCCCAAGCTGACCTTGAACAAACAGAAGTCTGCTGTCCTCTGCCTCCTGAGTGCTAGGATTAAAGGTGTGCTTACTACCATGACTGACATCCTGCTTTGTTTTTTAAAAACAGTTACTAGAAAACATTGAGTTACATTATGGCTTTTGGTCATGTTTCAATATCTTTAATAAAATTAGCTTCAAGGTTTATAGTTATATCATTTTAATTACAGTTCAAATTATTTTTTAGATGGAAACACTTTGGCCTACCAGAGACAAACTATAAAGTACATATATGCATGCAAATGGGCAGTATTGTTTCAAATGATCTATGGGGTTTGTGATTGCAATTGTGTGGACTGTGCTGTGCAGTGTGAGTTTATATTGTAATATAGTGTGCAAGGTCAGTTACTTCTGTTCATGAGCTTAATTCTGACACTAGACTGCCATAAGATTCTGTCTGCTAGTAATGTCAGAAACTACTTACATAAAGTCTCACCAACACAATTTCTCAATCATGAACTGAAAAAGGATGGCACCAATGGATGTCAAATTGGATGAGGAAAAGCCCACAAGGACTCAACCCTACACAAAGAACTATAGGCAACCAAGGACAACTGAGAGTGGGAGATGAGATGTGGTCTCCCTCAGGGAAGAGCACACCAATTGCTTGTGCAGTGACAAAGGCCATACACATACAAGTATACACATATACATACAAGTATATACATACACATACTGAAAACACATACAAGCAACATTATATATACAAATACACTTTTAACAACAATCAGTGTAAAAGGAGGTCATGAATTTAAAGAAGAATAAGAAGTATATGGGAGGAAAGGAGGTAGACCAATGCTATAGTTATAGTCTCAAAAAAAGTAAAAAAAGAAAGAAAAATGGTAAAATGTATCCAAGTTTTGAAGGTATTGTGGGCCATCAGCCCTCCTATTGCAGGAAGTACTACAGCCTATAGGCTCATTTACAGTCTGTAACCCAGTAAGCCATCTCTGAGATGCAGCCCCTGTATCTTTTTGGTACTCCATCTTGGCCTTTATCCTTTCTGCCTGAGTGACAGGCTGTCTCTTTTAAGAATCAATAACATCCAATGGGGGATATTTGTTTGGGAAATGTTGCTTCAGTCATTGAGTACCATTTATAGGAATGGGTCCCCAGGGATGTCAGACAATCAGCTCTGATAGGGACAAAGATACAAAGACAGCAAATGAAGGAGGATGGCCCAGTCCTGGTGTTTTGCTGGGGCCAGGTTTCAGTATGCTCAGTCATGTTAGCTGCTTCTGTCTCATCTGCTAAGGGGAGCAGGTGGATGGGGTGAAGCCGTATGTCGCGCTGAGTCACCTAGCAGTGTGTAGTTAGGAGTCCAGAATGGTCAGCCTGTCAAGCTAAAGCCACATAGAGAACTGGGAGCTGACAGTCCCCATTGGTGACTCTCCTTGAGTTCTGCTTTGAAGGGTGTTTTCTAAAGAGCCCTTATGGTCCTTGAGGCTGCCTTCACTGTCTTTTTTCCCTTCTCATACCTTGACTCCAATTTTCACTGGATAGCAATAGTCTAAGTAGTATCAGAGTGTGTATCTGTGAACTCAGTTACTTGTCCTGATCATAATTCTTCTTTTCTTTTGACATAGTACCTTTCTTACATTTGGATATTAGCTCACCTTTTAAAAAAAAACTAATATCTCTCAAGATGGCAGAAATGCTGTGACTTCCACAACTTTCTTTGTAGCTAGAGACCAAGGTTTAGCCTCTTTCTCTCCCCCCCCCTCTCTCTCTCTCTCTCTCTCACACACACACACACACACACACACTTTTATGCTTTATATATACTAATCCCCAAATAGTGCTTCAAACAGCAAATGACTCCTGCTTTAGGACCTATTTTGTGGTAACCAATGTAATAGCAGTTGGAGTGATTCAGGAAAATTAGATCCTTAACTACTCCATCCCAGAAGCTCAGATGACACATGCTGAATGACATTCTGGCACTCAGGTCTTCCCCAGAGCATAAGGAATCAGGTTCTAAGTCATCTCCAGCACGGTGTACATATTCTGCTCTTATTATAAGATTTAAAAAAGTATTTTCTACCTGATTTTCACATTTGGACATTGTGTTTAGTGCTGGAAAAGTGATCGGTGGGCATTTGTGTGTGCCTTATTTGAAAAAAAATTATGTTTTTTTAATCTAAAAATATAAATAGACTCACCAGGTGCAGAATCTTAGCTGACAGTGTGATTGCTAAGCATGGACACTTGGGAATGCTACCTCCCGACTTGGCCTTCTGGAGTTCCATCTCTGCTTCTACCACCAGCATTTCATGCCAGCATCTCATGGAGATGAGCCCCTTGTCGGCTAATCCAGGCTTGCTCTGTGCTTTCTGTTTCTTTGTTTAATATTCTATTTGAAATATCTAATGTAATTAACTTCCCATCCTTTTTCTTGATATCTCTTTTCAAATCATCCCGAAGGCTATTCTGGATACACATGCATGCATGTGTATGTTTGTACGTAAACACTCAAACACACAAAGGCACACACTCACCGAGTCAGAAAATCCTATTTAAGTCTCCCCTTCTGTCTGAATCTATCTGCTATCTCCCAAGAGCAAAGTGAGAGTGTGAAGAAAAAAAGGGCTTGTTAATGAGCAGATTACTGCAGGGGGGGGGGGAAAGGGGGGTCCCCTGGACTTATGCCTGCTGAGGCATCTCTGAGAGGCTTGTCAAACAAGGTGCAAAAATACCAGTGAGGGGCGGGGTAGGGCAGTTGGGATATTTATTTACCATACAGCATACTCACATTTCATTGTTAGCATTTCTGGTATACTCTGCTCAGCTTGTGAATGTTACAATAGTCATAAAGAATCTCAAGCAGGGAGACCCAGGTCTCAGAGGCCAGAATCTGTCAGTGTGTTTGTGTGTGGGGGTTGGGGAGGGGGGAGCAACTGTTCACTCAAACTATAAATTACTTGCAGATAGTCCAAAAGATATTGGCAGGGCATTTTAGTATTGACCACATCTAGATAATAGACTTTCCCCCATGAATTCATTCATGCATTCTATATTTATTAATAAACACCTAGTATGTTTCTAGCATATATTTTGGCATGACAATATAGCAGCAAATGAAGCAGATATAAAGCCCTCCTTTCATAATGTATTCTAGGGATTATTCTGATGAGTATTCAACTTCATTTATCACAAATGCTCGACAGATTTTCAATGGTCTATCCATTTCTTATATTCTATTATTTCTTTAATATTGTGCTAATTGGATGAAATAAGGCATTTACTCTTTCAGAAATCATTTTATGTTAAAACACAATTTCAAAGGGGCTGGAGAGATGGCTTAACAGTTAAAAGGACTTGCTTCTCTTTCAGAGGACCTGAGGTTGGTTCCCAGCAACCATTTCAGGTGCCTCGTAACCATCTGTAACTCTAGCTCCAGGGCGTCTGACACAATCTCCTGGCCTCTATGGGCACTCCACTCATGTGCAAAAACCTACATGTAGGCATACACATATATACATAATTAAAAGTAAAATCTTGAACATTCTTTTCAAAGAATGTTAAGCTTGAGGTATATTCTTCAAGGCAACTATGGCATAAAAAGGCATAGTTTCTCAGGGGAATGCCAGGGCCAGGAAGCAGGAGTGGGTGGGTTGGGGAGCAGTGTGGGGGAAGGGTATAGGGGGGCTTTGGGGATAGCATTTGGAATGTAAATGAAGAAAATATCTAATAAAAAATAAAAAAAGATACACAACTAACTCAAACTATCAGATGTCTTCATCTGTTTTAGCAATAATACCACATTGACAGAGACTATCTGCTTTATAAACAAAGGAAAAAGGAATTTGAATGTATCCTTCTAAGTATAAATTGATGCAAATGTTCTCAGTCAGTTTCAGCAGCATGATCACCCAGCAAACTTGCTCTTCATAATAGGCATAAGCATTAAGAGCCTTAGAACTAAACACTGCTATTGACACAGGAACTCAGCTTTTAGCACTAAGAAAAATGATCAGAAAACTGTGAAATATTGAAATAAAAGGACTACTAACACAAACATTCAAAAAGCATGCTTTCAAAGAATAGGATATCAGAAAATACTGCATTATATTTAGTGAAGAAATGAGGATATATAATTTCATACACTGAGTGGTCTGATTGTTCCCTCAGAAAGATCCATATAAAGAAAATAAAACAGAGCTGGGTGCTGAAACTGCATGGGACCCCAGTTCTTTCTTACATAATTGCATTTTCCATAATGGGCATGTACTGCTTTTATAATCAGAGGCAAAAAACAAAACAAACAAACAAAAAAAAACAAACAAACCAAAAACCTAAGCTATCCCCCCCCCCAGTTTTTACCTTTAAACATTGTGATTAGTGATGGAGACATATTCATCAGATATTTGTGTGTGTGTGTGTGTGTGTGTGTGTGTGTGTGTGTGCATGTGTGTGTGTTTTAGTGGTGAAAACTGATACTGTTCAAAATTAGGCCTATGAAGAACAGAAACATTCCAGTCTGAGTAGCTATAGAGGGGAATACTTGGAAAATGCCTTCCTTTGGGGCTCTGACTACCCTTCCTGGAGTTTTAGCTTCCTTCTGCTTCTGGGCATCCCGTGGAGATACGTCTCTCACCTCCATCCTGCTCCTGAGCTCATACCCTGTATTTTTTATTTCTTTGTTTCGTCCCTCCCTATCAGCTTTACACTTCAGCATGGTCATTTTGATTCTTCTTATAGAAGCAGAATCCCATGCTGCTGGCTTTCAGCCTTTCTCTTCATTCAGTTCCAGCAGCATTATTGCAGGGAAGCCATCTCCTCTTACCTGCTGTGTTAGTCCTTAAGAATTGCCCATGGGATTAGACACTTACAATAAAGATGAAAGAAAATGAGCTGTCAATTAAATATATCACCTTTGGACTTTTCAGAGATGGAGAAGTCAACTCTGCCAAACACCACAGGAGCCCCTACCCCCTATGGCAACAATTCCCCCAAAGGCATGCTCTCTTAGAAACTGAAGCACACAGAACCCTCTTCTTCCCCCCAGACAAGGCTGTTGTTTTGTACCCCAGGTTGCTACCATGTGGGAATGTTGTGGTGTGAGAAAAATATCAACACCGCAAATGTCAAGTGCCCTTGCTTTCCATCAGTTCTGAAGGGGCCATTAATCATTCTCCATCCTTCTGTCCTTCCTCCGTCTTTATTACAGAGAAGCCGTTCTTATAATTTCTGTGGACTATCTGTGGGTGGTACCTAACCTTTGGCATTGTCAATGTAGTCTGATTGATTGGGGAATAGTCTGGAGAGTCTCCCAACGTCAGCTTGGAGAGAGTTCAAGGGCATCAGAGAAGTTTGTGGTCAAGTGCAATCAGGCAAAAGGTACCAGACTTGGCCTGAAGTTGGATGGTTGGGGTTTGGTCGTATTTTCAATTCTTTGCTTGGGGAAACTCTGAAAGCATTTTACTCTGGATCAGGTCAGCAAAAATATTCACTCCAAATACCACTCACTAGAAAGCCTCTACTCATAGCGGATGTGTAATGAATCATTCTTTTGGAACCTTGCAGTGTGTTTAGTTCAGAATACACTTGGCTCTACTGGATGGAGTTCAGTGATAGAAATAAAGACCTTGGTAGGTACTTAAACAGAATTTAGAAAATCAAATGTTTTCATATTGTTAGGCATGGTGGCTAAGCACAAATGCATGCTAGAAGTTCATAGGTGTGTCTACCACAACAAAATCCTACCTCTCACAGCAAGGTGATCTCCTAGACTGCCATTACAACAGAGCATTTGAGGAGCAGGGCGTGCTTCTGATGCCTTTGGGCAACCTGAAGGAACAAGATAGTCAGTGGGATCTGCTACAGAGATGTAAGGCTCTGCTGAAGGGCACAGACACGTTGGGGACAAGTTCTCTGCCACACATGTGACTTCCTACTGGGAAAACATACCCCTGTATACACTGGAGTTAGGAGAAGCTGAAAAATATGCACTCAGCCCTTTTTATCTGGATTCTAAGTCTCAAATTCAATAAACTGTGAATCAAAACTATGTTTAGAAAATTGTGTCTGTACTGAACATATATAATCCGTTTCTTATTCCTTAAACAATGTAGCATAACTATTTCAAAACATTTACTCCATTTACTTTGGATGTATGTAATATATATTACATATTATATCGAGACATAAACATGTCTCACTGTACATGTGTAGGTTAGAGGAAAAAAAACGTGAGAGTCAAGTCTCTCCTTTTATGTGGGTTCCCGGGATCAAACTTGTGTCATCGGACTTGGCAGCAAACAACTTTGCCTGCTGAGCCATCTCATTGCTCCCTGCCACCAACTTTTAAATTATATTTATCTGTTTACCTATTTATGTATTTAGCTGTGTGTGTCTGTGTGTATAGGCAGGCAAATGAACATATATCATAATACATGTGTGGAGGTCAGAGGACCACTCACCAAAGTAATTTCTCTCCTTCTACCATATGGGTCACAAGAATCGAACCTAGGTCATAATGCTTGACCTCAAGCTCCTTTATGTGCAGAGCTATCTTGCCAGATCAAATATAACTATTCACATAGCATTGTATTGTGTTGTATATTTAAATAATTTAGAGACTATTTAAAGTAATGGGAGGATATTCATAGCTTATATGCAAGTACTATTTTCAATAAACAATTTGGTCATCTGAAGACTTAGAAAGCTAGGAACTATCCCGGACAATTCCTCTGTAGATTCTGAGAGACAAATGTATTTAACTTTCTAGACTTTTTAGTGTAGTAAGACATGAAGGAGATGGAATGGATGTCATGTGCTAACAAATCACAAGCAATGCATATATGCTGTCTAGTTAACCCAGACCCAGAGACCCCATGGGAATGCTTTTTCACGTGGGTCTGAGGTCTTGTACTCTTTGGTACAACCAAGCCCATGTCAGTAATACACATTCACTCAGGATTTCACTCACTCAAGGCTTCCTCCACTCCATTTAGGGCTAGTTCTTAATGATCACCAGATAAATAGATTCATATCACTGTGTTATTCTAGGTACATGTTGGTGTGGCTATAATGAAGGACTCAAACACTGTTGACTACTAGCCACATATAACATTTTTCAAGTGTTTTGATGGTTACTTCATAATAATTACTTCCACAAACAAGTAAGACAATACAATTTGGAAGTGAGGGATAGTAGGCAGGTGGGAGCTGTGGCTCATAATGGACAGTGGATGACTGAGAGAAGTCTTTCAAGAAGCTATGGAGCAGTGGTTGATGGCAGCAGGGAGCAGTACTGGAATTGCAGTGTTTAAAGAAGGGTCCTGGGAAAGAAAGCGAACTGAGTGCAGTGTCAGGGACCTGAAGAGACCACTGGATAAGGTAGAGGATAGGAGATCACAGGGAGAGGGGTGCAGGGTGAAGGTTAGGGAGATTCAAAATGAGACAGTAGAAAGAGCAGGTGTTGGCAATGCTTGCAGCGATAAATATTAACCCACTAAAATTGATGGATCATCATCATCCCAGGTAAAGTAAGTTCTATTACTAAGAGAAGATTTGTTTATGCAGTCCACAGCAGAAAACTCTGATCAAATCTAATGAGTTTCCAAACCTCCTTTGCTGGTATGCATCCTAAAAAGAATTTTAAAATCTTGAATATAATATTGAACAGGAGGATTGACATGAGTTTGAGGCTAACCTGTGCTATATAGAGATTTCCAGGCTAACATGGACTACAGAACCAGACCCTGATTCAGAAACCAAAGCAAAAACTATAATCCACTAAGATTCAATACACACGGCATACATTTATACATAATATTTTAAAGACAGAGTCTTCCTGCTATTTATCTGGCTTTGATCTAGTCAATCTTTCCTCAGTCTCCCAAGTACTGGTGTATGTTATCATGCCTTGAAAATATTCATATTAATGGGGACCTGTAATATTCTGAAGTGTGTATATATAGTGTAATATTTAAATCAAATGCTTATCACTTCTTTGTGGTAAAATTTCGAAATCCTTCTAGATTTCAAAGTGTGCTATGTATTGTTGTTGCCTGTAGTTCCCATGCTAAGCAATGGAAGTCCAGAGCTACACAATGTCATCATCTAACTGGAACTCAGAAGCCATCAAATCCATCAGTCCATCAGTCCCTTAGTCCATCAGTCTACCTTCCTAAGATCTGCAACAAGGTTAACTGCCGAGTACTATGCTATAGTTAGAGAAGCACAAATAGGTTACTTCCACCACTTTATTTCAACTAGTACTAGAAGTCCTAGCCAGTGCAACTGGAGAAAAACTGGGTGGGGTAGGGTCAGTAATCAAAAAAGAAAAAGAAAAGAAGTCAAACTGTCCTCACATGTAACACAATTAAACATTAAGAGACTCTAAAGTGTTTAACAATTTGTTCGAACTAAACAAATTTAACAAAGTTGCAAGATACAAAACTAACATAGGGGGAACATTGCTGGACAGTAATAGCAGTTTATCTGAAGCAGAAGTTAAGAACGGTGCTGTCCTGGGCAGCTTTTGTTGAGAGGTCTGCTGCCAAGGTGAGCTTCTAGCTTGTTTCTTTTCTCTTGCAGTTATGAGAATTTTCTCTTTACCCTTTGTCTTTGCAAACATGATCATTAGTGCCTTAGGGTTGATGTAGTTGGGTGAAGTCTGACCGCTGACCTTCTTGTACCTGGATATTTACATTCTTCTCTTAGCTTGGGAAATTTTCCGTTATCTCCTTGAATACATGTTATATTCCTTTGGCTATTATTTTTTCTTTTTAGACAAGATCTCATGTAGCCTCAAACTTACTATATTGTCAAGAAGAGGATGACCTTGGTCTTATGGTGCTCCTGCCTTCCCCTTCTGAGCACTGGGATTACAGGATGTACCTCTACAGTTGAGCTATGCTGGGCTAGAGAACAGAGCCTAGGTCTTCATACTAGGCAAGCTCTATGGTCAAGAGAAATCCACCCACGGGCTCTCCTTTGGCAGTCTTACTCTTTCTTGAAATAGTTGCTCTTTTAATTACCGAAGCTAAATTCCTCTGCATAGTCTTCATTTCATTCAATTTCTCTCTGACTTTTCTTCAGGCTGTCTTAGTATTTGCGATTTCTTCTCTCTATTTACTCTGTTCTGACATTAATGCTTTTGATTTTACTTTTACTTTTGATGAGAATGTTTTTCAGCTCTAGGGTTGGAAGCATGGGACTTTGCTTTGGAATTTAGTACCAGGCTACTAAAACCCAACACTGAATTCTCTTTGACTTTTAAAAATCATCCCCCCACCCCCTGTGTGTTTGAGTTTCTCTGGTAGAGTATTAAATTCTGTCAGCATTTTCATGAAGTTCATTAACTATCCTTTAATCAGCTGTTTTAAATTATTTATCATAGGTAGCTTTACCTGTCAACTTGGCATAACTAGAGAGGAAAACCTCAATTAATTCTCTAGACCAGATTGACCTGTGGGCATATCTGTGGAAAATTGTCTTTATTCTTAATTGATGTAGGAGGCCCCCTCACCAGGGGAGGCACTATTCCCAGGGTGAGTGGTCCTGACTTGGATAAGAAGGCTAGCTAGGTATGAGCCTGTTTCCCTAGGCCAGCTAATAAGTAGCATCCTCCATGACTCATGCTGTACTTGACTGTGGAGTTTTTTTTTTTGTTTGTTTGTTTTTTTTGATAGGAGGTAATGCTATGTGGAATAACAAGGAGGTCTGCCTTGAGTTCCTGTCTTGCCTTCCTTAATGATGAACTGTGACCTGAAAGTATAAGCCAAATAAAACCTTTCTTCTCCTACATTGCTTTTGGCTGGAACAGTTTATCACAGCAATAGACTAAACCTAGAACACTATGTCTTCTCCCATCCTGATGGTTGTCTGGTCAGTTTCTGGCATGCATCTTCTTTTGACTATTAACCGAAGTTGCAGTGTCTTGAAAGCCCTGGCCTTGTTCCTATTGCTGCAGAAATTTCAAACGAGCTGTTCATTGTCTCTGAGTTTATGCTTCATTCCATGATTTCAGAACTGGATGGTGCCCAGCTCCATGTTTGCCAGGCATCTGTTGTTAGTGTGTTAACACTCTTTGGGCACTAGAGGGAAATCCAAGATCAAACTTGTTCCAAAACTCCAGTTTGTACGGTTCGAAATGAACCAGGGAGTAGCTACAAAGAGGTGCATTCCCATAGGCTTCTCCGAAGAGTCCAGATACCCAGTCAATACTGACCTGTGGTCAGGCACTGTAGACATTTTCTTAGCTCTGAGCAAAATCACAACGAATGGAGCAACTCTAGGTTCCTATGTAATACCTATAGCCAGCAGTGCTTACAAGTTATTCCACAACTCTGAGCCAAAATTGCTTGCCAAAGCTCGAGCAACACAGAAGCAGGGCTAAGGCTATCTCTGCCAGGGACTGCTTAGTGCTGACAGAGGGAGAGTCATACATGACCCATGATCATTTCAACCAGTTAGCAACAAATTAGCAGAAATAGAAGTCTAACAAGTTATATTTCTTCCTCCCAGTCCCAGGCCTGTTGCAGAGACTCCATATGCAGGTAGCCCTGGGCCTATGGGCCACTATGGTCTACATTGTTAAGTTTTACCAGCCTGGCAGGAAAATTCTAAAGTCCTCTGCTTACAATCCCATCTTACTCTCATTCATTGGGGACATGTGCCATACTATGATACCTGAGGTTTGGGACAGTATTGGTAAAGACAGATCCTTGGCCACCTAGGCTGGTGCTGTACCTCAATATTATAAGCACATGACCTGCCTAGCTTCAGGGGAACACTCAGGACCATGCTGCAATTCTCAGTGATGCAGCTGAAATGTGAGTCTGTTCTGCTAGGGTACAGGTTTCTTCCTGGTACAGAAGCCAGTCCAGAACTCTGTCTTTTACAGGCACTGGCCTGGATACAGCTGTGCTGCCCCAGGTTAAGGGACAGATGGCAAAGACACTCCCTTGATCAGTAGTAAGCTGGGTTGCATCTCACTCTCCAAGTGGCAGGGGCCTGCCCTCCATTTCAGGAGAGATGGGAGCTCCTCGGGCTCATTCTAAAAATGGTTATGATGAGAAGTGAAACCTCTGTCTACTTTACAGTACGCAGGTACAGTGCACAGGCCAATTGTTGGGGTAGTCTAAAGCTCTCTGAGCCCTGGCCTGCATCCTAGAGTTTTCATTTATGCTCTGTGCTGACATGGAAACTTAAAGATTCTTTAGAAAGTCCTTAATCATCAGGGAAATTCAAATCAAAACAACCCTGAGATTCTACCTCACACCAGTCAGAATGGCTAAGATCAAAATCTCAGGTGACAGCAGATGCTGGCAAGGATGTGGAGAAAGAGGAACACTCCTCCATTGTTGGTGGGATTGCAAGCTTGTACAACCACTCTGGAAATCACTCTGGCAGTTCCTCAGAAAATTGAACATAGTACTACCGGAGGATCCTGAAATACCTCTCCTGGGCATATATCCAGAAGATGTTCCAACCAGTAAGAAGGGCATATGCTCCACTATGTTCATAGAAGCCTTATTTATAATAGCCAGAAGGTGGAAAGAACCCAGATGTCCCTCAACAGAGGAATGGATACAGAAAATGTGGTACATTTACACAATGGAGTACTACTCAGCTATTAAAAAATGAATTTATGAAATTCCTAGGCAAATGGATGGACCTGGAGGGCATCATCCTGAGTGAGGTAACCCAATCACAAAAGAACTCACATGATATGTACTCACTGATAAGTGGATATTAGCCCAGAAACTTAGAATACTCAAGATACAAGATACAATTTGCAAAACACATGAAACTCAAGAAGAATGAAGACCAAAGTGTGGACACTTTGCCCCTTCTTAAAATTGGGAACAAAACACCCATGGAAGGAGTTACAGAGACAAAGTTTGGAGCTGAGATGAAAGGATGGGCCATCTAGAGCCTGCCATACCCGGGGATCCATCCCATACTTGGCCTCCAAACGCTGACACCATTGCATACACTAGCAAGATTTTGCTAAAAGGACCCTGATATAGCTGTCTCTTGTGAGGCTATGCCGGGGCCTAGCAAACACAGAAGTGGATGCTCACAGTCAGCTATTGGATGGATCACAGGGCCCCCAATGGAGGAGCTAGAGAAAGTACCCAAGGAGCTAAAGGGGTCTGCAACCCTATAGGTGGATCAACAATATGAACTAACCAGTAATTCCCAGAGCTCATGTCTCTAGCTGCATATGTATCAGAAGATGACCTAGTCGGCCATCATTGGAAAGAGAGGCCCATTGGTCTTGCAAACTTTATCTGCCTCAGTACAGGGGAAGGCCAGGGCCAAGAAGTGGGAGTGGGTGGGTAGGGGAGTTGGTGGGGAGTGTATGGGGGACTTTTGGGATAGCATTGGAAATGTAAATGAAGAAAATACCTAATAATGATGGTGATGATAATAATAGTAAAGTCCGTTGAATGGTGTTTTGCTGGGGCAAACACGTTAAGGAATGTTTAGGTGAAGCAGACACAGGAGAGAGGATATTTTGCTAAAGCAAGCTCATGAAAGGACAGGTGATAGGGCCACAGGCCTCATCCGGCCGGATCAGCGCTGGGGTAGCCGGAGCGCAGGGTTGCCTGACACCCGCCAGCTACCCACAACCGCAGGATTTTGGGACTGCTGGTGAGTGGAACACAGCTTCTGCTCCAGTCCAATCACGCGGGACCTGAGACTGCTCTGGTTGGGGAGAGAGAAATCCGGCATACATAGGGACACAACCCTCTTCCGGTCAGAAAAGCACCGGGGCAGCTGGGGCGCAGGGTCGGCTGACACTCGCCAGCTACCCACAACACCCGCCACAGGATCTTAAGACTTCTGGTGAGTGGAGCACAGCTTCTGCTCCAATCCAATTGCGCGGGACCTGAGACTGCATTAGTTAGGGAAGCAGAAACCGGCCTGAGTAGGGCCACAGGCCTCATCCGGCCGGATCAGCGCCGGGGTAGCGGGAGAGCAGGGTTGCCTGACACCCGCCAGCTACCCACGACCCCCGCCGCAGGATTTTGGTACTGCTGGTGAGTGGAACACAGCTTCTGCTCCAATCTTTAAACAGTGACAACGATAACAACTAACCCCAGAGATTACCAGATGGCGAAAGGTAAACGTAATAATCTTACTAACAGAAACCAAGACCACTCACCATCATCAGAACCCAGCACCCCCACTTCGCCCAGTCCAGGGCACCCCAACACACCGGAAAAGCTAGACACGGATTTAAAAGCATATCTCCTGATGATGATAGAGGACTTCAAGAAGGACTTTAATAACACACTTAAAGAAATGCAGGAGAACACTGCTAAACACGCAGAAGACAATAAAGAGGAAGCACAAAAATCCCTTAAAGAATTGCAGGAGAACACTGCTAAAGAGTTACAAATCCTTAAAGAAAAACAGGATAACATAATCAAACAGGTAGAAGTCCTTACAGAAAAACAGGAAAACACATCCAAACAGATGATGGAAATGAACAAAACCATACTAGACCTAAAAAGGGAAGTAGACACAATAAAGAAAACCCAAAATGAGGCAACACTGGAGATAGAAACCCTAGGAAAGAAATCTGGAACCATAGATACGAGCATCAGCAACAGAATACAAGAGATGGAAGAGAGAATCTCAGGTGCAGAAGATTCCATAGAGAACATCGGCACAACAATCAAGGAAAATGTAAAATGCAAAAAGATCCTAACTCAAAACATCCAAGAAATACAGGACACAATGAGAAGACCAAACCTACGGATAATAGGAGTGGATGAGAATGAAGATTTTCAACTCAAAGGACCAGCAAACATCTTCAACAAAATTATAGAAGAAAACTTCCCAAATCTAAAGAAAGAGATGCCCATGAACATACAAGAAGCCTACAGAACTCCAAATAGACTGGACCAGAAAAGAAATACCTCCCGACACATTATAATCAGAACAACAAATGCTCTAAATAAAGATAGAATACTAAAAGCAGTAAGAGAAAAAGGCCAAGTAACATATAAAGGCAAGCCTATCAGAATTACACCAGATTTTTCACCAGAGACTATGAAAGCCAGAAGATCCTGGACGGATGTTATACAGACACTAAAAGAACACAAATTCCAGCCCAGGCTACTATACCCAGCCAAACTCTCAATTAACATAGATGGAGAAACCAAAGTATTCCACGACAAAACCAAATTCACACATTATCTCTCCACGAATCCAGCCCTTCAAAGGATAATAACAGAAAAAAACCAATACAAGGACAGGAACCACGCCCTAGAAACAACAAGAAGGTAATCCCTCAACAAACCTAAAAGAAGACAGCCACAAGAACAAAATGCCAACTTTAACAACAAAAATAACAGGAAACAACAATTACTTTTCCTTAATATCTCTTAATATCAATGGACTCAACTCCCCGATAAAAAGACATAGACTAACAAACTGGCTACACAAACAAGACCCAACATTTTGCTGCTTACAGGAAACTCATCTCAGAGAAAAGGATAGACACTACCTCAGAATGAAAGGCTGGAAAACAATTTTCCAAGAAAATGGCATGAAGAAACAAGCTGGAGTAGCCATTCTAATATCTGATAAGATTGACTTCCAACCCAAAGTCATTAAAAAAGACAGGGAGGGACACTTCATACTCATCAAAGGTAAAATCCTCCAAGAGGAACTATCAATCCTGAATATCTATGCTCCAAATACAAAGGCAGCCACATTCATTAAAGAAACTTTAGTAAATCTCAAAGCACACATTGCACCTCAGACAATAATAGTGGGAGACTTCAACACACCACTTTCACCAATGGACAGATCATGGAAACAGAATCTAAACAGGGACACAGTGAAACTAAGAGAAATTATGAATCAAATGGATCTGGCAGATATCTACAGAACATTCTATCCTAAAACAAAAGGATATACCTTCTTCTCAGCACCTCATGGTACCTTCTCTAAAATTGACCACATAATTGGTCACAAAGCAGGCCTCAACAGATACAAAAATATTGAAATTGTCCCATGCATCCTATCAGATCACCATGGACTAAGGCTGATCTTCAATAACAAAATAAATAATAGAAAGCCAACCTTCACGTGGAAACTGAACAACACTCTTCTCAATGATACCTTGCTCAAGGAAGGAATAAAGAAAGAAATTAAGGACTTTTTAGAGTTCAATGAAAATGAAGCCACAACATACCCAAACTTATGGGACGCAATGAAAGCATTTCTAAGAGGAAAACTCATAGCTCTGAGTGCCTCCAAAAGGAAACTAGAGAGAGCACACATTAGCAGCTTGACAACACACCTAAAAGCACTAGAACAAAAGGAAGCAAATTCACCCAAGAGGAGTAGACGGCAGGAAATAATCAAACTCAGGGGTGAAATCAACCAAGTGGAAACAAGAAAAACTATTCAAAGAATCAACCAATCAAGGAGCTGGTTCTTTGAGAAAACCAACAAGATAGATAAACCCTTAGCCAGACTCACTAGAGGGCACAGGGAAAGCATCCTAATTAACAAAATCAGAAATGAAAAAGGAGACATAACAACAGATCCTGAAGACATCCAAAACACCATCAGATCCTTCTACCAAAGGCTATACTCAACAAAACTGGAGAACCTGGATGAAATGGAGAAGTTCCTAGACAGATACCAGGTACCAAAGTTGAATCAAGATCAGGTTAATGATCTAAACAGCCCTATATCCCCCAAAGAAATAGAAGCAGTCATTAATAGTCTCCCAACTAAAAAAAAGCCCAGGACCAGATGGGTTTAATGCAGAGTTCTATCAGACCTTCAAAGAAGATCTAATCCCAGTTCTTCACAAACTATTCCACAAAATAGAAACAGAAGGTACTCTACCCAACTCATTCTATGAAGCCACAATTACTCTGATACCTAAACCACAAAAAGACCCAACAAAGATAGAAAACTTCAGACCAATATCCCTTATGAATATTGATGCAAAAATCCTCAATAAAGTTCTTGCTAACCGAATCCAAGAACACATCAAAACAATCATCCATCCTGACCAAGTAGGTTTCATCCCAGGGATGCAGGGATGGTTCAATATACGGAAATCCATCAACGTAATCCAGTATATAAACAAACTCAAAGACAAAAACCACATGGTCATCTCGTTAGATGCGGAAAAAGCATTTGACAAGATCCAACACCCATTCATGATAAAAGTCTTGGAAAGATCAGGAATTCAAGGCCCATACCTAAACATGATAAAAGCAATCTACAGCAAACCAGTAGCCAACATCAAAGTAAATGGTCAGAAGCTTGAAGCAATCCCTCTAAAATCAGGGACTAGAAAAGGCTGTCCACTTTCTCCATACCTATTCAACATTGTACTTGAAGTCCTAGCCAGAGCAATTCGACAACAAAAGGAGATCAAAGGGATACAAATTGGAAAAGATGAAGTCAAAATATCACTTTTTGCAGATGATATGATAGTATATATAAGTGACCCTAAAAATTCCACCAGAGAACTCCTAAGCCTGATAAACAGCTTCGGTGAAGTAGCTGGATATAAAATTAACTCAAACAAATCAATGGCTTTTCTCTACACAAAGAATAAACAGGCTGAGAAAGAAATTAGGGAAACAACACCCTTCTCAATAGTCACAAATAATATAAAATATCTTGGCGTGACTCTAACTAAGGAAGTGAAAGATCTGTATAATAAAAACTTCAAGTCTCTGAAGAAAGAAATTATAGAAGATCTCAGAAGATGGAAAGATCTCCCATGCTCATGGATTGGCAGGATCAACATTGTAAAAATGGCTATCTTGCCAAAAGCAATCTACAGATTCAATGCAATCCCCATCAAAATTCCAAATCAATTCTTCAACGAATTAGAAAGTGCAATCTGCAAATTCATCTGGAATAACAAAAAACCTAGGATAGCAAAAACTCTTCTCAAGGATAAAAGAACCTCTGTTGGAATCACCATGCCGGACCTAAAGGTCTACTACAGAGCAATTGTGATAAAAACTGCATGGTACTGGTATAGTGACAGACAAATAGACCAATGGAATAGAATTGAAGACCCAGAAATGAACCCACACACCTATGGTCACTTGATCTTCGACAAGGGAGCTAAAAACATCCAGTGGAAGAAAGACAGCATTTTCAACAAATGGTGCTGGCACAACTGGTTGTTAACATGTAGAAGAATGCGAATCGATCCATTCCTATCTCCTTGTACTAAGGTCAAGTCTAAGTGGATCAAGGAACTTCACATAAAACCAGAGACACTGAAACTTATAGAGGAGAAAGTGGGGAAAAGCCTTGAAGATATGGGCACAGGGGAAAAATTCCTGAATAGAACAGTAATGGCTTGTGCTGTAAGATCGAGAATTGACAAGTGGGACCTCATGAAACTACAAAGCTTCTGCAAGGCTAAAGACACCATCAATAAGACAAAAAAACCACCAACAGATTGGGAAAGGATCTTCACCTATCCTAAATCAGATAAGGGACTAATATCCAATATATATAAAGAACTCAAGAAGGTGGACTCCAGAAAGTCAAATAACCCCATTAAAAAATGGGGCTCAGAACTGAACAAAGAATTCTCACCTGAGGAATACCGAATGGCAGAGAAACACCTGAAAAAATGTTCAACATCCTTAATCATCAGGGAAATGCAACTCAAAACAACCCTGAGATTCCACCTCACACCAGTCAGAATGGCTAAGATCAAAAATTCAGGTGACAGCAGATGCTGGCGAGGATGTGGAGAAAGAGGAACACTCCTCCATTGTTGGTGGGATTGCAAGCTTGTACAACCACTCTGGAAATCAGTCTGGCGGTTCCTCAGAAAATTGGACATAGTACTACCGGAGGATCCAGCAATACCTCTTCTGGGCATATATCCAGAAGATGTCCCAACCGGTAAAAAGGACACATGCTCCACTATGTTCATAGCAGCCCTATTTATAATAGCCAGAAGCTGGAAAGAACCCAGATGTCCCTCAACAGAGGAATGGATACAGAAATTATGGTACATCTACACAATGGAGTACTACTCAGCTATTAAAAAGAATGAATTTATGAAATTCTTAGCCAAATGGATGGACCTGGAGGGCATCATCTTGAGTGAAGTAACACAATCACAAAAGAACTCACACAATATGTATTCATTGATAAGTGGATATTAGCCCAAAACTTAGGATACCCAAGATATAAGATACAATTTGATAAACGCATGAAACTCAAGAAGAATGAAGACCAAAGTGTGGACACTGTGCACCTTCTTAGAATTGGGAACAAAACACCCAGGGAAGGAGTTACAGAGACAAAGTTCGTAGCTGTGATGAAAGGATGGACCATTTAGAGACTGCCGTATCCAGGGATCCATCCCATAATCAGCTTCTAAACGCTGACACCATTGCATACACTAGCAAGATTTTGCTGAAAGGACCCAAATATAGCTGTCTCTTGTGAGACGATGCCGGGGCCTAGCAAACACAGGAGTGGATGTTCACAGTCAGCTATTGGATGTATCACAGGGCTCCCAATGGAGAAGCTAGAGAAAGTACCCAAGGAGCTAAAGGGATCTGCAACCCTATTGTTGGAACAACATGATGTACTAACCAGAACCCCGGAGCTCTTGTCTCTAGCTGCATATGTATCGAAAGATGGCCTAGTCGGCCATCACTGGAAAGAGAGGCCCATTGGACTTGCAAACTTTATATGCCCCAATATAGGGGAATGCCAGGGCCAAAAGAATGGGAATGGGTGGGTAGGGAATTGGGGGGCGCTATGGGGGACTTTTGGGATAGCATTGGAAATGTAATTGAGGAAAATATGTAATAAAAATATTAAAAATCAAAAAAAAAAAAGAAAGGAATATTCTGGTCAAAGTAATCAGGGTCAGACCATGGGAAAGTTGGAACTCTTAGGGATCTAGTTCAAACTCTATACAGAAGTGAGTGCTCTCATCCTACTCACTCTTCTATTGCTGTGAAGAGGCACAACAACCAAGGCAACTCTTTTTTTTTTTTTTTTTTTTTTTTTTTTTTTTGGTTTTTCGAGACAGGGTTTCTCTGTATAGACCTGGCTGTCCTGGAACTCACTTTGTAGACCAGGCTGGCCTCGAACTCAGAAATCCGCCTGCCTCTGCCTCCCGAGTGCTGGAATTAAAGGCGTGCGCCACCATGCCCGGCTCCAAGGCAACTCTTGAAAAGAAAGCATTTAGTTGAGGACTTGCTTACAGCTTCAGAGGCTTAGCCCGTGGGAAGCATGGTAGGGAACATTGGGCAAGATGTAGTAGCTGAGATCTATAGCCTGTTCTGCAGGCAGAGAGAAAGACAGAAACTGAGAGGGGGGAAAGGGGAAGAGGGAGAAGAGGAGGGGGAAAAGAAGGGAAGGAGGAGAGGAGGGGAGAGAGGGGGTGGGAACTGGACTGTGGCTTGGGCCTTCAACAAAGCCACACCTATTCCAACAAACCACAGCTCTTGATCCTTCTAAATTGTTTAAATAGTGCCTCTTCCTGGTGACTAAGAATTCAAATATATGAGCCTATGAGGGGCTATTTTTATTCAAGCTACCATGGTGCTCTTAAAGAACTCTCAATTATTTTATTAGCATGTTCCTGTATGGTTGTTTGTAATGCATAATGTTAATAGCAATACTTGCATTTCCTTAATTCATCTAAACTTCTAGAGTCATTCTGCTCTTGAATATGGAATTGTCTGATCCCCTGAATTAGTCTGAGTAAGCTAGGATGTGTGACAGCGATAATTTAATTCTAAATTCTAGAAAAATTCAACATAGGCATCTAGTTCAGATGTCTTTTCTTCAGGCAGTAACTCCAGAATCCAGGCTCTTTACAACTTATCATTTTGCTGGCTACTTTTATGCCAACTGGACACATATTAGAATCATCTGAAAGGAGGGACACTCAATTGAGAAAATGCCCACATAACATCCATCTATAGAGAATTGTCTTTCTTAGTGATGGATAGTGAGGGTCTAGCCTATTATGGGTGATGCCATCCAGGAGCTGATGGTCCGGGATTCTATACAAAAGGAGACTGAGCAAGCCATAAGGAATAAGCCAATAAGCAGCATTCCTCCATGACCTCTGCATCAGCTCCTGCTTGCAGGATCCTGCCATGCTAATCCTTGCCCTCACTGCTTTTGATGATGAACTTTTGATATGGAACCATGTGTAAAATAAAGCCTGTCCTCCCCCAAGTTGTTCTTAGTCACGATGTTTCATCGCAGTTTAGTTACCTTAACTAAAACAATGTTTATTCTCTGGCTCTTCTGGATTTGACTGTCTGATAAAAAATGTGAAAGAATATGAAGGTCACATGAGGTTTTGATTAGCCTGAACAGATCACAGGGCTCTAACCGGATGCTAAGAAGCTGAAAGTCCTGTTGTCTGTATGCCAAGGGAAAGGAAATGGGTTTGACAAGCATCTGACAAGTCTTCCACAGTGTCAGGCAGCACAGTGCTCTGGAAAGCACAGAGCTCTCACCCACCACAATCCAGGAGCTATTGTTCTCTTTAGTTCATTCTTAGTGAATACATATGATATGGTGGCCAATGTCATTTCAGGTAGTAGTCTATATAGTAGTAGTACAGTAGCAGAGATGCACAAGTGAAGGTGTTTGCCTCTTCTTTCCAGGCATTAAGCAAAGTTGAATGGTCCCAAGTAGGGCTAAAGCAGACTTCTGTCTCTGCCAGCATGTAAGTAGCTGGAAATTGTCAGTCACTCTCTTCCTCACAAAGTAGAATAAGTTGAACAATTTGGAAGCCAAAAGCACTTCCCAGACCCATCAGAGGAGGCAAATCACTATCTAAATTGGGAGAGATGGACAGATATAAAGAATGTCGGAAGGGGTTGGAGGGATGGCTCAGTGGTTAAGACTGCTCTTTCAGAGGTCCTGAGTTCAATTCCCAGCAACCACTTGGTGGCTCACAACCATCTCTAATGGGCTTGGATGCCCTCTTCTGGTGTGTCTGAAGACAGCTGCAGTGTACTCATATAAATAATTTTTTTTAAAAAAGAATGTCCGCTTGCTATCAGGAACAGAAAGCTCTTTGACCATCAGTGATCAGTAGCAGGACAAGCTAAGCTTTATTTGATAGATTTTTAAAGGCTCTGTATGGACAAGCCTGAGTTAAAATATGGAATCCAGTGTTTGGGACCCCTCATTTCTGTTAGCTTTACCTCCAGAATCCCTAAGAAGTTCTCAGTTTGTATTGAGGGGTGAGAGAGCTTCCTTTTGATTCTGTGAATAGAAGGATGCCAATAAATTTTGAAGTATGCTCAAAATCTTGTTTTGTTTTGTTTTGTTTTGAGCCACGTCCCTTGAGGAAAACAAGTTGTGAGAGTCCAGCTAATCTGGGAGAGGGAAGCACCCAAGTCTATCCAGCTCTACCCTTTTGGTCTCACCAAAGGAGGTGCTAAGAAGCACATGTGGGGTCACAGCTTCCTGAAAACCCGAGATCACAGAACTATAGAACGCCTTCCATATCCCAAACCTATAGCATTGCATCACTGTATAGTAAGTACAACAGCAATGCTATTGGAAGACTTGCATGTCTCGAGCTTGGTTTCAGAAATCTCTAAAGAAACCCAAGGACAAAGGGGAAACAAAAGCAAGCACACAAGAGAATATTGAAACCTTTAAAATGTGTGGCCCTAATAAATAGTAGGCATATAAATGACCTCAGAGGGTTTTTGGTTTTGTTTTGTTGTTGTTGTTGTTGTTGTTTGCTTTTTATCTTCTACACCATATCTGGCCTTCAACAAAAGATCATGTTTACTGTTCTCCATCTAAATACTTTGCAAATCAATATCTTTACAATTACTTAATATCAATAGCTAAATATGATGGTACATATAAGGCTGAAGCAAATGAATTGCAAGTTTGAGACTAGTCTTGGATACATAATGAGACATTTTTGTTTCTTTGTTTCATTAATTTACATTCTAATTGTTGGCCCCCTTCAGGATCCCCACTCCAAGAGTTCTTCACACAACCCCCCTCCCTTTTGCCTCTGAGAGGGTGCTCCCCACACCCTACCACCTTCCCACTCCCCTTACCCACACACTCATCTCCCTTCCCTGGGCATCAAGTCTCTACAGGATTAGGCACATCCTCTCCCAATGAGAGAGGCAGACCTCTGCTTCGTATGTGCTGGGGGGCCTCAGGCCCATGTATACTCTTTGGTTGGTGGTTTCGTCTCTGGAAGTTCCCAGGGGCCCAGGTTACTTGACACTCTTGGTCTTCCTATGGGGTTGCCAGGCTCTTCAGCTCCTTCAATCCTTCCCCTAACTCTTCAATAGGCGTCCTGACTTCAGTCCAATGACTGACTGTGAGTATCTGCATCTGTATTAGTCAGGTGTTGGCAGTCATTTTGGGGACAACCATACCAGGCTCTTGTTTGCAAGCATATCTTGGGCATTAGCAATAGTGTTGGAGTTTGGTGTCTGCGGATAGGATGGATCCCAAGGTGGAGAGGTCTCTGGATGGCTCTGCTCCATTTTTATCCCTATATTATTTTAGTCAGGAACAATTCTGGGTCAAAAATTTTGAAGGCAGGTTTGTGACTCCATTCATCCACTGGATGCCCTGTGTATCTACTGGAGGTTGTCTCTTCAGGTTCCATCTCCTCACTGTTAAGCATTTCAGCTAAGATTACCCCCATTGGGTCCTGGGTCTCACATCCCAGGTCTCTAGGACTTTCTAGAGGTTCCCTCTGCTCCCACTCCCACAACTGCATATTTCCATTCTCCTGACCCCTCTCTGGGCTTCTCTCCTGTTTCCCCCCATACATACTCCTGCCCCCTCTTTCCCCTTCCTCTTCCTCTCCCACTCAGGTGCCTTCCTGCCTTTGTAGCCCATAATTATTTTGCTCCCTCTTCTAAGTGGGATTGAAGCATCCTCACTTGGGCCTTCTTTCTTATTAAACTTCTTACAGTCTCTTGGTTTGTATCACGGATATTCTGTACTTTTTGACTAATATCCACTTATCCATGAGTACATACCATTCATGTACTTTCGGGTTTTGGTTACCTCACTCAGAATGAGATTTTCTAGTTCCATTCATTTGTCTGCAAAATTCATGATGTCCTCATTTTTAATAGCTAAATAGTATTCCATTGTGTAAATGAACCACATTTTCTTAAAACAACCACAAAATAAGCTGAAAAGATGGCTCACTGGTTAGAAGTACTATTTGCTATTCCTGTAGATTTATTTTTTATTCTCAGCACCCACACAATGGCTCACAACTGTCTATAACTCTGGTCCAGCACTCTCTTCTAGTTTCCATGGGTACCAGCCACACATGGGATGAACAACCATATGTGCAGGCAAAGCACCAACACACCAATTTAAGAAAGAAGAATCACAAAAGAGAAAGATAGAACCATAATAGATAGCTGTGAAATAGAACTGCAAATAATTTATAAACCCATAAAAGCATGTTCAGCTTTCAACTAATACAGAGATGTAAGTTAATACAAGAAATTTGCTTTACTTTTTATTTTGGTAAATAATATTTAGACTCAATCCTACCATATTTGGTGAGGTGAACAATTTCAGTACATTCTTCAAGTGGTAATGTTTCCTAGCAAGTAATTTGTCAGTTGGATCAATTAACTTTGAAAATAATTATAAACTTCTCCTGAGTATACTAAGAATTATCTTGATACATAATGCCAATGAGTACATAATGATGAATGCACCTGGATTGTCCGCCCAGCTCTGACTATAATAGTCCTCTAGTGGGAATAGCCAGAGAGATGGCTAAGTGGAAGCACATTTATTTAATAAAGTCATAAGTATCCATGAAAGAATCTATTTTCAAGGAACATATGTCCGTATGAGAAAATGCTCAGAACATAATGGGGAAAGAAGGCTATAAAAATGTATACTTCACATCCTAATTTTATAGTGAATGTATGGAGGAAAGCAATGAAGAAAGGTTAATAGCAGTCTCTGTAGCAAAATTATGGGCGGCTTCTGGTTTCTCCTTTGTTCTTTTCAGTGTATCCCCCATGTTTTCTGAAATAAAAAGGGGTTATATTTATAATCAAGAAAAAAATAACTGGAATGTTCTAGTCATTTGTAACTTGACTACATTGCTGCTAGAGGGAAATTCTGCCTTGATTATTTGTAAAGTAGAGCATGTTTATGTCAGACTTTGGAGAGTCTCTGTGCATTAAGGACTGACTCAGATAGCCAGACAGGGCTAGGTGACTTCCAAACTCATTGTCTCTCATTACCAGTCCTGTCTGTGAAACAACTTAGAAGATGGAATATTTTGAAGACATAAGACTCCTCAAAACCACTTTATTGGTAGCTGTATAGTCAATACTGCAGAAAAAGTGACAGCAAAGGAAAATAGGGAAACAACACCCTTTAAAATAAAAGAACTTTTGAAGGTATCACCATCCCTGATTTCAAGCTGTACTACAGAGCAGTAGTACTAAAAACCACATGGTATTGGCATAAAAACAGATAGGTTGTTCAACAGAATCAAATTGAATATCTAAGGCACTAAGTTCAACAACTGAAAAATGGGACCCCATGAAACTTCAAAGGAAACAGACAATAGGGAAAATGGTAGCCTATAGAATGGGAAAAGATCTTTACCAACCCTACAACTGAGACAAGATAGAGACCTGGGACAGGGGAGGCTCCTGGATAGTGTGGTGACCCCAGTTGAGACTACTAGCAGCAGGGGGATATAGAGTCTGAAGTATCCACCTCCTGTAGCCAGGCAGGACTTCTAGTGGAGGGAGGGAGACATCAGCCCACTCACAAAACCTTCTATCTTAAATTTGATCTGCCTACAAGATGTGCAGGAATAAAGATGGAGCAGAGGGAATGATTGAGGGAATGGCCAACCAATAACTAGCCCAACTTGAGACTCATCCCATGGACAGGAACCAGTACCTGACACTATTATTGGTGCTCTGTTATGCTTGTAGACAGAGAAGTCTTGTAAGACTGTCATCTGAGAGGCTCCACCCAGCACCCAACAGAAACAGATGCAAAGACCCATAGCCAAAGCTTAGGCTGAGCTCAGGGAATCTTGTGGAAGAGTCAAAGAAAAGATTACTGCCCAGAGGAGATAGGCACTCCACAGAAAGACCAACAGAATCAACTAACCTGGACCCTTGGAGCTCTCAGAGACTGAACCACCAACCAAACAGCATACACAGCTGGACCTAGGCCTTCCTTGCACATATGTAGCAGATGTGCAGCTTGGTCTGCATGTGGGTCCTCTAAAAACTGGAGCAGGGGCTGTCTCTGACTAGGGCTCTGATGTAGCAAGCTGTGCCAGGGTGGGTTGGAATGGGGATGCTCCTTACTCTGAGGAGAAGGGGTGAGAGGGTGATACCTTGAGGAAAAGAGGGAGGGGGCTGTGATCAGGAAAGAAAGAAAGAAAGAAAGAAAGAAAGAAAGAAAGAAAGAAAGAAAGAAAGAAAGAAAGAAAGAAGGAAGGAAGGAAGGAAGGAAGGAAGGAAGGAAGGAAGGAAGGAAGGAAGGAAGGAAGGAAAGAAAGAAAGAAAGAAAGAAAGAAAGAAAGAAAGAAAGAAAGAAAGAAAGAAAGAAAGAAAGAAGGAAGGAAGGAAGGAAGGAAAGAAAGAAAGAAAGAAAGAAAGAAGTAAAGGAAAGAAAGAATGAGAGAAAAGAGAAGAGAAGAGAAAGAAGAGAAAAGAAAAGAAGAGAAGAGAAGAGAAAAGAAAAGAAAAGAAAAGAAAAGAAAAGAAAAGAAAAGAAAAGAAAAGATGCAGTTGAGCCAAGTCTGGAGGTATAGATCAATAATCTCAGTTCCCCAGGCAGGTAAGGCAGAAAGATGGCAAATTCCAGGCCTGCTTTGGCTACAGAGTGAAGTTAATGTCAGCCTTAGCAAATTGGTGAGACCTTAGCTCAGATGTTAAAAATACAAAAGGGCTCAGCAGTAGGACATTTATACAGCATGTGTGAGGTCCAAGGTTTCACACCAGTACTGAGGAAAAATGCATCTGATTGTGAGAGATTTGAGCAAGCACTTCCCTCTTTGCATAAGCTCCCTGATCATTGCCAACCATCCCACCCTCCTCAGCCCACCATCCACCCTCCTCTTTAAATACACTCATCAGTGGCAGGGTCATTAGGGAGAAAAGCGATGAAGAGGAAATGATTATAAAAGTTACATCTGCTATTCAGGCAGCTGTTATCTTTCCTCGTTAGGACAATCAATCATTTTCAACATCATTTCTGGAACCAGGAAAAGGCTTCATTTATTTGAAGACTAAAGAGCAGGAGGAGGGGAATTAAATCCCATAGGTCTTTAGCTGATAGGATTAAAAAAAATATTCTGTCCTCACCAATGACCTAATTAAGCTTTCAGAAAATGGTAAACTCACAGCTCCTCTGTCTCATTTCCATCCATGCCTCTGCACAGTAAGTGTCCCACCGCCTCAGTCGTGCCTTTCCTGCCGACCTTTCTGTCCAGCACCATGCCCCTAGACCAAAAGATTACTTCTCTGAAACCTCACAGCTAAGTTTCACACTGTCACAGAGGTCTTGGAACACAGAGCCTGAGAGAATCCTCCTTATTATGATGAGCCCAACCAGGATGGGAGCACATCAACTGGTACCCCAGTGTTCTTGGCTGTCAAACAGAAACACATCTCTCCAGCTCCCACACCATGTCTGTTTTTATGGTTGTTGATGTTGACTATCTTTTCTACTTCCTCAAATGCCTATGCCTCCACTAAGCATCTCCCACAAATCCCCAGGGCCAGTTAAGCCCAACTGTCTGTCTTCTGCGTTCCTACAGCCTGGCTGGGAAAAACCTTTGGGAAAGCATCAGGCACACGTGTAGACTAAAATTTCATGGCTCTAATTGAAGTCCGTTCCTCAGACCCTTCTCAGTCAGGATCCAGACAGAAAGGCAAACCACTGTGGTTGTCTTAGCAGAGGGAAAGCAGGAATTGGAGAATTTAAAAGGTGCACAGAAACAGTGCCACAGAAACAGCAAGTCTGGAAGTAGCCAGCTTCGAAGGAATGGGGTGGTTCTTCTAGGTTACCAGAACCTAGAGGCCTGGAGGAGGGAGGGACCACAAGGAACTGGAACCAAGGTCCATGAAGGAGAACCACCTGCTAAGCCCTGCTAAAATCTCAGGGTGAGGGCACAAGAACAAGAGTTCTGATCATGCTGGAAAAACAAGAACCTGGATGGGAGGGAGCAAATTCTCACTTGGGATGGAGGCAGGAGTGAAGCTCACCAAAACGGGAAGGAACATTCTGCCATTCTTCATTCCACGGTTAGACTATGGTTCTAAAAGGCAAAGCCCGCGCTCCTCAAATCCCTCCTATGGTGCTCTCTGCATGGTAGACTCTAAACAGGAACTCTGGGTATACTTCCCCTCCCCCAGTGGACTTTCACTGAAGTGTGGCTGATTCAAATCTCCCTACCACTACACCTATGTGCAAATCATGTGGAACTCATTCCATTTACCCAACACTGTTCATACCTGGGAAGCTTGGGTCTGGGAAGTCTTTGTGGCTTAACTTGTTTGAGCAGGTAACCTTATTTTAAATCTAAAATGCTGTCAGCAGATGCTTCTGAGGTCCAGCCCACACTTCCACGTCATTCTCTACTTGGGAGGCTGCTTGCATGAAATACCTATGGTTTAACATCTGCCTGCTAGTGCATATTCCGTGGGGGCCAAATAGTATATACCAGGAAACTAATGGCCCTTGAGGCAATCATCACAAAAGGCTGACTAAAGTTTGGTGAATAACTGTTGCGGCTTCATGGTCCCAGAGCTTCATGATCAGGGGCATATTTTACAGTGTTTCCCAGAGTTCCCTGGGAAGATGGAATCCAAGTAGCAAGTAGCTGAAAGTGGACCTTGGATTCCCTTCCTGCTGTTCTCTACCTTAATTCCCTGGCCTTTTCCCTACTGTGAAGGGACTCTGGGCAGCTTGAGTGTGGAGGGCATGGCTTTAGTAAGCCTTGCCCTTCTTTTCCATTCCTTCTGTATTGCCCTCAGACTACATTCCTAATGCTCTACCAAGATCGACTCCCTTATTTGGTCACTTCTTCCTCCTCAGGCTGACTGCCAAGATTCAGTTATCAAAGTATTGAAGTCCAGCAATCTAAAACCCCCTTTGGTTCCCCTAATAATATGCCCAATAAAAATTAAACACTTCATCCTAACACAAGATTTCTTCTTCTACCTTTATAAACTGCCATTTGTCTGTCTGTTCTCTATCCAGAGGCAGTCCTTTGTCCCCCACTGGGACAAATATCCTCCCTCTTCCCTGTTCCCTTCTCTTTCTCCATCATCCTCTATCTCCTGTGTTTGTCTCTCTTTTTTTAATTAATGGATTTGTTTCATCCCAAACACTGCTCCCCCTCCTGGTCCCTCCCTCACTGACTCCCTTCCTCCATCCCCCTCCCCTTCTCCTCTGAGAGGATGGGAACACCCCTAGAGTATTCCCCCACCCAGACACATCAAGCCTCTGACAGATTAGGCGCATTCTCTCCCTCTGAGGCCAGCCAGCCAGGGCAGCCTTGAAGAATGAGCTGCCTGTCTGATACATATGTGCTGGGGGCCCCCTTTCCAGCCTGTGTATGTTTTTTGGTTGATGGATCAGATTTTGAGAGTTCCCAGCGGTTCAGATTTGTTGACTCTGTTGGTCTTCCTGTGGGGTTCTCATGTACTTCTGGGTCTTTGATCCTTCCCCAACTCCTCCATAGGTGTCCCTGACCTCCATCTAATGTGTGATTGTGGGTATCTGCTTTGTTCCTGTCTGCTGATGGGTAGAGCCTCTCAGAGGACAGTTATGCTGGGGTCCTGTCTACAAGCATAACAGAGCATCATTTATAATATCAGGGATTGATGCTTGCCCATGAGATGGGGTTCAAGCTGGGCCAGTTATTGGTTGGACTTTCCTTCAGTCTCTGTTCCATGCCTGCATTTCTTTTAAATGAGACAAACTATGGGTCAAAGTTTAGTGGTAGGCAGGTTGGTGTCCCTATCCTTCCACTGGGGGGTCCTGCCTGGCTACAGGAGGTAGCCTCTTCAAATTCAATGTCCCCACTGTTAGGTACCTCGGCTAAGGTAACCCACATTGACTTCTGGCAGCCTTCGCTATCCCAGTTCTCTGGTACATACTAGAAAGTCTCATTTCCCCTGCCCCCAACCCAAGGCAGCTGCAGATTTCTATTCATTCTCCTGGCCCACTCAGCCTCTCTCCTATCTCTCCCCACAGATCCTGCCTCCCCATTCCCCTCCCTATCCGTTCTCAACCCCCTTACATTCTTTCCTCCCTCTGTCTCCCTGACTATTTAGTTTCCCCTTAAAAGTGTGATTCAAGTGTCTGTGGTTGGCCCTTCCTTCTTGTTTAACTTCTTTGGGTCTGTGGGTATCATTGGTATCCTGTTCGTTACGGCTGATACTCACATCAGCGAGTACATACCATGCATGTCCTTTTGGGTCTGGATTACCTCACTCAGGATGATATTTTCTAGTTCCATTCATTTGGCTGCAAAATTCAGGATGTCCTTCTTTTTAATGGCTGTATAGCATATCATTGTGTAGATATATCACATTTTCTGTATCCATTCTTCAATTGAGGGACCTCTGGGTTGCTTCAGTTTCTAGCTAACACATAAGGCTGCTATGAACATAGTGGAGCATGTGTCCTTGTAGTGGAGCTTGTGTCCTTGTGGTCTGGTGTATCACCTTTTGAGTCTATGCCCAGGAGTAGTATACCTGCGTCTTCAGGTAAAACTATGCCCAATTTACGGAGAAACCACCAAATTGATTTCCAGAGTGGTTGTGCCAGATTTCATTCTCACCAGCAACGAAGGAGTGTTCCTTTTTCTGCACATTCTCACCAGCATACACTGTCCATTGAGTTTTTGATCTTAGCCATTCTGACTGACATGGAGTGGAATCTCAGGATTGTTTTGATTTGCATTTTCCTGATGATTATGGACATTGAACATTTTTTCAGTGCTTTTCAACCATTAGAGATTCCTCTGTTGAGAACTCAGTTTAGTTCTGTATCCCATTTTTAACTGGGTTATTGGGATTGTTGGTGTATAACATCTTGAGTTCTTTATATATTTTGGATATTAGCCCTCTGTCAGATGTAGGCTTAGTGGAGATCTTTTCCAAGTCTGTAGGCTGATGTTTTGTCCTGTATACTGAGTTTCCTTTGCTTTACAGAAGGATTTCAGTTTCAGGAGGTCCCATTTGTCAATTGTTCATCTTAGGGCCTGAGCCATTTGTGTTTTGTTCAAGAAATTTTCTCCTGTACCAATGCATGCAAGGCTACTTTCCACTTTGTCTTCTAATAGATTCAGTGTATCTGGTTTTATGTTGAAATCCATGATCCATTTGGACGTGAGTTTTGTGCAAGGTAATAACTATGGATCAATTTTCATCCTTCTACATGCAGACATCCAGTTAGACCAACACCATTTGTTGAAGATGCTTTGTTTTTTTCCACTGGATGATTTTGGCTTCTTTCTCAAAGATCAAGTGTCTTTAGGTGTGTGGGTTTATTTCTGGGCCTTCAATTCTATTCCATTGATCAATCTGCACCAATACCATGTGGTTTTCATCACTATTGCTCTATTGTACAGCTTGAGGTCAGGGAAGGATTTTGATGGGGATTAATTAAATCTTTAGATTATTTTTGGTAACATGGCCATTTTTACTGTTAATCCTACTGATCCATGAGCATGGGAGATCTTTCCATCTTCTGAGACCTTGAATTTCTTTCTTCAGAGACTTGAAGTTCTTATCATACAGATCTTTCACTTCCTTAGAGTCAGTATTATGTGTGACTATTGTGAAGGGTGTTGTTTCCCTAATTTCTTTCTCAAATCATTTAACCTTTGAGTATAGGAAGACTACTGATTTGAGTTAATTTTATATCCAGCCACTTTGCTGAAATTGTTTATCAGCTGCAGGAGTTCTCTGTTAGAATTTTGGAAATCACTTATGTATACTATCATATCATCCTCAAATAGTGATACCTTGTTTCTTCCTTTCATATTTGTATGCCCTTGATCTCCTATTGTTGTCTTGTTCCTCTAGCTAGAACTTCCCGAACTATACTGAATAAATGGATAGTAAGCAGCCTTATCTTGTCCGTGATTTTAATGGAATTACTTTAAGTTTCTTTTCATTTAGTTTGATGTTGGCTGTTGGTTTGCTGTAAATTGCCTTTATTATGTTTAGACATGTCCCTAGTATCCCTGATCTCTCCAAGACTTTTAACATGAAGGCATGGTAGATTATTTTGTCGAAGGTTTTTTCAGCATCTAATGAGATGACCATGTGATTTTGTCTTTCAGTTTGTTTCTATAGTGGATTGTGTTGGTGGATTTTCACTGGAATGAAGCATCCTTGGTCTTAGTGAATTATGTTTTTGATGTTGTTTGCATGCAGAGTGCCAGAATTTATTAAGTATTTTTGCATCCATGTTCATGTGTGAAATTGGTCTGGAGTTGTCTTTCATTGTTGAGTCTTTGTGTAGTTTAGGTATCAGAGTAATTGTGGCTTCATAGAACAAATTGGCAGTGTTCCTTCCATTTCTATTTGTGGAGTAATTTGTGAAGTACTGGTGTTATCTCTTCTTTAAAAGTCTGGTAGAATTCTGCACTAAAACCATCTGTCCCTGGGCTTTTTTTGGTTGGAACAATTTTTAATGACTGCTTCTATTTCTTTAGAAGTTTTATCGATATTTAAATAGTTTAGATAATATTACTTTAACTTTGGTATGTGGTATCTGTCTACAGATTCATCCATTTTGTTTATATTTTCCAATATTGTGGCATATAGGCTTTTGAAATAAGACCTAACGATTTTTTCAGTTGCCTCGGTTTCTGTTGTTATGTCTCTCTTTTCATTTCTGATTTTATTAATTTGGATACTGTCTCTCTACTTATTTTGTTAGTTTGGCTAAGGATTTGTCTATCTTGTTGATTTTCTTAAAGAACCAACTTTTGGGGTTGTTGATTCTTTGTTTCTATTTGATAAATTTCAACCCAGAGTTTGACTATTTCCTGCCATTAACTCCTCTTGGGTGTGTTTGCTTCTTTTTGTTCTAGAGCTTTCAGGTGTGCTGTTGAGCTGCTAGTGTAAGCTCTCTTCAGTTTCTTTTTGGAGGCACTTAGAGCTGTTTTCCTTTTAGCACTGTTTGCATTGTGTCCTATAAGTTTTGGTATCACATGTCTTCAGTTTCATTAAATTCTATCAAGCCTTTAATTTCTTTATTTCTTCCTTGACCAAGTTAGCATTGAGTAAGGCATTGTTCAGCTTCCATGTGTATGTGTGCTTTCTGTTTGTTTTGTTGTTGTTGTTGTTGTTGTTGTTGTTATTGAAGACTAGCCTTAGTCCGCGGTGACCTGATAGTACGCATGGGATTATTTAAATTTTCTTGTATCTGTTGAGGCCTGTTTTGTGACCAATTATATGTTCCATTTTGGAGAAGGTACCATGAGGTGCTGAGAAGAAGGTATATTACTTTGTTTTTGGTGAAATGTTCAGTAGATATCTGTTAAATCCATTTAGTTCATCACATTTGTTAGTTTGATTGTGTCTCTGTTTAGTTTGTGTTTCCATGACCTGGTCATTGATGAGCATGGGGTGTCAAAGTACTCCACTATTATTGTGTGGGGTTTCATGTATAATCGGAGTTTTAGCAAACTTCCTTTGACATATGTGGGTTCCCTTGCATTTGGGGCATAGATGTTCAAGACTGAGATGTCACCTTGGTGAAGATTTCCTTTGATGAGTATAAAATGTCTTTCCCCATCTCTTTTAGTAACTTTTAGTTGAAAGTCTATTTTATTAGATATTAGAATAGTTACTACAGCTCGCTTCTTGGGTCCCTTTGCTTGGAAACCCTTTTGCAGCCCTTTAACTCTGAGGTAAATTTGCTGCTCAGGTATGTTTCTTGTATGCAGCAAAATGATGGATCCTGTTTACGTATCTAGTCTGTTAACCTGTATCTGTTTATGGGTGAATTGAGCCCACTAATGTTGAGATATATTAGCCAATGTTTGTTAGTTTCTGGTATTTTGTTGTTGAAGGTACTATTATTTGTATGTGATTCTCTTCTTTTGGGTTTGTTGTCAGAAGCTTAATTTCTTGGGGTTTTTTGTATTTATTTATTTAGATGTAGTTACCTTCCTTGTGTTGGTGTTTCGCTTCTGTAGGGCTGGAATAGTGGAAAGATTTGGTTTTGTCATGGAATACCTTGGTTTCTCTGTCTATGGTAATTGAGAGTTTGGCGGGGTATAGTAGCCTGGGCTGGCATTTGTGTTCTCTTAGGGTCTGTATGACATTTGTCCAGGATCTTCTGGCTTTCAAAATCTCTGGTGAGAAGTCTGGTGTAATTCTAATAGTCCTGCCTTTATATATTACTTGACCTTTTCCCCTTACTGCTTTTAATATTCTTTCTTTATTTTGTGCATTTGGTGTTTTGAATGTTATGTGAAGGGAGGAATTTCTTTTCTGGTCCTAGATATTTGAAGTTCTGTAGGCTTCTTGTGTGTTCATGGGCATCTCTTTAATTAGGTTAGGGAAGTTTTCTTCTATGATCTTGTTGAAGATGTTTTCTGACCCTTTGAACAGGAAATCTTTACTCTCTTCTATTCCTATTGTTCTTAGGTTTGGTCTTTTCATTGTGTCCCAGATTTCCTTGATGTTTTGGGTTAGGAACAGTTTATACTTCATATTTTCTGTGACTGATGTGTCCATATATTCTATGGTATCTTCTATACCTGAGATTCTCTCTTCCATTTCTTGTATATTAGTGGTGATGCTTGTGTCTGTAGTTCCTCTTCTCTTCTACCTGTTTTCCTGTATTTCATTAAGGAATTTATTTGTTTTCCTTTAATCACTTCTACCTCTTCATGTTTTTTTTTTAATTTCTTTAGTTAGTTAAATCCTCTTTAAAGGCCTGTATCATCTTCCTGAGGTGGGATTTCAGGACCCAGTCTTGCTCTTCATGTATGTTAGTTACCCAGGGTTTCCTGTAGTTGGAGAGCTGTGCTTTGACTGTGCCATATTGCACTGGCTTCTGTTGATTATGTTCTTATGCTTGCCTTTCACCATCTAGTTGTCTCTGGGCTTTGTTGGCATGAATGTCCCAAGTTGGAGTAGGCCTCTTGGGGTGCAGGCAGAGTTGTGGGGTGGGGGGTGGTACACTGCTCCACAGCCACCTCTGGTGCAGCCATGGACTGGGAGGCAGATGGAGCTCCTGTGTTGTCTCTCATTGCCTGCTCTCTGTCCCTCAGGGGCAAATAAATGCCCTCTGTGCTGAGAACGTGCTCTAGAGATATCTTGTGCCCGACTTTAAGGTTCCCTACACACTGTTTCATGAGCTCACATTCCAGGAACTGAAAATCTCCCTGTATGGGACCTAAACAAACGCGGATTCTTTCTCAACCACTCTCTAATGTGTTTTTATATTTATTGGAAGATTTCTCTTTTTCTAAGCACTCTCACTTTTCTGACAGCCAGGAGCTTTTCCGTGACATAACAATAGAAACGCAAGACGAAATAGACCACAAACTACTATAGATGGAGATTTCAACACCTGTCAGAAATTGACCTTTCCAGTAGGCTCTCACCTGCCCCATCCCCCGGCCCCAAATTGAAACAAACAGAAACTCCAGTCAAAAGGGTATAATTTACATCTACAGAGTATTTTAGGCAAGGCTAGTTGAACAGGTGTGGGAGATAGCGGACTGCTATTTTAGGTGTTCCTACAGTGCCATCCTTTGCCCCTCACCACAAAGAAACAACATCAAAAGGAAAACTATGCCAACTGCAGATTTACATCCAACTTTGTGTGTATATTGCCCTCTTGTGGTGACATCGTGGTACGACACCAACTAGGGACTTAACTCAAAACTGCAGTTAGGGCGCCATCTCGTGGTAAATTTGGTAGTAACTAAAAGATTCGCGGATGTAGTAAACTTACTGCCTGCTTTGAATTTTTGAAAACAGAAGCAATAAGACAGATAATGAAGACTGACATCAACACCTAATTCTTCGATGAGAAATTGTAGGCATAAGCCAAAAATATTAATATTTTGGAGATGTTGAAATAGTCAAGGATAATTTGGTTAAGATCTTAAAAGCACAGGAAACAAAGTCAAAAAAGAACCAAAGGTATTACAACAAATTAAAAACCTTCTAGACAGAAAACGATGAGCAAAGTGAACACACAACCTTTTTAGTGATGGAAATAGTTGCAAACTATACGTATGACAAGAAATTGACAGCCAGGAAAAATCTTCAGTAGCAAAATACAAATAATCCAATCTTAAAATGCCTACCACTGGGAAAAAGTAACCTGAAGAGACCACCTCCTGTAGATAGACAGGGCCCCAAGTGGAGGGATGGGGTTACCAACCTACCATCAACATTTCTGATCCAGATTGCTCCTGTCTAAAAGAACTCCACGGACCAACATGGAGCAGAGAAGGCTGTCCAACTTGGGATCTAGCCCATGGGTGGGCACCAAAGCCTGACACTATTACTGATCCTGTGCTGTACTTGCAGACAGGTGTCTAGCATGGCTTTCCTCGGAGCGGCCTTATGATCAGCTGACTGAGACAGATGCAGATCTTTACAGCCAACTATTGGACCGAGGCCAGGAACTCCGTATGGAAGAGTTTGGGAGAGGATTGAAGCAGCTGAAGGGGATGGCAACCCCATAGGAAGGCCAACAGTCTCAACTAACCTGGACACCTCAGAGCTTCCAGAAACTAAGCCACTAACCAAAGAGCATACATTGGCTGGTCCGAGGCCCCCGGCATATATGTAGAGGACTACTTTGTCTGGCCTTAGTGGGACAGGATGCACCTAATCCTGTAGAAATGTAATGCCCCAGGATGGGGGGATATGGGGAAGCACCCTCTCAGAGGTGAAGGAGAGGGGGAATGGGATGAAGAACTGTGAGAGGGGGAACTGGGAGGGGCAATGTTTGGAATGTAAATAAATAAAGTAATTAATTAAAAATAAACAAAATTGTAGAAGACAGAAAAAAACTGGCAGCAAGTCTCAGAAGCTGAAAACATTGTCTAGATAAGATTGTATGAAGGTTAGAAGCTTCCAGGACTAACTAGAGTTTGGTTAGCAGACAGAGACAGTAAGCCTCCAAGATGATGATTACAACAGGTGATTAAAGTTAGTTCCAAAATACCTTAGCCTGGATAACTTACAAACAATAAACACATGATTACAATTCTGTGGGTAAGAACTGGAAGATCGTGGTCTCAGATAATTCAGTATCTGTTGAGGGCTGCTTTCTGATCCATAGAAAACCATCTTCTTTGTATGTCCACACATGATAGAGGGATCATAGAGGGATCAGTGTTTTCTACTCTCCTGTATTCTTTCTCTTCTTCTCCCTCTTCCTTATTTTATGTATATGTATGGTTTACCTGCATGTATGTTTGTGCACTATGAGCATGCTTAGTACCTGTGGAGAACAGAAGAGGGTGCCAGAGCTTCTGGAACTGGAGTTCCAGATGGCTGTGATCCACCACATGAGGTGGGAATGAATCTCAGAACCTCTATAAGAGCCCCAAGTACTCTTAACCACTGAGGTATCTCTCCAGCCCTTCCTCCCTTCCTTGGTTCTTTTATGGCTTTCCATCTGACAGTTTCACTGTGTAGCTCTATCCTGGAACTCACTATGAAGAGCAGCATGACCTTGGGTTCACAGAGATCTATCTGCCTGTCTCTGCCTCCTGTGTAGGCTTTGAAAAATCAAAGGCTACTTTTAATAAGGGCTCTTAAATGCATTGACCTCCCTTCTAGGCCACCACCCACTAGAGGTAGTGGGAAAGAAAGGTTATCAGGATATGGTGGAACTGGACCTGTTTAGAAACAGCTCTTTGGAGCAAATCTAACCTGCGTTATCAGGTTATATACCAGCAATCCAGTTCAGTAGTGTCAGGATAGCAAACAGGAACCAGCAGTGGTAGCATGACCCAGCAGAAATAGCCAGGCCTCTGCTAAATCAGTACAGATCAGCAGGAGCAACCAGACCAGCAGGGACACCAGGAGAATTTCTCTGTAGTGACTCTCAACAAAGTGAAGATGAGAAGAAGAAGAAGAAGAAGAAGAAGAAGAAGAAGAAGAAGAAGAAGAAGAAGAAGAAGGAGGAGGAGGAGGAGGAGGAGGAGGAGGAGGAGGAGGAGGAGGAGGGGGAGGGGAGGGGGAGGGAGGGGGAGGAGGAGAAGGAGAAGAAAAGGAGGAGGGGAAGGAGGGGAGGAGAGGAGGGGGAGAAGGAGGAAGGAAGAAGAAGAAGACGATGACACAAACACAAGCATTGCAAAGGTAGCTATGAACACCCCCCTCACCCCACATCACTGTTTATTGAATCCTATTTATACTCCCTGAAAACATTACATGTCCTCCCATTGGTCTTTCCTCAGCAAAACTCCACGTGAGTCTGTATTAGCTGACATCACTGTGCTCATAAGCAGTGGGAATCTACCAGAACACCACCACAAGGATTTTTGGGTTTGTTTTTGTAATTTTTTCATTTCCTTCTATGAATTCCCAACAAATGATGACCACTAAGGAATGGCAAGGAGTACCAATACCATGCATTGTCATCCACCATCTGTTGGGTCCTTCTTGTGTCATGTGTCTTTTCCCATGTCTGCTTTAGCAAAACATCCTTTCACCTGTGTCTGCTTCAGTGAAACATTCCTTCCCATGCTTGCTTTAGCAAAACAGCATCTGACACAACTGACTTTCCAGAGAATCCATAAATTTCCATTTCACTCCTGAATGCTGGGATTAAGGTCAAGGCACTGCTGTACCTGCTTTTCTCAGAGTTTTGAGACAAGTTCTACAAATTCTCACTAAGTAGCACAGGCTGGCCCTGACCTTTCCATCCTGTGCCTTTAGCCTTTTCTATGCTGGAGTTTCAGGTGTCTGCATCATGTCTGCATCATGTCAGGGCACTAATCCTATTCTTGAGCGCTCTATCTTCATGACCTAATCATTTCCCAAGAGTCCCACCTCCCAATACCCATCACCTTGAAAGCTAGTGTTTCAACACGTGAATTGAGTGGGGAAATGCCTCAGCAAGCTGGAACAAAAACACAGATTTGATCTCAAGGAGTTTGATGAGGTGGGACTGGTGGTGTTAAAAACAGTAAGAAAAGGAGAACTAGAATACAACAGTATAGCATAGTAAGAATAGAAAACAGCCGTGGGAAAATTGGTTTGGGGAACTTCTTTTTTATATCTATAGTATAGGTAGATACTGGATTCCATGTTTAATGTACTTGTCTGTGTGTGTGTGTGGTGTGTGCATGCGTGCACACATGTGCAAGCATGCTCACTTGTGAAGGCCAGAAGCTGAATTCAAAAATATTTACTTCATTACATCTCCACTTTAATTTTTGTATTGAAAAACTTTTCCTTACAAGATATTCTGATCATGGTTTCCCAGTTTCCCCTTCCCCAACTCCACTCAGATCCTCCCTACCTCCCTACCATCCCTGCGCCAGCCCTTTCTTTCTCTCTTTTTAGAAAACAAGCAAACAAGGGAAACCTCCGTTTGTGACAAGATCTCTTACTGAAGCTGAAGATGAGCATTTGGCTGGAATGGCTGGCCAGTGAGATCTCAGAACCCACCTGCCTTGGCCACCAAGTGTTTGTGTTGCGGGCATGTGACACTGTACCTAGCTTTTGTGTGGCCTCGGGGGCTTTGAACTCAAGTCCTCTTACCTTGCAAGAAACAGCTTTAGCCACTGAACAATCTCTCCAGCCTGTACACCACGCACTTGTGGCTCAAGCACTTCCATGAGATGCTCACTGTGCTGACAGGTGCAGCCTCACAGAGGTTTGTGATTCAGAGAGAACAGAGGTTGAGCACCTCAATGGAAACGTGGTTTTCCTCTAGCTAAAAGGAACACATGAGCCTTCCTTCCATCAGCTACAGTGATTTTGAAAGATCCTGACAGAATGTAAAAGGTCACAGAAGCCCTGAAATTGGCAAGATAGATGTCACTGTTAGCAGAACTAGCTTCATTGATTTAGAAAAATAGAGGTACACAATGCTCTGGCCACTCCTTGAACCTGTGTGTCTGCCAATGTTTTGACCGTTCCTTGACCCATGTGTGTGCCCACTGATGAAGCCCATTGCCAGGTGTTTGTGATATTGGTTGCTAAGATAGAGTCAGAAAATCTCCCCAGCAACCACAGCCCAGCCAATCCTGAGTTGCTACACCTGCACCAGACTCTTTCCTTGTACCCCTCCCATACCCATTTCTTGAGAATAGACATTGTTTAGAGCTGGAAATCCCCTACTCCCCCCCCACTTCTCCTTTCTCCCCTGAGGGCCTATAAAAACTGGGACTTCTTTCCCCTCGAGGTCGACTTTTCTACCCCTGTGTGGGATATGAGTGGTCCCCAGAGCTCTGGCTTTCCCCGAATAAAGCCTCATGTGGTTTGCAACAAGCTCAGTCTATCGTGAGTTCTTGGGTGTCGGCTATTGTCCTGAGGACTGAGTGAGGGGCTCCTCTCGGAGTCTTTCAATTTCATTCACAGTGAACTTGCCCATCCTGACCAGGCTTGGGAAGTGAGGTCTGAACACTAAGGTTCTATCTGGTGGTGCGAACTTCCCTGACTCTTGGTGTCCTTGCTTTTTAAATTATTGAGAGCTTGTGATTTTTTTTAAACCAAAGCTATCTCAGATATCTGCTTAAAGGAAATCCCAGCTTTCAAGATAAAGGCCAGGGCAGTATTCTTTTTTTTTTTTTCTATGTGTATGAAAACATAAACACACAAACACTCACACATGTGCATATGTACAAATGTGTTTGCACGCACAAACACACACAAACACACACACAGAGAAAAAGAGAGAGTTTCTGAAGAAAGTTGTTACTTTGGAAATGTTGCTACTTACACCCTACTTCAGTATAGCCTTCTTAAGAGTAAATTCCCTGGAAATAAATTGTACATCTTAAAGGATGTCAGCTTGCTTCATTCACACTTGTATTTTTCAACCTGATTGTTGGTTTACTTTAAGTGACAGATGATGTCTGTGGAAGGAAGAAATAATCTGAAGACTGATACTCACTAGGTTCCATGAATATCTACGTGGTTTAAGCTTTCCTTTGATTTGACTGAAAATGAGCTGAAAAAGAAAAGCTGTGTAATTTAGTTAAACAACAGTAATAGATTCTGCACTTAGGCTAGCATCTCCCCAGGCCAGGGTGATTGCCACATTCACTCAGAGGGCAGTTGCTTATGCCTATGATAGCCAAGCACTACCGTCACAGGAGAGTGCATCTTACATGGAAGGCTGACCTTCTGATTCAGATGATGCCCCCTTAGTACCCTCTGTAGTTTTGAAAACTACCTAACATGGAGGATCTGGAGCTTTGAATCCTAGCCATTTGAGAGGATGCTTGCTTTTTCTCTACCTTGAATCCAAGGTGTATAGTGTCTTCTGCAACTATGGTCTTCAGGTCGGGAATCAAGGAGAGTTACAGAAGCTTGCATTATTTGTGGGACCTCTGAGACCTCCTGACCAAATCTTATGAAAGTGTCTCATATTGGCAACTGTAGACTATGTTCAATTTACTGCTTCTAAACACAACGCCATCCAGCCATTCAGGGTAATGTCCTTCAATTCTTCTTCTGTATATTTAATTTGGGTCACAGGTTAGCAGACCTCCATATGGCTTCTTTAAATTATGGTTAATCTTCCCATCTCTGGTCCCCATCTCTTCCATTCCTGCACCCTCTGCTTCCCAGTATGTTTTCTTCTGCTTCCCTCCCTACTTAAACATTGCATGTCCAGCAGTTCTCCTGGTTACTTTACTTTTTATCTGTTTCACTATTTCTCTCCTTTAAGCCACCCACCTCCCATGCCCCCTTCCTAGTTTTCTGGGCTCCACAGGTACTCCCCTGTGTTAAACAGACATAAAGCATCAAAGCTAGGATCTGCATATGAGAGAGAATATGTGGGGTTTGTCCTTCTAAGCCTGGGTTACCTCTTTTAGTGTAATTTTTCCATTTTCACCCATTTCTCTGCATGTTTCAGTTTCTATTAGATTAAAATCCCATTGCATATATGAACCACATTATTTTCATTTACCAGCTGATAGACATCTAGATTGGTTTCCTTTTCCTAGTTTCATTGTGAATAGAATGAACTTGGACGTGTGGGTGTTTCTGTAATATCCTATTGTCCTTTGAGACTATGCCCCAATGAAAGGATAAGGGAATGGAATGCTGCTTTTGTGTCCTTGCCCAGGGGCATATTTGGCAAGGTCCAGTCTGGGGCTAGGGCAAGGGCCTTGAAGAAGCTAAGGTTTACTTTCCTGGGAATCTGACTTTTCCTCTCTAAAGAGGCTGGTGTTGTCAGCCTTTTATCTCCATTAATTTATTTATTCACTTTATATCCACATCAAAACCCCTCCCTCCTCTTCTCCCAGTCCCACCCTTACAAAACCCTCCCCCTATTACCACTCCCCTTCTCTGAGGAGAAGGGAAAATCCCCCCAGTGGTACCACCGCACCCTGGAACATCCAGCCGCAGTAGGACTATATCCCATTGAGGCCCAACCAGGCAATCCAGCTAGGGGAAGGGATCAGTCTTGGGGGGGGCAGCTCACACGCTCAGCCTGTGAAGCACTTTGTCCCCTTTGTGCATCATTGCTTCTTTAGCTTTGAACCAACTTCGTTCCATTGTATGACAGCTTTCTGCTGACTGTCCCATTTCACATCCACAAACCTTATATGAGATGTATGAGATGTTGTACTTAGTAAATTCCCTTGGCATAAGTCATCCAGTTATATAAGACCTCCTGGTCCCAGCTTCCTTTTCTATTTCATTATTACACCTAGTCTTCCCCCTTGACACCTCATTGCTGTTCACAAACCTTACTCCTTCTGACTCTAGTCATTTTGACAGTTTTGAGTGGTTTGGTTTTGTTTTGTTTTGTTTTTTGAGAAACTTACAGACTGATCTCCAGTGTGGTTTACTAGTTCCCACCAACAGTATATAAAGGTTCTGATTCCATGACATTCACAGTAGCGTTTGTTGTCATTGGTGTTCTTGATGATGACCACTCTGACTAGGGCAACATGGTATCCTAAGGACATTTGAATTTGCATGTTTCTAATGACCAAGGAAACCCTTCAAACACTAGTAAACACTTCGAAGTGTTTACTAGACATTTGTATTCCCTTTTTCTTTCTTTATCTTCTTTTCTCTTCTTTTCTTTCTCTCTTTCTTTCTTTCTTTCTTTCTTCCTTTTGTTCTTTCTTTATCTTTTTGCAAAACCTTTATTTAGCTCTCTAAAAAGACATTAGCCCATTTTAAAAACTTGGATTGTTTGTTTTGTCAGTGTATTAATTAGTGTTTTCTGTTTTTTGTTTTTGTTTTGTCAAGTGGACACAAACTAGGTTCATCTGGGAGAAGGGATCCTTAGTTGAGGGAAAATGCCTCCATTAGATTAACCTTTAGGCAAGTCTTTAGAGGGCACTTCCAGGATTAAATATTGATAGTGGAGGGAGGGCCCAGCCTTCTGTGGCATGTAGTCCTGAGTTATGTAAGAAAGCAGGCAGATCAAACCATGGACAGCAAGCAGCAGCCCTCCGTGGCATCTGTTTTGACTCCTATCTCCTGGATTCTGCCTTGGCTTCCTGGCCCTGACTTCCCTTCATAATAAACTGTAAGCTGAGATCAACCCTTTCTTCCTCAACTTCCTTTTAGTGGTGTTGTTTTATCAGAGCAATAGAGAGGTAAGACACCTGATGTTTAATTGTATGTGTGTTTGGAACATTAATCCTCTGTCAGATGTGTAGCACATAAAGATTTTTTTCCACTTTGTAGGCTTCCCTTCATTAGAATGACAGGGATTTTAGTTCCATGTGACTCTATTTTCCACCATCAGTCTTATTTCTAGTGATTTCTTGTTCAGAAAATCATAGCCTATTCCTAAGTCTAACTGTACTTCCTATCTTTTCTTTTATGAGGTTCAGGTTATTTGGTCTTCTATTGAGGTTCTTGATCCACTTGGCATTGATTTCCCGTGAGAGACAGGGTTCTAACTTTCTTCTTCTGCTTGTTGATATCCAGGTTTCCAAGTTATCATTTGGTGAAACTGGTATCATTTCTCCAATGCATTTTTTTTGGTATCTTTGTAAAAAAAAAATCAGGTAGTTGTTTTAGTGGACTTATATTTGGGTCCTTGCTTCCATTCCATTGATCTATGTTCTATTTGTGTGCCAGTATCGTGCTATTATTATTCCTATTGCTTTGTTGTATAATTTGAAACCAGGTATGGTGATGCACCTTACATAACTCTTTCTATTGAGGATTGCTTCGGTGAGCCTTGGTCTTCTTTGCTTCTTATATAAACTTTAATATAGTTTTTCTAAGTGGACCTGGAGTTTTTATTGGGATTGTATTGAATTTGTATATTGCTCTTAGTAGGATGGGCATTTTTATGATATTAATTTTTTTCAGTCCCTGAGTGTGGAAGATGTTAGAACAAGTGTAATTTATTTAAAAATGAAAAATGTCTAATAAATCAAGACAGAAAGAACACATAAACAGAACCTTCTTGCCTTCATAAATTCTGTTATGATGTTCAATAAACAGATCTTCAATATTTACCACACTGTGATTTCAACAAAAACATTTCCTAACCAAGCTTACAAAACTAAAAATATGGGAGGCAAAGATGATCATAATATATTCTATGCATGTATGAAGCTCTCAGAGAATAATAATTAAAAATCTGTTAACAATCACCAAGCTACAAGCCAGAGAACCCAAGGGTCCACCTATACACAACATTATTTTGAAAGATTATATCTTTGTCTTTTGTGGGTTGATATTGTAGGTTGAGGCAGTCTTGTGCATTCTACACTGAGTTGAACTATATCCACAAACTTCATTTTATTTTTTTTTTATTTTGAAACAGGGTCTTATTAACTTAGCCAGGACAGCTTTATTTCAGACTTTATTTCAGACAGACCTTAATTTTTGCTTCAGTCCTCTGAGTACCCAAAATTATAGACCATCAGGGTTAGCCTATTTGGCCATTATTTTATTTCAAGTCCCCAATGTATATTTATATTGATGTAAAACATTATTCTAACATATATCCTAAACTTCATTGTAATGACCTTCAAATAAAGGAACTCACAATATGTCAGTATGTAACATATCAAAACTGTGTTACGTAAATGAAACAGTTGTATGTGTATTGCTTTCTTTCCATTTTCTTCTTTGTGTGTGCATGTGTGTGTGCATGTGTGTGTGTGTGCGTGCGTGTGCATTAAGGGTTCACAGAGGAGGGGAGTGTGCTCATGTGTTTGGCTATATATGTGTGTGCATGCATGTGGAAGCCAGAGGACAACTTCAGGTATCATTTCTTAGAAATCATCCATTTCTTGTTCTTTTTAAATATATTTTAAATTGCATGTATGGGTTTCTATGTGGGTTTTTGTACCTGAACGCAGGACCCCCACCCCCCCACCCCAGAGGCCAGAAGAGAGCATCAGATTCCCTGGAGATAGAGTTCCAGAAAGTTGTGAGATAACTTGTGGCCTCCCTTCCCCCAGCCTGGAACCTGCTTGCTCAAGGGTGGAACTACCGGCTCATTCGTCCTGCCACGCCTACTGCTGGAACCTGCCTTTGCTGCCTGGAGGCACACACGTGTTCGTCCTGCTACTGGACCCTGAGTTACTTGGCGGGATATTGGGTTCCCTCCCCCTTCCTTTATAAACTGAGTGTCTGAAAATAGTAAAATTGAGCCTTGATCAGAACGTTTGTTGTCTTGGCTCCATTGTTTCTTCCGCCCCGTCTAGATTCCTCTCTTTTCAGTTCAAACTGCCATTCTCAGTTGAACCGTTCGTGTTGTGGACTGCGGGCAGGCCGCAACAATAACTCAAGGCTGTACTGGGAAAGGAACTCCAAACCTCTGCAAGTAGGTAGCATTAACTGTTCAGCCATTTTCCAGCCCTTCTTGTTATTTTTATTTATTTCTTTTTTATTTTTTTTTTCACTTTTTTTATTAGATATTTTCTTCATTTACATTTCAAATGTTATCCCCAAAGTCCCCTATACCCTCCCACCCACCCCCCGCCCTGCTCCCCAACCCACCCACTCCTGCTTCCTGGCCCTGGCATTCCCCTGTATTGGAGCATATGATCTTCCCAAGACCAAGGCCTCTCCTCCCATTGATGGCTAACTAGGCTATCCTCTGTTACATTTGCAAGTAGAGACACAGTTCTGTGGGGTTACTGGTTAGTTCATATTGTTGATCCTCCTATAGGGTTGCCGACCCCTTTAGCTCCTTGGTTACTTTCTCTAGCTCTTTCTTTAGGGTACCTGTGTTCCATCCAATAGATGACTGTGAGCATCCACTTCTGTGTTTGCCAGGCACTGGCACAGCCTCACAAGAGACAGCTATATCAGGGTCCTGTCAGCAAAATCTTGCTGGCATATGCAATATTGTCTGGATTTGGTGGTTGTATATGGGATGGATCCCCAGGTGGGGCAGTCTCTGGATGGTCCTTTCTACTGTCTCAGCTCCGAACTTTGTCTCTATAACTCCTTCCATGGGTATTTTGCTCCCCATTCTAAGAAGGAACAAAGTATCCACATTTTGGTCTTCCTTCTTCTTGAGTTTCATGTGTTTTGTAAATTGTATCTTGGGTAGTCTAAGTTTCTGGGCTACTGTCCACTTATCAGTGAGTGCATATCATGTGTGTTCTTTTGTGATTGGGTTACCTCACTCAGGATATCCTCCAGATACATCTATTTGCCCAAGAATTTCATAAATTCATTGTTTTTAATAGCTGAGTAGTACTCCATTGTGTAAATGTACCACATTTTCTGTATCCATTCCTCTGTTGAGGGACATCTGGGTTCTTTCCAGCTTCTGGCTATTATAAATAAGGCTGCTATGAACATAGTGGAGCATGTGTCCTTCTTACCAGTTGGAGCATTTTTATTTCTAAATGACACAATTATACAAATTGATGGTGATGTAATGTGATGTTTTGATATATAGGTATATTCTAGAATGAGGGTAATCAGCATATTTATTATCTCAAAAATGTCACTTCTTTGTGATGAAACTTTTAAAAACCTTCCAGAAATTCTGCAATGTGCACTACATCACTGAGAATTAGTCATCCTACCACGCAGTAGGAACGGATTCGCTATTTCTAGTTGCAAGTGTGCTGGCCAGCATCTTCCGCTCAGCCACTTCTTTTCAGCTTCTGGTAAGCATGATTTTATTTTCTGCTTTTATGAGTTCTAATTTTTTAGATTCCATTATGACTAAAAGCATGCAACATTTGTCTTTCTGTCTGGACTATTTTAGTGATCACAATCTGTGCCAAGTTTGTATGTGCTGTCACAGATGATAGGGTGGAGATAGTTGCATTGTCCATGTGAACCACATTTGCTTCATCCACACATCAGCTTATGGTCACTTGCTTCTACTCTGTATTGGAGATGACTCTTTTAAGTTGAATCTACCTGATAACCTTTGATCTTCCTGTACCTGGATATTAGTGTCTTTTTCTAGGAATTTTTGTGGTATTCTCTCTTCAAATAAGCCTTGTACTTCTTTGTCCTTCTGAAAGCCCCTCCTGAAGCCTCCAGACATGAATATTTGCTCATTTGATGCTTTTCTGTAAGTGTTCTTCATTTGTTCTTGTTTTCTTTTCTTTGCCTATGCCTGATGCTAGGCCTTGCCATGATTGGGCTGGTGCTGAATTCCAAGGTCCATCTTGTGTCTATTTCTTTCTCTTTCCCCCAAAGTACACAATAACACTGTGATGTGATGCCTTGATTTGGGAAAAGGATGAACTGGATAGGCCTCATGGCTAACATAATCACAGTGACACTGTATCACAACTTAAAGCTACAACCACACTCCTCCATTCCTTTTGCCACTGAGGTTTCTTTAAGGCATGAGCCTGCAGTGGTTTGCTTGCAATGAAGCGAGTCATGATATAACTCTGGCTGGCTAGGGCTGCAGTCTCTACCTGGTGTGAGGACAGGTCTAGAGGCTGCATCCATAGGCACAGGCCTTGTGCTTAGGAGGTGTATGTTTTGGCTGATGTCTTATCTCACTGCTGTGGGCCTGATGTTGAGTACCATGAGTCTTTCTCTACACACTGCTGCCCAGGACAAAGGGACGGCTAGTGAGGCAGCCCTTAGACTGCCAATACCAATACTAACCTGGCTCATACCTGAAGCTCATTGTAGTTGGGATCAGGCCAATCCTAGGGTCTGTTTCAGGCTGGTGACACATCTGGCAGTGGGATGGGGTGGAGCATGGATGTGTTCTGTTCATATTATAGCTTCCACCTGGATCTGGGGTGGGCCCATAGCATCCATCCTCAGGCCGTAGCCTAGGAATGGAGGCTTGGGTGGGGGTGGGGAGTCTACCTGTTCCTGGGTTTCACTGTGGAGGGTCCAACGTTGTATTATAAGCCAGTGGGTTCCTTTTTTTCACTCCTCCCTTCTCCAAACAAGCTGTGTGTTTCTTGATGCTGGGCTGTTTGGACTTCCAAGAGGGTGACCCAGGCAATGGGGTTTTGACTTCCCAAACCTTCAGAATATCTTCTCTTATGGTTTGCCTAAGACTGTGTACTGTACCTTACTTAGTTTTATTTAAATTTTTTACTTCATTTATTTGTGTGTGTATGCATGTATGAAGTACATTGTGTTGGGAGGTAGGCATGCCCTTGTGCATATATGCAGGATTCAGAGGTCAGTGTTGAGCGGGCGCCTTTATCACTCTCCTTTTGTATTGGGACAAGTCTACTGAACCTGAAACTCTCCTACCTGCTAGATTTACTAGCCAGCAAACCCGTTGGAGCCTTCACCTCGTAGGTTCTGAGAATAAAACCCAGGTCTCTGTGTTTGCACAGCAAGTATTTTAACAACTGTGCCATCTACCCAGCTCTTTACCTGGTCTCCTCGGGTCTTATGAAGGTCCTTTAATAAATCTATGTTCAAATTTTCTGTGGCAAGCTGGCAAGGACTCTTTTCCCTTTTCTCTTCTTTTGGTAAGACATAAGTGCTTCTTACCAAACTTAAAACATATATAAATTTTTTTCAACAAATAAGCAACACATCTAAAACTGCTTCATATAGAAAAGAATCTAAATAACATTTATTTTATGTAAAAAGTATTTATTCTTGGGGCTGAAAAGATGGCACAGCAGTTAGACTTGCTGCTCTTGCAGAGGACCTGGGTTTGTTTCCTAGAGGGGCAGCTCAAAATCCTCTACAGTTCCAGTTTCGTGGGATCCAGCGCCCTCTTCTGGCCTCTGCGGGTACTGCAGGCATATGCTGGGGGGGGGGGGGAGAGCGAGCGAGAGCGAGAGCGACAGAGCGAGAGCGACGAGAGCGAGGAGAGAGAGCGACGAGAGCGACGAGAGAGAGCGACGAGAGCGACGAGAGCGACGAGTGCGAGAGCGACGGAGAGCGAGAGCGACGGAGAGCGAGAGCGACGAGAGCGAGAGCGACGAGAGCGAGAGCGACGAGAGCGAGAGCGACGAGAGCGAGAGCACATTCATATAAAGAATATAAAGATAAATCATTCAAAAATGTTTGGTCTTTGAAAATCATTGATCTAGAATCCCTGTCTTACCTCTAGAAAAGATGACTCCTAAATATGGAATGTGAAAGTTGGAAGAAGTAAAAGATAAAAATGAAAATGTTTGTCACGATAAGCACACTTGGCATCTTTTTATTGTATCCTCATTATTCATACGTTTCATTGTTTCATAATGTCCCATATTTCCTGAATATTTTGTGCCTGGATTTTTTTTTCTTTGAGTTTCTCTCTTGCATGTTTCAAATTTTGTTGTTGAGGCTTACTTCTGAGGTTTTTGTTTGACTTTCAAACTTTTTCATTTCTAGTTTGGGTTTCCTTTAGTGATTCTATTTCTACTTTCATATCTTGAACCAGTTTCATTAGCTCATTACACTGTGTGTGTTTTCACAGACTTCATGGAGGGATTTATGCATATTCTCTTTAAGGTCCATGAGCATATTCATAATTGTTAATGTGATGATTTGGTCTTACACTTCAGCTACATTGCTTTTCTCGGGGCCTACTGTAGTGTGGTTACTGAGTTCTGGTAGACGCATATTGTCATGACTGTGGATGTGTGTGTGTGTGTGTGTGTGTGTGTGTGTGTGCTGGTGTATAAGTATCTAGCTAGAATTACATGTTTGAGGTGATTCTGGGTGCTGTATCTGGTCTTATCTTTACTGAGTGGGTGTTCCATTCCTTGGTTTCTGTGGCCTTCTTGGGATCTTAGGACACTGTAGTGGCTGTGATTTGCTTGGTAGAGACTTTTTGCAGGTTGGTGGGTGACAGAGTGGGATAGAGATAGGCTAGGAGAAAAGGCCAAGAGCTGGTGTCAGAGAGAACTAGAGAGGAGTCCTGCTAACACCAAAGAGACAGGGCTCCTGTGGTGGGAGGAGGGGTTTCTGCAAGTAGGCTGCAGTAGGACAAAATATGTGTGTGGAGAGAGATAAAAGTCTTAGGGGAACTCAAAGGCTGTACTAAGAGTCGAAGTCTCTAGTGTTAGCATTTAGCTTTGCCCCACAATTATCTGGCAACAAAAACAGCCAGGTGTGCCTGACTCACTATTAAAGGGGCTGCTTGCCCCCTCTCTCTTGCTCTCATCTCCTTGCCTCCCACTCTGTCCTCCTTCCCTTTCCCCCTTCTCTTCCCCATTCCCCTCCCTCCCCCCTCTGTCTCCACATGCTCATGTCCAGCCTCTACTTCTCTGTGCTCTCTCTCTCTCTCTCTCTCTCTCTCTCTCTCTCTCTCTCTCTCTCTCTCTCTCTCTCTCCCTCCCTCCCTCCCTCCCTCCCTCCCTCCCTTTCTATGTCTCTACTACCCTCTTATCTCCCCTCCCCTTGCCCTAAACAAACTCTATTCTGTACTATATTGTTGTGTGGCTGGTCTGTCAGGGGAAGGGATGTATGCCTCAGCATGAGCCCACAGAGGCACCCCCTTTCCCCAAAACCTGACTACACATCCATGAAAATATATTCCCCCTCCTTTATATTTTTATAAACACATGATCTAGTCAATGGAGTTGAGGTTGGAGGAGGAGTACCCAAAAGCATGGAGCTACTGATCTGCCAGTGAGACTGGAGAGACCATAATAGAGGGCAGAGAGAATAGTTGAGAATCACCCACCTGAGGTCTAGCCTGCTGTGGACTTCGGGCTCCCTGGTCCAAAGTGTTTCTAGGTATCAGTGGTGCACACAAAGGAAAGGTTGAATATTATATTTTTAAAGAATTAAAAGTCTTCTATCTTTGTGTGTGTGTGTGTGTGTGTGTGTGTTCTATGTGTGTGCATGTGGGAGCCAGAAACAACCTACAGGACTTAACTGGGTTATCTCTTTTCATCATATGGGTTCAGTGGATGAAACTCAGATAGTCAAGCTGGGTAGCAAGTGCCTTATTGACGGAGATATCTTACCAGCCCCTCTCCTTGCTACATTATTAAAAGAATAAATTGTGCTTTGTACATTTAAGAAACAAAACATGTTACAATATATATGCATATCTACATTTCATGTGTACACATATATATGAATTATCCATCATCTTACTGTTTTCTACTGTGCACTTCATTTATTTAGATGAAAGATTATTATCCAAAAGAAGATGAAATGCCTGAGTCCCACAAGGAAGTCTCAGACATTGGAAAGGACCTCAAGTTCAGTTTAGTACAGATAAAGCCTTATTTACTTAGAGTGATTTGGGCCTTTTAAGATATGACTATAAAGCAGGAAGAGTAACATGAATATAACCCCAAAGGCTATTTAAACTACAGAGTGGTGAATCAAGATCTTAAATTCTTTTAGAAAAGAGAAGATCCTTTTGAACTCCTTTTCAATGTCTTGCTAGCCACTTCAAAGGAAGCTTTGGTATGAACTCTCCTGACTTTCTTCTCTCCAAACGAAGGCATGAGGACATTGCAAGGAATGATTAGAATTGATTAACCCACCCACCAATTCCCACCTCTCTCCAAACTTTCTTATCAGGTCCTTGTAAGAAAGGAACAATGAATGGCTGAGAATGGTCTTGAAAAGAATAAAGAGTGAAAGAGCCACTCCCTTACTGCCTCTGAGAGTGGTGTGAGCTATGGTGTGGGCCATCTCAGTTACAGCTCTGTGTTTTACACATAGGGGACACAGTGCCTCAGGAAAGGACACTATTTATAATAGAACGCTGGGGGGAGAGAAGTCCTCCCTGAGAGAGACAGCAGACCTCAATGTTTCAATCTTGAAAGATGTCCTTGTAGTTGTGTCACAGGTCACAGTACCTATATTTGTGACACCAATAAAAGTCATTAACCCTACCTTGCCCTTACATCTCCACTACATTTCCTTGTATCTATTGACCTATTCTCCCCTACTGTCTTCCTCTGTAGCAACCACACAGTATTATGCTCATGTTCTAGTGTGAAAACTGAGACTGTGCTATGCTGAGATGCTCTGAATTTAATTGGCTGCTTACATTTGAGCATTTATTTACAACATAAAAACAAACGTCAAATGTTCAATTATCTCTAGCATTCATCAATAATTAGAAATCATGTAAAGCCTGCTGCAATTTTTTTTTCCTGAATGAGCTTATATCAGTTTGGGCTCCCACAGAAACCAATTAAAAACAAGGGTTCAAGTTCAGGTTATTTAGTTCAGAACTGAAGGAAACACTTGTTGGGAGCAGGGAAGAAGCGAGAGATGCCAACAGAGAAGTCCATAAAGGTGATATTCAAACATAGATCAGATAAGACTTCTAAGAGACAGGGTAGAAAGCCCACTGATGGCCAAGGAAGCAGAGGCATTTATGTGCCAAAGCCTGTCAGTTTATGAGCTGATACTGTTAGCGATGCATTGTTTTGAATGTCCTTTAGGGCTCTTGTTTCTCCCCCCCCCCTTATTTATTTGTATATGTATGTATGTGTGTATGTATGTATGTATTTAACATCCCAATTTCAGCACCCCTTTCCACCCAGTCCTTCCTCATACAACTCTTCTCCCCTCCCCCTCCCTTCTCCTCCAGAAAGAGTTGATCCCCTACCCCCTCCAACCCACCCTTGCACCTCAAGTCACTGCAGGACTAAAGTGTCTGTGTTTCAAAGGCTGCAATGCCAGCTTGGAAGTACTTTGAGGTAGTGAAAAATGTAAGAGGTTGGGGTCCAGTATAAAGTCTTTGGGAGATTGCTCCACTAAAAAGATTATTGTACCCCACTTTCTTCTTACTTTTTCTCTTTGACCATAAGGTGAGCTGTGATGTGCTGCCTTGCAACTGACCCTGCAGAGCTGTAGCTTCAGCTAGAGAGAGGGTCCCGAGTAAGGGATGAATGGGAGCAGTGGAAGGACAACTCAGAGTCAGTGATGGATGCAAGTTTACAGCTCTGTGATCTGCTCAAGATGACTCTCTCTTGCAGACCAAAGCCCAGTCTCTTATTTACTACAACTGCATAAACTACTTCCTTAGAAATTGCATATCACCTATAGGGTTGCAGATCCCTTTAGCTCCTTGGGTACTTTCTCTAGTTCCTCCATTGGGGGCCCTGTGATCTATTCACTAGCTGACTGTGAGCATCCACTTCTGTGTTTGCTAGGCCCTGGCATAGTCTCACAAGAGACAGCTATATCAGGGTCCTTTCAGCAAAATCTTGCTAGTGTATGCAATGGTGTCAGCGTTTGGAAGCTGATTATGGGATGGATCCTCGGATATGGCAGTCTCTAGATGGTCCATCCTTTCATCACAGCTCCAAACTTTGTCTCTGTAACTCCTTCCATGGGTGTTTTGTTCCCAATTCTAAGAAGGGGCACAGTGTCCACACTTTGGTCTTCGTTCTTCTTGAGTTTCATGCATTTAGCAAATTGTATCTTATATCTTGGGTATCCTAAGTTTCTGGGCTAATATCCACTTATCAGTGAGTATATATTGTGTGAGTTCCTTTGTGATTGGGTTACCTCACTCAGGATGATGCCCTCCAGGTCCATCCATTTGCCTAGGAATTTCATAAATTCATTCTTTTTAATAGCTGTGTAGTACTCCATTGTGTAAATGTACCACATTTTCTGTATCCATTCCTCTGTTGAGGGGCATCTGGGTTCTTTCCAGATTCTGGCTATTATAAATAAGGCTGCTATGAACATAGTGGAGCATGTGTCCTTCTTACCGGTTGGGACATCTGGATAGCAACCCTATAGGTGGAACATTATGAACTAACCAGTACCCCAGAGCTCTTGACTCTAACTGCATATGTATCAAAAGATGGCCTATTCGGCCATCACTGGAAAGAGAGGCCCATTGGACTTGCAAACTTTATATGCCCCAGTACAGGGGAACGCCAGGGACAAAAAGTGGGAGTGGGTGGGTAGGGGAGTGGGGGGGAGGGTATGGGGGACTTTTGGGATAGCATTGGAAATGTAAATGAGGAAAATACCTAATAAAATATTTTAAAAAGAGAAAAAAGAAATTGCATATCAGCTTTGTCATTTACCCCAGGTTCCCTTTTGATCATTCCATGAATCAGCATTTTATAACCTTAGCCCCTTGACTCTTAGAAATAGAAACTGAAATACAGAGCACATTCGAGACAAATGAACCAGACAGCAAGTGCAGTGCTTTTCATGTTGTTGTTGTTTTTGTTGTTTGTTTGTTTGTTTTTAACATAGCAAGTCCTAAGTGGTTCTCTGGCCACAGCGCTTATAGTTGGCAAATGTAGACATAGAGGCTATTTTTTTCCTTTTTTTTTGTTAGGTATTTTCTTCATTTACATTTCCAGTGCTATCCCAAAAGTCCCCCATACTCTCTCCCCCCCACTCCCCCTTTTTGACCCTGGTGTTCCCCTGTACTGGAGCATATAAAGTTTGCAAGACCAATGGGCTTCTCTTTCCACTGATGGCCAACTAGGCCATCTTTTGATACATATGCAGCTAGAGGCACAAGCTCTGGGGTACTGGTTAGTTCATATTGCTGTTCCACCTATAGGGTTACAGATCCCTTTAGCTCCTTGGGTACTTTCTCTAGCTCCTCCATTGGGAGCCCTGTGATCCATCCAATAGCTGACTGTGAGCATCCACTTATGTGTTTCCCAGGCCCCGGCATAGTCTCACAAGAGACAGCTATATCTGGGTCCTTTCAGCAAAATCTTGCTAGTGTATCCAATGGTGTTAGTGTTTGGAAGCTGATTATGGGATGGATCCCCGGATATGGCAGTCTCTAAATGGTGCATCCTTTCGTCTCAGCTCCAAACTTTGTCTCTGTAATTCCATAGAGGCTATTTTTATGTGGGAAAGTTACCTTTAAGTATAATACATTTTATTTGTTATTTTTATTTTTTGCAATTTAGCAAGTTCTTGTTTGTTCCAATGTAAGCAGCACTGAAGCTCATCTTCATGATTTTTAGCTACCTCGATATATTCTTTTAATTTCTGGATGTTCTCTTTTTTATCTCAGCAACTCTAAGGCTTATTATTGGAAAGTATTAATTGATCCCAGAAAGTAGGAATATCATCTTTTTTTCTTGACACCAGACTTTTTGTCTGTCCCAACCTCTATTTGGATCACACATATAACTACCTCCTTTAGGGAGTAGAATATCTGGATCAATCTTAGCTGTTGATGGCTTCCATGAAGGAGACCACCATTTTACCCCTGATATTATACAGCCATCTATCTGCACCTTGTTCTTGTAACTATTCCTTTCTCTTTCCTGATCCAGGGTTTTGTTGTTGTTGTTGTTGTTGTTGTTGTTGTATTGCCCAAATTCCATCTCCTTCAAATATCCTTCCGACTAAGCTGATCCCTTAGTGCAGCTATCTCTCTTCTTTCAGATCCGTGAAGCTGCTCCCACATTTCACATTACATCTTTATATTTTGCATAGTTGAGAAATCCTCTAAGGAATAGTTCTTACTTCTCTGTGCATTCAGCCTGCTTCCCTGGTGGCAAAGTGGCTTTTGCTGGTAGGTTAGAGAGATGCACAGACATGGAAAAGCATTCACATAGTTTGTTACTACAATATGACACTGAATCCACTAAGTGACTTTTTTTTTCTAAAAGTGGGCAAATAGCAGGCTTACTTACTTAAAATTGATACACAGAAAAAGCCAAGGAAACAATATATTTTATGGTCTTATTTTAAGAATAAAACGAATCAATATTATCTATAAAAGTAAAACAGAAGATGGCCAGCAAAATGATTTGACCACTTCAACTGGATACAAAAGGGAACTCAGGAAGAGCAATAAACTAGAGTATGAGGTGGAATGTTGGGAAATGCTGACTTCTGGAATGGCATGACTACCTCACCCAGGAACTCACAGTAGCTGTGATTCTCAGCACACGAGGGGGACAAGACGAAGCTAGCAAAAGTCCCAACATAGAATTGGGGAGAGCTCATAGGGTCCCAGTGCCGGAGGGGCACCTATTGGCAGTTGATAGACACTAGCAGAGCCATTCTTCTTTGGAGGTGTGGTCATTGGTAGGTTGTTCATGCTCCAGTGGAGGGACCCATATCATGCACATATGAGCATCACTAATAGGATTCAGGTTTTCTGTTTGTTGTTTTATTTTAAGAAAAGAAAATGAAGCTGCGAGAGGGATGTTTTGAGGATCCAAGAGGGAGTTGGAAGAGGGAGATGAGAGGTGCTATAATCATATTATGTAGGGAGATGAGAGGTGCTATAATCATATTATGTACATACATGAAACACTCAAGGAATGAATTGTACAAACTGTATTTTGTAGTCTTTTTCTGCAGCATTTGTTAGGCTAAGGCAGGAAGACTGTTGAAAATTTGGGACTGAGTTGAGCTACATAGTTAGTTCCTCTTTTGGTATCATGTTCTTTTATTTGTCCCTTAGATTCTATATATGAAAGCTGTCCTCCCTATTTCTGTGAGGGATTTATCCTGTGATACATTTGCCTTCAGCTAACTTCTGAAAGCTCCCTATTTAGGAGGTCATGATTTTGACTGCTGGCTCTATAATTAGAAAGTGCTCATTAAGGACTCTGTCCTGCATTTTTCTGTGGGGTGGTAGACAATATTCTTAGCAGTTGCCAGGGAGGTTGTAATCCTGCAAATTGGAATGAATCCAAAAGCAAAGAAAGAGCTTTATAAAGATGAAAAGGAGAAAAAACACTATCAGTAGCTACAGAACAGCTAGAGCAAGTAAAGAAATAGTTTGATGGTCTCCCAGATAACAAACCTAGTGCCTTCTTTACGCCTAATGTTTTCATACAGCTTGAAACTCAATCCACAAATTTACTCCAGCCCTTATCTCTCCTGTTTCTCTTGTCTTTTGGTCCTCCCATCTCCTAGCTTATATGTGTTTTCTTATTCTAAATGGTTTATTGATTCTTTCTGAATTTTACATGGGGCACCTTAACATCCAGTCATCTCCCAGTCCCTTCATATCTGCCCTCTACCTTTGTAGCCCCTGTCCAGCCATCCACAAAGCCGGTGGACCTCTCAGTGTCTTCTCTTCACATGTGTTTTCTAAATATTGATCTAGAGTCCTGTTTCTTCTCTAATCCCCCCCACACACACTAATAACATTCCATTCAGATGGCTTCAAACATACTTTTTGCTGATGATACTCAAACCCATGTCTCTGGCTTCCTTGTAAAGGTTAGCCCATCTTTTGAATTACCTGCTGAGCATCCTCCCTAGAAGCCCTTGTGAAGCCTTAGCTCATCATATCCAAAGCCAGATTTGTACTCTTTTTCTTTCAAATTAAGTTCCAGGAGCCATGACTTTGTCAATTCTCCTCGGAGATATAATAGTTGATAGTCTTACTCAGTGTAGCAGGAGTGTTTTGGAATATGACACATCTTGGCCAAATAAACTTTGGTATTTACATTTTTATTATATTTATGTGGAATGTATGTCCATATGTGGGACATTGCTTGTGAGCACACACATACCATACAGTGCACCTGTGCAGGGCAAAGGACAACTTTCAGTAGTCAGTTCTCTCCATTCACCTTAGAGTCTTGGGGACTGAACTCGCGTCTTCAGGTTTCACACGTGCTTTCACTTGCTGAGCCATCTCACTACTCTGACTTTTGTTTTGCTTTGTTTTGTTTTTTGTTTTATTGAGACAGGGTTTCTCTGTATAGCCCTGGCTGTCCTGGAACTCACTCTGTAGACCAGGCTGGCCTCGAACTCAGAAATCTGCCTGCCTATGCCTCCCAAATGCTGGGATTAAAGGTGTGTGCCACCACTGCCCGGCTTTTAAGTTTTTTTTGTTTTTTTATGTGTTTTTTTTTGTTTTGTTTAGGGTTTTTTTTTTTTTGATCTTCTTGTCTTCCACAAAAGGACCTGGAGCTGGAAATGTGTGTGTATGTACCCACTCTCTCAGCTCCAAATAGACGTTGATGCTTAAGTGAAAAGTTATGTCTAAATTAGAAACTCAAAAGTGGTTTGAGTGTTATCACATATCAGCATAAAGGAAAAGAATTCCATGCTTCTTCTGATGAAAGACTTTATTGAATAATGCTTCATGGTTTAATAAAGAAAGCTCAGGAGGAAGAGAAGAAAACTTTGATCTACCAAAGTCCTGCTTGAAAACAGTATATTAAGTGGTACAATGTTGAAAACTATCTTCTCGAGACCTGGAGCAAAACAAACATGTTCTTGCACGGCTTCTCAGCATTTCCAAGGCTGAGAAGGATTATTGTGAGTTCAAGGCCAGCCTGAGCTACAAATCTCACAATCTCTCTCTCTCTCTCCCTCTCTCTCTCTCTCTCTCTCTCTCTCTCTCTCTCTCTCTCTCTCTCTCTCTCTCTCCCTCCCCCTCCCCCCCCCTCCCCCTCTCCCTCTCCCTCTCCCTCTCTCTCTCTCACACACACACTCACTCACTCACTCACTCACTTACTCACTCACTCACTCTCAAACACACATACAAAACAAGGATTTACTAACCAAGCATTAGCTAGCATTGAACATTTTGAGCAGTGTTGTAGCCAGTGGTTAGAATAAGGAAAAGTAAATAGAACTGAATCACACACAAAATAGCTTGGTGTCAGAATTTGAAGATAATGATTGTATTCAGAGTAAATCCAAACGATCTGAAAGAGGAATAATTAGAATTAATATGATAGCTTAGTACAGGCTTTGGATCTAAGAATCCCCCAAATCCAATGTATTCATTAAATCAGAAACTAATAGAAAATTATATTAATACAAAATGCCTGACAGTAAATCTAATAAAAGGTGTGTAAGACCTTTACAGAATAAAATTATTATATTTTGTTTTGAGACACAAAGGAAGTATCAAATGGGGGAGTTTATAACACAGAAACGATGAATAATGAGCTGCTGTTGTATAACAGAGCAGCTGTAATAGTAAGATATGGCTTAGAGAGATCACCATGTGGAGGGAACAGGGGATTCAAAAGACTAAAGAACGGCAATCTTTCCCCTGGAATATTGTCATAGTTAGGATTACCATTGCCATTATGAAACCTCATGAGCAAAACAGCTTGATGAGGAAAGGATTTATTTGGCTATAAATGGTGCAGTCAAAAATTTCAACCTTGGGCTTGGAGAGATGAACCAATTAGGAAAGTTCTTGCTGTGCAAGTACAAGCCCCTGATGTTTGTTTCCAGCATTTACTCAAAAGGCCAACAGTGCTTACATGTACCTGTAATCCTAGTGATGAGGAGGTGGATTAGGTGGATCTGGACCATAACAGTCAGTTAGTCCAGTCCAGTCAATGAACACCAGGTTCAGTGTGAGACCCTATCTCAAGAAATAGAGTGATGGATGAAGGCACCTGTATACACATGCACAAAACGATTGTAAACCCCTGAAGAGTGGAGTGGTACCACCCTCATAGGAAAGGGTTAGATAATTTTATCATACCTCATGTTACTTCCTTTAATGATATTTAAAATGCATCCTACTAAATTTCAACACACAGGTTACCAGAGACAGTGGTTAAAGTCAAAAGATATAAAGGCAAAAGAAGACTAGTTTTTAAATTGTAATTGTAATATCTGCTAGTATTTTAGAGAAAAATGAGACTTGCACCTCATGCATGATGTCATATCGGTTTATTATAAAAATTAATTTATGGGGCAAAGCATTGTATTTTTTAGGTATCTGGGATTCTTATGAACTTTATAAGCTCTGATGTGATAAAAATCATAGTTTGACCAAGAGAGTTGTGGCCATAAAATTAAAACTATGTAGAGAAGAAATAATACACCATGGGTAAAATATTTTAAAATACATGAAAAACTGAATTGGTATCTTAGACTAACCGAAACATTAATAATATCCCAATAATGAAGACCAGGCTTAACAACCGAGGTTTTAAAAATTTACTTACAACAAAGTTATTTTACTGAAAGACCTGTTTTCGTAGAGTATATAGCAACTTGTTTGATATATACTTCCAACATAAAGGAACTTGTAGTGTAGGCAATCCTCCTGTGAGGGTCAAGGGGCTAATAAAATGCCTCCAAATATATTAAGACTTCTGTTTGGTGTGATATTTTGATCCCAGGACCATTTAAACACAAACTTACAACTTGAAAGTGAGAATTTCTAGGAACTGTAATAATTCAAAAGTACAACATCTCCCCTATGTTGTACTATGTGCCTTTCTAGATTTGCTCAGAATATGTTAGCCTCTACCTGCCTACTGGGTGCAGGTCTTAAACTCTTCAGAAAAAGGTAAGAATGTAACTCCTGTTCCAAAAAGACCAAAACTCATAAGTGCACAAGACTTCTGTATCTACTAAAGATGTCAGAGGAAAGCATGGCCCACCTAAATGGGTCTTGGAATAAACAATTTGAAAGCAGTGGGGCACTGGGAGCTCTCCAGGGTTCTGAAACACCAAGGCCATCTGGTATCAGGCTTCCTCTTACCAGTACATCTCACTTTATGTGTGCACTCTTCTGCCTACCTTGGCACCTACCCACGTGCATTGGGGCAACTCATACCCAATGTGACATCAACTGCTTTATCTTGTGGGTATGTGCTTTATTTAGTAGGCTCTTTGTAGAGGAAGTTATTTGAGACTGTCAACAGGAGAAAATAAATATCGTAATAACTCTGTGTGTGAGTGTCACCTTAGTTTTTGAGACAAGGTTTCTCACAGAATATAGAGGTTATTATTTTGGCAAGACAGATTAGCCAGCACACTCCCAGGATTCCTCTTTCTCTGCCTCTCAAGCACTGGCTTTTTGCATGGGTTCTGAGTATCTAAACTTGGCTCCTCATCCTTGCCCAGCAAATACTTCATTCACTGAGCCACCTTCCCAGACCCTTATTAGCTCCTGGTTGTACTATCAGAAAGGACAAGAGCTCAGAGTTGATAGTTTTCCCATATGTGTCCCCTAGACCATTAAAGCTCGGTATATATGGATGTAGTTAGGTGTTGATGGGATAGTTGTTCAGAAACACAAGCAAAAGGCAGAGGAAGCATTAGAAGTTGTACAGTCTCTGTGTGACTTTTTCATAATTTTAAGCACATCAATTACTGCATTCGGATGGGATGCATGCCAGCATCTCACATACAGTTGATGCTGGCAAGTAACTGAATTTTAAACTAGACATTAGCAGGGGGGTCAGTCTATTGAATTGTGAGTATGATGTTGTCGTCTGCAAACATGCTGAGCTGCAGTCACAGCTATTTTGGAATATATTCTGTGGTCTATAGGCCACAGGTTCCATGCACTTGCACTAGATAGCCAGAGTTCTAGCCTGACTTTTCAAAAAGTAGCTGTATAACACTGGCTAAATCATTTGAATTCTCTACACTAACTCTAATCACTTAAAGCAACACAACTATCAAATACATATTCCTAGCTAGCTAGCATTCCTGGATAGCCATCTTCCTTGTAATGCCTTGGATCACAGACTTCTTCCATCTTGTAGTTTTGTTGTTGCCTTAATCATGTTAATTTTCATTTGTTTGGTCAATGAGGAAGGAGGAGGGGTATTTATACATATGAGGGTTTAATGCATCAGTCCCTTAAACCTTACCTTCCACTTGTACCTACATTCTGCCAGACAGGATTTGTATTACGCTTATAGCTAACCTTAAAGATCCTGGGAAGTGTAGGTTTTCTCTATGCCAACATGGAAAAGGGACAACACTCTCTGGGTTCTTATTTCTTCAACTAGAAAAGGAGATGGCTAACATCTGCCCTTCCTGTCCATGGAGGTGCTGTGAAGATAACAGGAGAGCACTTGTGGGACTGTGCCTTGAAACTGCAGAACAACAGGTACATGAAAGGAGTCATTTGTGCTTGACTTGCTACTGTTGAATGCAAAATGTGGCACGGAATAAAAATGGTTCTGTCTTTGATGCTAGTTCCATTCCTTCATCTTAGACCAAGTACATCTCATGTGGTCATTCAAAATAATTTTTCATAGAAGAGGAAAATAGAGATATTAAGGTGTGTGAAATACCTCAGTAGATAAAGGCACTTTCATCCAAGCCAGATCTGAGTTTCATTCTTGTGGCATTAGTACACACACACATACACACACACACACACACACACACACACACACACACACACACCAAACAAACAAACAAATAATTAAATGCAATAAAAACAAAATAGCCATTTTGCATTTGACCTCTGGCATTTCATAATTTGAATACTTTGATGGAAGTATACTAGGATAAAAGGAAAATTTTTTAACCTTTATATTTTTTCCAGGATCTTTAAGAGTCCTTCTAGGCAATGGAATCTACCATAAGTAGGAAAATAAGTGGTACATTTATTATCTTTGACATTCTTCCCTGTAATGCTTACTGGAAACAGGATATTTGTTATCATTGTTGAACATAACATCAAATTATTCATATGCAAACGCACACACCCACACACTGCTCCTTTTGCGTTTCTCTGAGGCTTTTACCCTCAGCAGCCAGAAACTGCCATTTCCAATAACTCTTAAAGCAAGAAAATTAAAAAAAGAAAGAAAGCCTACTCCTCCACATTTTCCTTCTCAGGTTTGCCATGAATCAGAGGAGCTGATGGAATTGCATTATACCAGCATACCCAGCAACACTCCAGTGATTTCTGAACACTGATCACTCTTTAGTTTCATTATCTTTTGACCTGAAGCTAGCACCAGCCATCTGGGAAGAGCTGTTATTTAAGCAAATATCACTCAGGCAATGACTGCAGCATTGGATCATGCTGAACTGTGAGATTTCTTCCAGGGATGAAAGGAAAGAATAAGAAATCACAATAGCAAGGGACAGACTTTGGGACTCAGCTTAGTTCTTCTGAAAAGAGAAAAAGGAAGACATTTGTTTGAAACCCCAGGGCCTTAGGGCAGCTCAGCAGAGCACTCGGAGCCTTAGGAATAATGTCCAATTTATCTTCAAGCAGACTGAAATCACAGCTTAAAAATTCAAAGGAAAGATTATACATATTGAGTTATTTTCAATATGTATAAAATAACTGAATGTGAACATGACCAAAAGGAAATTAAACTACACATAATCACATATTCTGGTTCACTGTGGTATTAAGGGAAGATTCAGAGCCTTCGGTTTTGTGGAAGGGAATAGGAGTTGGGAAGCCAAATGAAGCAGGGAAGGAAACATGAATCACTATAAAATGAAAGCAGAGCCTAATCAAAGAAAAACTCTCTATGGAGAGACTATCCCTCACATCTGGCTACTGATCGCTCATCAGGACAGAAGCAGGACATAGAATTATATCAAAGTAGATCTCTTTCAGCTTGACAAGATTTGCAAGAATTCAGAACGATCTCCTGCTTTCTCTAATGCCTCAATGCATACCTTTTTTTTTCCTGGCTATCGGCTGGTCACAGTTCTATGTGGATTTCCTTCTGGCCTATGTACCTCCTGAATCCATGCAAATTGGCACCAACACTGTAACTGTAGGAGTTTCAGAAGTCAGTGACTACCTTTTTTCATTTTGAAGATCAAGCCAAGTTAAAGGTGAAGTGGAATGAGGTTAGCTTCTAAAAGAGCATTTCTCAACTTGTGGGTTGAAACCCCCACAGGGATGCTATATCAGATATTTACATTAGTACTTAATAGCAGTAGCAACATTACAGTTATGAAGTAGCAATAAAAGTAATGTTATGGTTTGGGGTGACCATGTCATGAAGAGCTGTATTAAAAGGTTGCAGCATTAGGAAGGTTGAGAACCACTGTTCTAGAAGGAGCTGAATATTGCAATATTGTACTCGGGGTGAGTTTTCCCCTTCACAAGATAAGACGCTTGAGTCTCTCCAGATCCTGTGAGCAAAGACACGTGACAGGAAACCTGAAGTTTATTTAATCTCTAACTGAATCTGTGAACTTGGTAAATGACTGTGTTCAGAGAATGCCATCCATTGGCAAAATAACAGTACAAATGATAAGACCAAGAGAGGCTGAGGGGTGTGCGAGGTGAATGTGAACACGCTAGAGGTCATCAATCAGGGTTCAAGCCTCAGTTCTTCCACTAGTAATGGCAGCTTTTTGTGCCTGTTTCTTTGTCTTTCCTCTGATTTTATACTGACTGCTCCTGTCTCTTCAGTATACTATTTTCATTTCTTTGGCTATATAACCAGGAGTGGTATTGCTCAGTCAGATTTAGTTTCTAATTTTGTTTTTGAGGAACATGCATGCCCTTTTTCGTAATGGCTGAATTACTTTACCTTCCCCCAACAATGTACAAAAGGCTCCTTTTCTCCACTCAATCACCAGCACTGTTAACCATTAGTTTTTGTGATGATAATAGTTATTCTTACTACATCAAAATGATATCTTACTGTGGTTTTTAGTATTTCCCTTATCATTCGTGATTTTGAAACTTTTTTTTTGTATAAAGGCTGGTGATTTCCATATCTTCCTTTGAGAATTGTTTACTTGAATTATTTGCTTATCTGTCTGTCTCTCTGACTGTCTGTTTGTCTGTCTACTTATTTATTATTTGTGTTTTATGTTAGATACACGGTCTCCCTATGTAGCCCAGACTGGCCTTGAACTCAGTGTGTACCCTAGCTTGGCCTCTAACTCAGTGTTTAGATCAGACTGACCTTGAACTCATGCCAATCCTTTACTTGTTTCCCAAGCGCTGGTATTACAAACAAGCACCACTACATCAATCTGTGAAACTTTAAAACTGGATTGTTTGTATTTTGCTACTGAAGTTATTTTTTTTTCCTGGCTGTCAATTTCTTGTCATACGTATAGTTTGCAACTATTTCCATCATTAAGAAGGTTGTTTCTTCACTTTGCTCATCGTTTTCTGTCTAGAAGGTTTTTAATTTGTTGTAATACCTTTGGTTCTTTTTTGACTTTGTTTCCTGTGCTTTTAAGATCTTAACCAAATTATCCTTGACTATTTCAGCTTCTCCAAAATATTAATATTTTTGGCTTATGCCTACAATTTTTCATCGAAGAATTAGGTGTTGATGTCAGTCTTCATTATCTGCCTTATTGCTTCTGTTTTCAAAAATTCAAAGCAGGCAGTAAGTTTACTACATCCGCGAATCTTTTAGTTACTACCAAATTCACCACGAGATGGCGCCCTAACTGCAGTTTTGAGTTAAGTCCCTAGTTGGTGTCGTACCACGATGTCACCACAAGAGGGCAATATACACACAAAGTTGGATGTAAATCTGCAGTTGGCATAGTTTTCCTTTTGATGTTGTTTGTGGTGAGGGGCAAAGGATGGCACTGTAGGAACACCTAAAATAGCAGTCCGCTATCTCCCACACCTGTTCAACTAGCCTTGCCTAAAATACTCTGTAGATGTAAATTATGCCCGTTTGGCTGGAGTTTCTGTTTGTTTCAATTTGGGGCCGGGGGATGGGGCAGGTGAGAGCCTACTGGAAAGGTCAATTTCTGACAGGTGTTGAAATCTCCATCTATAGTAGTTTGTGGTCTATTTCGTCTTGCGTTTCTATTGTTATGTCACGGGAAAGCTCCTGGCTGTCAGAAAAGTGAGAGTGCTTAGAAAAAGAGAAATCTTCCAATAAATATAAAAACACATTAGAGAGTGGTTGAGAAAGAATCCGCGTTTGTTTAGGTCCCATACAGGGAGATTTTCAGTTCCTGGAATGTGAGCTCATGAAACAGTGTGTAGGGAACCTTAAAGTCGGGCACAAGATATCTCTAGATCACGTTCTCAGCACAGAGGGCATTTATTTGCCCCTGAGGGACAGAGAGCAGGCAATGAGAGACAACACAGGAGCTCCATCTTCCTCCCAGTTCATGGCTGCACCAGCTGCAGCCATAAGCAGGACTAGCAGCCTTGGGTTCTGCTGCTCCCAGATGGAGCTCCATCTTCCTCCCAGTCCATACCTTCACCAGAGGTGGTTGTGGAGCAGTGCACCTCCCCCCACCCCACAGCTCTGCCTTCACTCCAAGCGGCCTACTCCAATGTGAGACACCAACTAAAGAGCATGCAGTGGCTGGACCTAGACTTCCCTACACATCTGTAGCAAATGTGCACCTTGGTCTTCATGTACGTCCCCTAAGAAGCAGAGCAGGGACTTTCTGGGTCTCTGATCCTTGGATCCTCTTCCCCCCACCTGGCCTGCCTGCCTGGGCCTCAGTGGGAGAGGATGTGCCTAGTCTTGTTGGGACTAAATGTCCCTGGGTTGGGTGGTGTCCAATGGTGGCTCTCCTTCTCTGAGAAAAAGAGAAGGGCTGCTGGGGTGAGGGATTTGTAAGCGTGGGACTGGGAAGAGAAGAGGGATGTAAAATCCAATAAACATGTGTGTGTGTGTGTGTGTGTGTGTGTGTGTGTGTGTGTGTGTGTGTGTATAAAAAAGCCCACCTATACATAAAACCTGTTTTGCATTAGCCAACTACTTTTGGGCACAGAACCTGTCCTGGACTACGGTTGATATACCCAGGGACACTCCATTGGAGGGCTGATTTTCCCCTTCCCAGCAGGTTTCTATTGAAAATAGCTTCTTGGTTCATTTCCCATTCTCAGCCCTGAGACTTCTGGCTGGCTGGAACCTGTGTAGGTCCTGTGCATGTTGTGAGTTTGTATGTGTATTAGTCTTGCTTTGTCTGAAAGACACTGTTTCCTTGGAGTCTACCATCACCTCTGCCTCTCTCTTCTTCTGCCTCTTTTTCTACACAGATCCTTGAGCTCTAATGGAAGTGGTTTGATAAAGACACCCTGTTTAAGAATGGGTACTTAAGGGCTGGAGAGATGGCTCAGTGGTTAAAAGCACTGACAGCTCTTCCAGAAGTCCTGAGTTCAATTCCCAGCAACCACATGGTGGCTCACAACCATCTGTAATGGGATTTATTACCTCTTCTAGTGTGTCTGAAGACAGCTACAGTGTACTCATATACATAATAGAAATAAATCTTCAAAAATGTTTTAAAAAGAATGTACTTAAGTATCTGTTTGCACAATTGTTCAATTGTGGATCCCTGTGTTAGTATTATTTTTATGTTTATGAATGTTATTGCTTATCTGTAGATACAGTACCCCCAGAGGACTGAAGGGGGTGTTGGATCCACTGAGACTGGAGTTACAGATGGTTGTGAGCTATCATATCAGTGCTGGGAATTGAATCCAGGTCATCTGAAAGGGCAGTCAGTACTTTTAAATGCTAAGTAATCTCTCACGCTCCTTGAACATATTATTTTTAATAGATACACTTGTTCTCAGTATAGTGTTGATTTATGTTATCAGTTATTGATAAGAGGATATTCTGTTTCCATGTAAAATAGCATTGTTTTGGCCACATAATTCTAGATTTGGGCTTATCTAATTCAAGGCCTCTTACAACTGCATTTTGATTTTATACATAGTATGTAACTGATAAAGATGTATCTAGACACATGGAAATAAATTTTGCCTGATGGATATTCGATTAATTTTGGCCACACACTGTGGAAGAAATCAGTATTGTCTCCATTTGCACATAGATTTTAACATTCCTGATTCATGTCTGTGCTTTTGATGGTCCTTTGAAAGGGCTATAATATCTTACTGCTTCCTTCATTAATAGTGAATTACATACAATTTCTCACTTATGTCCATTGTTGCTTTGTATAAAAGTCATTATTTTACCTTTTAACAATTATTAACATATTGGTCTTTTGTGTATAACTTTAAAGTATATGCAGGCTTCACACTTTCTACATATTCCAATTCAACTAAATTCTAAAGGATAGATTTAATAATTTGATGAAGACAGAGGTAATAAGTACAATTCAGAAATTATAATTTTTCCAGGGGAAAAACTGAAATCAGGCTCGACCAATAAAGCTATTGGTAACTTTTCAGGAATAGCAGCAGACATGAAGAATGCCTTTGTGTATTTGATACCTACTCCTCCTAGACCTCCGTGTTTGGCATCAGTAACACAGTCTTTGCCATAAGGAAATCCAGCTTAGTGGCAAAGACAAATAATGAAAAAAGTAACTGAGGTTAAAGTTCCTGGGTGCACATGTGCCACCCACTAGAACAAAGGTCCCCAGGTTATGGATTCAAAGTATATGGGGATGCTTTTATATGGAAATGGACTTTTATACTTGAAAGATAAAAAGAGGAAAGAAATTAAGTTTTGATCTTCATTCTTTTTACACTAGAACACGAATTCTGGTAACAAAGCTGTTCGGCTTTATTGCTAATGCCTGAAATATTCATTAAATTGTTCCTTGGTGGATATGGGGCACTGCAGACTTGTGAGTCCTTTTGCTTCTAACAGCCAACTCCAGAGGTGAAGAGAAAATCAAAGCCATTAACAGGCTACCTGCATCAGGGGCCAACTGGAAAAACAGAAGTCCAGCTAGGTGGATCAGGTATAAAAGGTTTTAGCATATTCATTTATGGTTCACCACACCATTAAGAAAAAGGAAACACAAGGTCAAAGATGATAGCACCAAAGATAAAGATAAAGGCTGCAGCTGCTGGAGTTCTCAGTATGAAGCCCTAAAGGTGGACAGTTCTCAAGATTCCTGGGAAGCTGTTGAAGTTCTCAAGAATCTGTGAAAACCCTCTCAGTCTATCGCAACCCCTGCCTGCAGCTGTCAAAGATCACGGGACCATAGGTGTGTGGGCTCATTGCTGGGTCTTCAATTCTATTCCATTGGTCTAACTGCCTGTCACTGTACCAGTACCATGCAGTTTTTTGTTTTTTTTTTTTTTGTTTTGTTTTGTTTTTTTTTTTATCACAATTGCTTTGTAGTACAGCTTGAGGTCAGGCATGGTGATTCCCATACCTATGGAAGGAGTTACAGAGACAAAGTTTGGAGCTGAGACAGAAGGATGGACTATCCAGAGACTGCCCCACCTGGTGATCCATACCGTAATCAGCCACCAAACCCAGACACTATTGCATATGCCAGCAAGATTTTGCTGAAGGGACCGTGATATAGCTGTCTCGTGTGAGGCTATACCACTGCCTGGCAAATACTGAAGTAGATGCTCACAGTCAGCTATTGGATGAGATAAGGAGACACTTCAGCAGATGATGGCTAAGAAAAAATGAGAAAAGCATGATGGTGCTCTCCTCAGCCTGCTTCGGCTCATGCCTTGGGCTATTTCTGTGCCTTCCAAGGAAATTCAAAGGCCCCATTGAGCCTCAAAATAGAAATGAAGTTTGAAGATCATAGTTAATTTTCTTGCCCACTTATGTTTGTGGACTGGGATTTGTAATCCATTAAACTTCCAAGCTGATTTTACTAATTATTTGAGATTCCTAATTAGCATGTCTTAAAGGAGAACAAAGTGTTTTTTAAGCATGGTATAATTGTTCACTATAAACAGTGTATTGCTTATTTTTGCTTATAAAAGAAGAAAGCAAGTGTTCTGTATGTCTCAACTATGAAATCACCTGATAAACTTGTCATTTACATGAAACACTGTATGATAGCATTTAGTAAAAGTTCTATAAAGTATGTTCATTAAAGAGCAACCAAAGCATTTATGTTAAGCTAGAGAAAGTGCCCAAGGAGTTAAAGGGATCTGCAACCCTATAGGTGGAACAACATTATGAACTAACCAGTACCCCGGAGCTCTTGTCTCTAGCTGCATATGTATCAAAAGATGGCCTAGTTGGCCATCACTGGAAAGAGAGGCCCATTGGACTTGCAAACTTTATATGCCCCAGTACAGGGGAATGCCAGGGCCAAAAAGTGGGAGTGGGTAGGTAGGGGAGTGGGGGGGGGTGTATTGGGGACTTTTTGGATAGCGTTGAAAATGTAAATGAGGAAAATACCTAATAAAATTAATTAAAAAAACCCTAACAATATATATATATATTTTAAATGTTTACTCATCTCATATGTATATTTACTCATTCATGGGCAAGCACCAATCCCTAACACTATTAATGATACTCTGTTATGCTTGCAGACCAGAGTCTAGCATAACTGTCCTCTGAGAGGCTCCACCCAGCAGCTGACTCAAATGGATACAGACACCCACAGCCAAACAGTGGATGGAGCTTGGAGACTTGTGGGAAGCCGCAAACGCCATTACAAAATGGCGCTGGCTACCACTGGCGACCCCCATGAATATGGGTAAACAACCAATGTGCGCATGTGCATAAGAGTTTTTTGCCGAGTCACTGCCTGGCCCGAGGCATATTAATGAGGTAATGGTAGCATAACCAATCAGGTATGGACACGTCACTCCTAGGCCTATATAAGCAGCGCCATTTCTGGGGCTCAGGGTCTTTCACCTACGCAGTCCATGCTCTCCCAATAAACGTGTTGCAGAAGGATCCTGTTGTGGCGTCTTGGTTGCTGGTGAGTGGGCGTCCACAGAGACTCTTGTGGAAGAATAGGAGGAAACATTGTGGGCCCTAAAGGGGATAGGAACTCCACAGGAAGAATAACAGAGGCAACTCACCTGGACTCTTGGGGCTCTCAGGGACTGAACCACCCACCAAAGAACAGACATGGGCTAGACCTAGGCCTCCCCACACATGCACATATATAGCAGATTTGCAGCTTGACCTTCTTGTAGGTCCTGAACAACTGGGATGGGGCTATCTCTAAAGCTGTTGCCTGTATGTAGGATATGTTCTTGTAGTTGGGCTGCCTTGTGTGGCCTCAGAGGGAGAGGAAGCACCTAGCCTCACAGAGACTTAAAGTGACAGGGTAGGGGGATATCCAAGGGGCCCCATCCATTCAGAGGAGAAGAGAAGGGGTGATAGGGGAAGGACTGTAGGAGAGAATGACCAGGATGGGGCAATGAGAGGGATGTAAAGTGAGTAAGTTTTAAAAAACCATTAAATTAAAAAAAAAAAAAACAACCAAAGCATTTATGTTGAGAATATTTTAAATGTTTACTCATTTCGTTTATTTAAACAAGATAAATGTACTTATCAAAAGCAAGTCTTAAAATTAAACATTTACTGAGATAATACAACAGGATGAATCTGTAAAATTTGAAGACAGCAAGTGTACAATAAAATATTCAGTATCATCATGCAAGTATTATCTTGCAACAGAAGATTTTCACAGAAGATATACATGTCATATCTCAAACAACAGAAGCTATTCTGAATATTTTATACAAATAAAGGGTATTCCTTGAACTTTAAATAAAATGAAGTTCTTGCCTAGAAATGTATGGGACTTGAAATTAAGTTCTTCCTATTATAAAATAAGAAATATGAAGCCAATATATCTCAAATGTGTCATCCAAATCTACCTTTCCATTTTAGCACCAAAATTTCAAATTTAACTTACACAATTTTTCAAGTGTTCAGTAGTTACACAGGCCTAGTGTCTACCGCACTGAACAAGTCAATTATGTTTCCATTACAGTGGAAAGTTCTATTGGAGCACTACTCCAAATAACTTATATAAGCAATAACCATGTGTCTTGAAAACTTTAAATACAGAGAATCTTGATCTTGTGATTTTGTTTTAAAATGGACAAGTTCAATTTGAAATCTGTATATGCAGTTTGAAGTAATTTCTTGCCTAGAATAAAATTTCCATTTTCTTTTTTAAAAATGCATTTAAACTACCAAATAGTTGCATGGATTCATGGAGGACAAAGTTAGTTATGTTCTGATGTATATTTATACCATGTGTCCTATTTTTATGTTAGCTCAACCATAAAAAGTGGTTAAACTGAATGGTGAAGCCAGAGACTTGCTTAGATAAACAGGTCTAAGTAATTCTTGTCAAAATTCTTTTGTCTATTATAAAAGATTTTTTAAACTATCTACTTTTTAAATCCTTTGTAAACATACCTTAGAGTTTCGTTAATCTAAAGGAAAATATTAATTTGTTCATGTATTTATTTAAAGAGCAGAGCCTTAAAATGTCAATTTCTTTTTTCTTTTGGTGCCAAGATTTACCCAGAGCCTTGTGCATGATAAACATATTACCACTGAGCACAACAGCTATCCACAACATCTGTCATATATAATCCTTGTAAAAACATACTGTATTATATTTAGGCTCTAAAAGTTGAATTTATTTTTCAAATTGGTGTGTGTGTGTACATGTCTTCTATAAATCAGTCATATAGAAATATTAGTATCTCTCACAAGTTGTGAAAAAAAACAGGACTTCAAAATAGTTATACTACTTAACAGACTTACAGTATCTCTTTCCATTGGATTTTTCCCCTCTGCTTTTCAAAATACTGAAGTTAGTGAAGGTCAACCATTAAGATAGAATTTTGGGTTATACAGAAATTTTACATAAGAAAAATTATCTTTGTAACTAATTTAAAATTTACTTTAAGTGTATATAAAATTTCAATAGGTTTACAGCTAAAAGATGGCATTATAACTAATAAAACGTTTCCTAAACACAAATATTCATTGGATTATCCCTGTGGCTAAAACATCTAGTAACATTCTCTATAATAAGGAACTTATGTTAAGAACAAAATACTTTTCATGAGGCAGATGGACCTTTCTCGTTTCTCCAATATTCTTGCTAATATTAATTATTTGAATATGTGTGTTACTATTAATTTAAGACAGGATCTCAAACTTCCTAATGCTGTAATCCTTTAATTCAGTTTTTTCCATGTTTTGGTGATCCCCAATCATAGCAAGATATCTGATATATGACCCCTGTGGAAGGGTCACTTGACCCCAAAGGGACTGTGACCCACAGGTTGAAGAGCACTGTTTTAAGAGCATTTTCCTCTGAATTTCTGGCCAATGTTCTCTTATACATGAAATACTGTCAGATTTCAATTTGTGTGCACTCGGCTAGTAGAATATCTCTGGAAAACAGTAATATATTAAAACCTTACCCAGATACTTCAGAAACCAAAAATAATTTGAGTGTCTGAATTTGGTCAGATCCTTATTACTCACGGACATCTTAAAAGTTTAATTGCTAAGAGGAATGCCAGCTACCCTGGCATTCAACATGAGAAAGTGTCTAATAAAATGGCATCAAGAGGCAATTGAAAAAATACTACTCTATCTGGAGTATATCTAGGCAACTAGGTCTTATCACTGGAAGACTAGATCAAGCAAATGCAACAGCAATTTTGCTATTGTACACAGTGTATAAGGAAGCCATTGAAGGCATTCTGGATATAAGTAGATAACATCTCCTTTCTGAATCAACTGTTTATACCTAAGTTCTAAACTGTCAACTCACTTAGCAAATACCAAGTTTTGACCATATGCAAGGGATGCTTAAAACATCTTGTATTGTCCCAACTACAGCTTTCTACATGTGTGTGGCTGACACTGAGATTTCATCTGCCATTAAGTGTTAAGTCTCTCTCTCTCTTTATTGTCTCTCTATATACTCTTGCTCTGTATTCACATAACCAGCTAAAATAATCATTTAAGAATGTCCTAGTATTTCCGTAACTGGATGCTCAAGAAAGAAGTACACAGTTCCCCACTTTGTTCAGAGACAAATTACTTCAAAAAGATCTTTCTTTAATTGGTAGTCAATACAGAACTTTGTCATTAGGGCAGGCTAAATATGGCATGACAACCTCAGAAACTTACAAAATGATCTACTATTTTAGAAAAACTTGGCTAAATGGATCTGTTAGTTTCATCCATCTGTTTGGTTGACTCTGTAGAAAGAGCTGTTGCTAGGAATTAGAATGATTAAGCTACTGCATTCCTTGGGCCTTGTCTAAGGATTTGGAGACAGCCATTGATGGCTGTCACACACAATTTCCAATAATATCCAGTTTCTTCTAGATCATATTCAGGGTAGTTGTCCTGAAGAAATTCTGGTGATAAAGAGCCAAAACAGAAGAGTTACTTGGACATCAACTCTCAGAGAAATGAATTCATGTACTTTTAGTTTGCTTTCTCACTTCCCCTAGTTTTTTCAGTGCTGGGGATCAAACACAGGTCTACTATTGAAGTGCACCCCAGCAAGGGGTCTTTACGATTTTGTTTTGTTTTCTTTTGTTTGAGACAGGGTTTCCCTGTAGAGCCCTGGCTGTCCTGGAACTCACTTTGTAGACCAGGCTGGCCTCGAACCCAGAAATCCACCTGCCTCTGCCTCCCGAGTGCTGGGGTTAAAGGCATGTGCCACCACTGCCCGGCCTTTACGAATTTAATAGATAATGCATGGATTATAGCAATTATTAAATTATCTAGATAAATCTGAAAAATAATAACATGAAAGAGCACCACTCTCAAATCATAATCCACAATTATCTTATTTCATGTCAGAATAGAAATCCTCAGCTGTCATAATTAACCAAGGTCAACTCTCCTCCTCCTTAAGTGTCTCAAACATGCATCTAGCATATCCATTAGCTCAGAAACAAGCATCTTAAGTCTTTGTAATATGTAAGAAACTGCAGTGTCTTTATTCTCATAGACTCAGGAAGCGATCACTGCTGTTTTGCTACTGGTGGTCATATATCTAACAAAATATAAGCGGATTTAGACCTTTCATTCCCAGAAAGATGGTACATAAGAGGAGGTGACAAAGTAACAGTTCAAGAAGTGTTTTTAGAGAAAATGGAAAAACAAGATGGCAAAAGAGAAGACAGCTGTTTGTTAGTATAGCAAAGCTGCTTTAATTGCTTTTGCAGGTTAATGCTCCAGTACCTTTGATCCCTTAACATCTGGTGGTCCTTACATGTCAGCGTTAGTTTGTAAAATTGATCTGTTTGTGTTTCTGCAGATTTAATAAGCTAATAAATCAGGATAATGCTGATAACAAAGCACAGATTCAAAATGTTTAGCAATACATGTGTCAAAAGCTTTCACACCCAAAAGGTTACTGAGATTAGCAGCAGCCTTGAAGGAAGAGTTTGTGATAAATCACTGGATTCAGAATCAGACTTTTCTCTGATGAACACATTTTATTCCTGAGTGCATCTGTATGGGAGGGAGGCAAAAGACAACCTCAGAAATGACATGGACTATATTTGAGACAAGGTCTCTTACTGACTTTGAAGTATCCAATTCTTGGTAGACTGATTGGCTACCAAGCCTCAGAGACCTTCCTGTGTCTGCATCCCCAGCCTTGAGATTATAAAAGTGTACTATTAGGCCCTATATATATTTTTCATGCGTACTCAGAATCATAAGAAGATCCTTATGCTTACAAAGCAAGCATATTGCTGAATGAGCTATCTCCCTGCCCCCTGATAGATACTTTTGTGAGATTAAAGACAAGTTAGGAAAAGATTTGTCTCATGTGTCCATGACACATGCTATGGCACATAATAAACGCAGTAGAAGACAAACAGCATTTGCAAAGCTTATAAGAAGTAGAGACAAGGGACTGAGGTTGATTTGTGCTTCCAAAAATGTGTTCTCTAAAACACTGAAAGAAATTTTAGGGGAAAGTCTGTTTATGTATAGATGAGAAATATGATATTCCAAAATTAGTCTCCATTTAGTATATAAGTAATATTAAGTGCTGTGGTGGTTTGAATATGCGTGGCCCATAGTGGGTTGGCACTGTTGTGAAGTATGGCCTTATTGAAGGAAGTGTGGGCTGTCATGGTGGGCTTTGAGACCCTCTTCCTAGCCATGTGGGAGCTGGTCTTCTATCTGTCTTTGGAACAAGATGGTGTTCCAGCTCCTCCTGCACCATGCCTGCCTGGATGCTGCCATGCTTCCTGCCTTGATGATAATGGACTGAACCTCTAAACGTGTTAAGTCAGCCTCAATTAAATGTTGCCATTTATAGGAGTTGCCTTGGTCATGGTGTCTCTTCACAGCAATTGAAACCCTAGCTCTGAAAAATCCCACATTGGAGATAGTAACTTCCATTGAATAAAAAGAACGAAAAAAGAAAATACAAAGAAAAATGTTAACGGTCCCATGGGACTTTCAATCCTGAGCTTCAGTCAACTGTGTTCAGAAAATGTTGTTGAGTTACCACACCTATGGAAAACCACAGCAGGAAGCTATAGTCAGTAGAGCCTTTCCCATCTTAGGTCCATTCAAGATACCTTCAGAAGCCAAGTACAGTGAGAAGCACAAATCATGAACCTTTTTAGTCCCCAGTGAAAGACAGAGCACAATTTCCATCTCCCGGAGAAAAGACATAAATGAAATGAATTCTTCTTTTGGCCCCTTTCCCTTAACACCATTGACTTGTATTATTCTCTCATGATCTACATGTAACAAACAAACCTCGGAGAGCATCAATCCTATTGGGATCAAGGGCAAACAGGCCACACTCCATATTGCCATAGACGTTACTTGCGACTAGTATTTCCTCTGGAAACAAGTGGAGAATGATGTACTTGGCTGACAGGTCTGGACACAAATGGCATTTTGCTGTTTTCAGTACTGAATATGGTATCCGTATATCTCTACATGGATCTCCAAGATATACTAGAAGCAAAACATAAAAGTACAGATTAGGTTGGATTTCTTTGTTGGTTTTTTTTGTTTGTTTGTTTTGGTTTTGGTTTTGGTTTTTTTTTTGTTTTGTTTTGTTTTTTTTTGTTTGTTTGTTTTGGTTTGGTTTGGTTTTTCGAGACAGTGTTTCTCTGTGTAGCCTTGGCTATCCTGGAACTCACTCTGTAGACCAGGCTGGCCTCGAACTCAGAAATCTGCCTGCCTCTGCCTCCTGAGTGCTGGGATTACAGGCATGTGCCACCACCGCCAGGCTAGGTTGTATTTTTAAAAGGCTCTACTAGAAAGATTAATTTTTCTGGATTTTGGGAGTGCAGGAATTTGATAATTTAAAAGAATTAAATCTTAAATTTCTAGTGTTTTGTTTTTACAGGTTTTTGGCTTTTATGAGAATAAGCAAAATCAATAAGATGGGTAGATAAGGAGGTGAGAGGATCAGGGAGGACTAGGAGGAGGAGAAAAATATGATAATAATATATTGTTTGATTTTTTTGAAATAATTATAATGTAACTTAAAAATTAAAATTTTAAAATTTTAGTAGATTGTGAGGCATCATAAGAAATGAGACATACTGCTGGCCTAAGTATTTGTGTTACCATTATTCAAAATGATGACTTTGTGTCCTGCTAACTCTTGGTATGCAATAAGTAGTAAAACTAAATTGGGTATATCCTAAATGATTTTTATGTATTATTTCCTTACAAAAAAAGACCTTTTCAAAAATAAGCAACATAATTCTTATTGATGCATTTAAGCTTTAAAAAGTAGGCTTTCTCTTTAGTAATATGCCCACCTCTTTAAGTCAACAAATTGAAAATTGTCATAGATACCATATTTTAGATATCTTACTAGAACTGAAAAATTGTTAAGCTTTTTTCATCTCTCAATTTTATAGATTATTAGCATCTTCCTGAGATCCATAATAATTCAAACCAATAATTGAAAATTTTTATACATTATGTATGACAAAAGATTATTTGTGGACAAAATGTCTCAGAGAAACATGTTATGATTCTTACAAATCAAAAAATATTGTCCCATAGCAGTCATTATTTAATATGTAGGAGCACATATGTTGAATCATACACATTTAATGTTCAAGAGAGCGAATTATTTAGAACCATCTCAATGGGCCTGAAGACTTAATTCTGGGAGATTAGCCTAATAAATTTATCAAGGGTCAGGAAAAGGTTAGCCGGGCATGGTGGCGCATGCCTTTAATCCCAGCACTTGGGAGGCAGAGGCAGGCAGATTTCTGAGTTCGAGGCCAGCCTGGTCTACAGAGTGAGTTCCAGGACAGCCAGGGCTATACAGAGAAACCCTGTCTTGAAAAAACAAAAAAAAAAAAAAAACAAAAAAAAAAGAAAGAAAGAAAGAAAGAAAGAAAAGAAAAAAAAGAAAAAGAAAAAAAGAAAAAGGTTGAAAGCCGGGCGTGGTGGCGCACGCCTTTAATCCCAGCACTCGGGAGGCAGAGGCAGGCGGATTTCTGAGTTCGAGGCCAGCCTGGTCTACAAAATGAGCTCCAGGACAGCCAGAGCTATAAAGAGAAACCCTGTCTCGAAAAACCAAAAAAAAAAAAAAAAAAAAAAAAAAAAAGAAAAAGGTTGATATACTTGCATAATAATTCAATTTCACAGAATCTAAGAAAATCACCCAAATTATGGAATGTGCCATTTAAACAAAGGAAAAAAATCACTATAGAAGGTAAGCTCCTTCTAAAAATAAACCCTTAAAAAAGGGCACCAAACAAAGAAAGGCATTAAGTTAGGGAGAATGAAACTGGGTTTAGAAAATTTACCCATGATCCCTCAAAAGAAATTGCATTTGTCAGTATTTTGGTTGATATGACTCTTATTTATATGAAGCTCCAATTGTTTGTTGTTGTTGTTTGTTGTTGTTGTTTGTTTGTTTGTTTGTTTGAATTCTTTGTCTGGTGATTTCTATTATTTAATTCAGCCACTTTCTCTAGGTACAACTTTAACATATAAAACAGTTATATTATTTATATAACAGAAAGATATATTCCCTCATAATTTCTTTTGAACATAATCCCCAGGAACAGTCTACTGAATGTTGATATGAATATCAAGGTAAAGACAGTCCCAGGGACCACTCATTTACTAGTGATGTTAAAGGCCAGCATCCTGGGGAGAATATCATAGAAAGCACAGTAGCCAGTGGCTCCATTATTTACAGAACCATTTTTACTTGACACAGTATATACAGTTGGCAGTGCGGATGCAGTGACCTAAGAAATGACATGTTATTTTTTTTACTGAAACCCCTTACTGAGCACCACCAATGTGCCAGGCACAGAGACCAAAAACTGGAAGCTGATCCCAGCTGTAGCTCCTGTAGCACAAAAGCAGATGGTGTCTCATCTAAGAGCTCTCATCAGTCAAATGTCATCCAAGTGTTACTCTCTGATGGAAGAATAACACATTCAAGTTAACATTTAAAGTAGTCAGTGTCAAATCCAAGTATCTTTATTTCATTAGCCCATTACTATAAGGAGTTTAAGTTGTTTCAATTTCTCACAAAGGTTTTTCAACAAGCATAGAAGTAGAAAATAATACTATAAACATTACTAACTTAATACCTGGACCTGCTAGCCAGAGAGCTTGTTTTGAAAACTCACCCAATTGGTCAGGATTGATGGATGCATTATCACTGCCCTCAGGGTTTGCATCAGGAATGTGTTCAAAATCCACTATTTCTCTTTTTACAGACTCCCTGACATCCTGAAGCCACTGAGAAGGGCCCACACCTGCATCATTATTGCTTCTGGTATACCAGTTTCTGGACATGGGCACACTGAAGTTTCTATTCTGAAACACAAAATTCTATGTATAAATAAAGTTCTATATTGAGAAAGTATGTACATATGTCAGTATCCACCTAGCCTGACCCTCATGATGGCAAGGAAACGATGAACCATTTCTAAAACAGAGGGAGGGCATTATAAGTACAAGGCAAACAAATACTACGTCAAACTGTCAAGATTTGATATTTCATGGGAGAACCTAGCAACTCTGTCTAATGAACTGATAAAAATAGATGTGTGCTAACATCCAGTTCTCTTTTGTGATTGGGTTACCTCACTCAGGATGATGCCCTCCAGGTCCATCCATTTGCCTAGGAATTTCATAAATTCATTGTTTTTAATAGCTGAGTAGTACTCCATTGTGTAAATGTACCACATTTTCTGTATCCATTCACGAAAGGATGGACCATCTAGAGACTGCTGCACCCGGGGATCCATCCCATAATCAGCCTCCAAACGCAGACACCATTGCATATGCCAGCAAGATTTTGCTGAAAGGACCCAGATATAGCTGTCTCTTGTGAGGCTATGCTGGGGCCTAGCAAACACAGAAGTGGATGCTCACAGTCAGCTATAGGATGGAATACAGGGCCCCCAATGGAGGAGCTAGAGAAAGTACCCAAAGAGCTAAAGGGGTCTGCAACCCTATAGGTGGAACAACAATATGAACTAACCAGTACCCCCAGAGCTTGTGTCTCTAGCTGCACATGTAGCAGAAGATGGCCTAGTCGGCCATCATTGGGAAGAGAGGCCCCTTGGTCTTGCAAAATTTATATGCCCCAGTACAGGGAAACGCCAGGGCCAAGAAGTGGGAGTGGGTGAGTAAGGGAGCAGGGCGGGGGAGGGTATGGGGGACTTTTGGGATAGCATTGGAAATGTAAATGAGGAAAATACCTAATAAAAAATTGGAAAAAATAGTGGTAAATATTCGAGAAAAAATGAACACACGTATGCAATGGGAGTCTCCTATGAATGACAATATTTAGCTTATTTTTAATATTTTATGCTTTTAATTTTATTCTCTTCTTCTGATGGCTTTCATTCATATATATATATATATATATATATATATATATATATATATATATTACCCTTAAGGAATTACTGCTTACAAAAATACCTGAGCATTGGATTCCACCCTTGCCAAACAGGTGTAAAATGTTACAAATGTCTTCTGTGATCAGGTCTTATGGTATGCTCCTGTTGCCCAGTGACTTGGAAGGTCAGATCAATGAGATCACTTGAGCCCCTGAGTTTGAACAGTTCTGGTGAGACCAGACCATAGTGAAGCAAGTCTCAATGAACAAAAAGTACCTCCTGTGATTTTGATATGTACATGGGATCACAACCACTGTTCTAAGTTAGGACCTCTCAAACTTTAGTGTATTCATAAGTCATCTGGAGCTGGGGGCTTGAAAAGTGCAAATTATACTTCTGGGAGTCTGAGGTGCAAACCACGATTACATTTCTCACAAGGTTTCTGGGTCACAGGGCCACTTTGAATGGCAAAGACCTGTATCAGGCTTCTTATAAAGCATATAGCAGGCACCTGGCAGATATTTCTTCTTTTCTGAAGGCTAAGCAAATATGCAAATTACCATTTTCCAGACAGCATATTGATTTTGCATGCAAATTGTTTAGGATGCAGTTTTTGAGTGCTATGAAATGGAATGTTAAAAATAAGCTGATCTGGTTTCCAACAGATGGTGCTTGAGCTATCGCAGAAATCTAGTCCCTCACCAGGAAAACAAACTCAGCTACAAATACTCCTGGCAAAGTTTCTATAAACTTAATCTAAAGGGACAAACATGACTAAATACTATAACTAATAATAAAGTGGGATCTTTAGAGATACTGGTGAAATTTAGAAATTGTTATTAACTTAAATATTTTACTACAAAGAGAACATATATGGCATTCTACTCTAATGGCCCATTAAAGGTTAAAAACAAATCTCTAGTGGACTTTGAAGATGAAATTCATTAGAAAGAAACCAGATTGCTATTGCCATAAACTAACTACAGAGAGTATAAATTATGTGTGATGTGGGCTGGGGAGATAGCGCAAGAGGGAAGAGCACTTGTTGTATAACCATGAATACCGGAGTTTACATCTCTAGCACCTACACAACAAGGCAAGCATAGCTGTGAACACATATGTAACACTAACTCTGTGTGGTTGAAGACAGTAAGATCATTTGAGTTTATTGGCTGCCAGCCTATTTACAAATTCAGTAAGAGACTGTATCAAACGAGTAAGGTAGAGGATGATAGAGCAGGTTGCTCTGTGTCCTCCTCTGACCTCCAAGTATACACACATGCACACAGACAGAAACACACACACACACACACACACACACACACACACACACACACACACACACACACGAACAAGGAAGCAAGGAGAAATAAAGGGAAAGAAAAATAGATCTGCAAAAGTTTAATCTCAAAATATGCATTCTTTGTATGTATGTGTGACTCAGTAAGACATGGAAAAAGACTTGCTAAACATTTTAATATGGTAACTACAATATAGTACTTTGTTTCTCTGAAAGTCATTTTATAAAACATGAATATCAAGTAGTAAAATAAATAGACAATGTAATTTGGAAAAATCGTCTCTACCTACCTACAACAAGTAAACAGCATAGGGCCTAAAAAGTCTGAGTGCCACGCTATGAATTCTGGTGTTGTATGCAATATGAGCATAACAAGTTCTTCATTAAGAAAACAGGTAACTTACCCTGGGTATTTCTGCGTCAGTATACAAACTCTGTATCATAAAACTAATAGCAGAAACACAGTCTTTCCAGGCTTTTCCTTTTTCGCTTAAGTCATACTCTGGGAAAACCGTCAAGAGATATTCTGCAAACAGAGAAGAGAACGTATTCACAAAAATTAGAAAAGAAATTAACAGATAAATGAATAAGAAATGTTTCATTTCAAACAACAACAAAAAGTCCCTTTCTCTTCATGATTGGCATTCTTTTCTCTATTTTCTCCCTTGGGAGTTTAGAAGTTCTATCTGATAGGGAAGTTTTGCTGAATTATTTCTTTGTTTCATATATTTCCTGAAAACTCATGGGGGGGCAATACTCAGAACTTGGTGATTTAAGAAAAGAGTGCCAATTTTTTCAAGGTTCTAAGACCACTTTATCAATATATTAGCACTAAAAAGAAACAGCACCCTGAACAGGGAAAAGTTGTCACTATAAATGCAGTGACACCATGCTTTTATAGTGTATTTACTGATGCACTTGTCATGTCTATCTTCCCCTAAATTATTCTGTAAGCATAAGATAGTCCTTGTACAACACCATTCACTCCGACAAAGACAAAGACTCCTCCAGAATAGAGCTCAAATGGTCATTCACAGGCATGTCTCTTCAGTGGAGCTGTCCAATTCTGAGGCCCCCTCAACACCACTACACTGGGAAAGATTTTTAAGTGTTGTCACCTATATGTTCTCTTCTAGACTCTGAGTAATAATCTATAAGCATAATACTTCTGCCTTATAGTGTTCTCAGTGTCTATATATCCTATGACCTTGATCACATATCTGGAAGGCAGGAAGTTTAATATGATAATGGATTAACCATGAAATCCTATTTCAATGTTGTCGGTTACTAGCACTAAAAGACTATTTATTCTTCCATTTTTATTTATTTATTTAACTTTTTCTTTATCATTTCCTTCATAATTTTCAGTACTAAAAACGTGACTTATTACTCAACAGGAATACCATGGTCAATAAGGCTGGTCTTAGTCCACTACTGTAAGAAAAAGCTTTACTCTTTTATGAGCTATAACATCATTAGATGTTAAAATTAGATGCATCATTAGATGGTAAAAATCAGTATTATCCAGTACAAGGAATATTTCTAAAACTCACAGATATCATCATCATTCCTTTTAAACTGCCAACAACATTCATTAAATCACCAAATAATGATAAAAATAAGAGTCCTTAGTTAACTTTACATACCTCTTATTGCTGACATTTTGTTTTGATCCATTAATATGCAACGTGAAGTACGGTTACCAATTGAGTTCAAAAGCAGAATTTCCTCAGAGAATATCACATTAGCCAAGTAGCAGGCTGCGTAAGTGGGAGTTGGCTTATTCTTTGCAGTCACCAAATGAAAACTATCTAACCTGATGTTTCTTCTTGGATCACCAAGATAGTCTTCTAAAATACAGGAAAAAACAGAACTTGATAGTAATACCCCACTGGCAAAGTTATTGCACATTTTGATCACAGGTCATGGTCAAATTACCTGACCAGGTTTCTTCCTCCCATGGTAGCTAACTTTCATAGTACCTGAAGGTGCTATGAATGCTTTTTATGGAAAAAGTCGCCAACGATTTTACCCAGTGTGAACCCTGAGACCTACACTAATACCCAGCATAGCAAGATATGCCCAGGGTGTGAAACAGTGGAGCAAATTTTATGAGGGTAATCAATCACTTTCTTATTGGATACAAGACCTACTCCACAGGCAGAAAGAAATACATGGCCAAGAACTCATGCTTAGCAAGCTCATGCACCCCAGGAGGAAAACATACTACTACTACTATTATACTATCAAACTGTTCTTGAAATTTCTATCTCTATATCTATAGAGGAGTGAAGGTATCAGACTTCATCAAAGAAGTTTCTTTGTGCAGTAGTCAGTGCCTATAGAAACTCTCAACTGATCAAAGTGCAGTGAGCAAGTCAGTGGTGTGCTCAGCCACAAATGCAGAAGAGGAGAAGAGCCATAGGTTGGGGAAGACCAGAGTAAAACATGTATTTTGGATATGAGAGGACTTTTGCACTCAGCAACTCCCAGCAGCTGTGATTGCCTGCACAAGAACAAAATAGTGAACATTCTGGCATAAAGAAAGTAGCTTCCCAGCCCCTCCCCCTAATTGAGGAGCTATTATTATCAGTTGATGGATTCTGTAAGGAACAACCTCAATTTTTTTTTAACTTTGTGCTCACTAGTATGTTTTGTGTGCTTCAGTGAATAGCACCATATCCATGAGTAAAGAAGCACAAATAAGACTGTTAAAAAATATAGGGGAGGGCTCTGTCAGTGCACCTGGGGGAGCCATCTTGGATCCCAGATCCCTCACAGACCAATCTGCACAGGTGAGAGTGTGGATTACAGAAGCTACACAGCTTCTGGGACAGGCAGAAGCAACATAGCTTCTGGGAAAGGCCCTGTTTTGGGCCTTCATCTTCTGCCAGGAGGCAGGTCCGAATGTCAGATATCTGGGCACCTTTCCTGCAATAGGAGAGCTTGCCTGCAGAGAGTGCTCTGACCACTGGAACTCAGGAGAGAGCTAGTCTCCCAGGTCTGCTGATAGAGGCTAACAGAATCATGAAAGGAACAAGCTCTAACCAGAGACAACTATAACAACTAACTCCAGAGATTACCAGATGGCGAAAGGTAAACGTAATAATCTTACTAACAGAAACCAAGACCACTCACCATCATCAGAACCCAGCACTCCCACTTCTCCCAGTCCAGGGCACCCCAACACACCGGAAAAGCTAGACACGGATCTAAAAGCATATCTCATGATGATGGTAGAGGACTTCAAGAAGGACTTTAATAACTCACTTAAAGAAATACAGGAGAACACAGCTAAAAAGGTAGAAGTCCTTAAAAACAATACAGGAAAACACATCCAAACAGATGATGGAAATGAACAAAACCATACTAGACCTAAAAAGGGAAGTAGACACAATAAAGAAAACCCAAAGTGAGACAACGCTGGAGATAGAAACCCTAGAAAAGAAATCTGGAATCATAGATGTGAGCATCAGCAACAAAATACAAGAGATGGAAGAGAGAATCTCAGGTGCAGAAGATTCCATAGAGAACATGAGCACAATAATCAAAGAAAATGCAAAATGCAAAAAGATACTAACTCAAAGCATCCAGGATATCCAGGACACAATGAGAAGACCAAACCTACGGACTATGGATAATAGGAGTAGATGAGAATTAAGATTCTCAATTTAAAGAGCCAGCAAATATATTCAGTAAAAGTATAGAAGGAAACTTCCCAAACCTAAAGAAAGAGATGCCCATGAACATACAAGAAGCCTACAGAACTCCAAAGAGACTGGACCAGAAAAGAAAATCCTCTGGACACATAATAATCAGAACAACAAATGCACTAAATAAAGATATAATATTAAAAGCAGTAAGGGAAACAGGTCAAGTAATATATAAAGGTAGGCCTATTAGAATTACAACAGACTTTTCACCAGAGACTATGAAAGCCAGAAGATCCTGGACAGATGTTATACAGACCCTAAGAGAACACAAATGCCAGCCCAGGCTACTAAACCCAGCAAAACTCTCAATTAACATAGATGGAAAAACCCAAGTATTCCATGATAAAACCAAATTCACACAATATCTTTCTACAAATCCAGCCCTTCAAAGGATAATAAGAGACAAAAACCAATACAAGGATGGAAACTACTCCCTAGAAAAAGCAAGAAGGTAATCCATCAACAAACCTAAAAGAAGACAGCTGCAAGAACAGAACCCCAACATTAACAACAAAAATAACAGGAAGCAAAAATTACTTTTCTTTAATTTCTCTTAACATCAATGGACTCAATTCCCCAATAAAAAGACATTGACTAATTGACTGGCTATACAAACAGGACCCAACATTTTGTTGCTTACAGGAAACCCACCTCAGGAAAAAGGACAGACACTACCTCAGAGTGAAAGGCTGGAAAACAATTTTTCAAGCGAATGTTCCAAAGAAACAAGCTGGAGTTAGCCATTCTTATATCAAATAAAATTGACTTCCAACCCAAAGTTATCAAAAAAGACAAGGAGGGGCACTTCATACACATCAAAGGTAAAATCTACCAAGATGAACTCTCAATTCTGAATATCTATGTTCCAAATACAAGGGCAGCCACATTCATTAAAGAAACTTTAGTAAAGCTCAAAGCACACACTGCACCTCACACAATAATAGTGGGAGACTTCAACACCCCACTCTCATCAATGGACAGATTGTGGAAACAGAAACTAAACAGAGACACATGGACAATAACAGAAGTTATGAAACAAATGGATTTACTTGATCTACAGAACATTTTCTTCTAAATCAAAAGGATAGTCCTTCATCTCAGCGCCACATGGTACCTCCTCCAAATTTGACCATATAATTGGTAACAAAACAGGACTCGACAGATACAAAAATATTGAAATTATCCTATGCATCCTATCTGATCACCACAGACTAAGGCTGATCTTCAATAACAATATAAATAATAGAAAGCCAACATTCACATGGAAACTGAACAACACTCTAATCAATGATCCTTGGTCAAGGATGAAATAAATAAAGAAATTGAAGACTTTTTAGAGTTTAATGAAAATGAAGCCACAACATTCCCAAACTTATGGGACACAATGAAGACAGTCCTAAGAGGAAAACTCATAGCCCTGAGTGCTTCCAAAAGGAAACTAGAGAGAGCACACTTTAGCAGCTTGACAGCACACCTAGAAGCTCTAGGACTAAAGGAAGCATATTCACCCAAGAGGAGTAGACAGCAGGAAATATTCAAACTCAGGGCTGAAATCAACCAAGTGGAAACAAAAAGAACTATTCAAAGAATCAACCAAACCAGGAGCTGGTTCTTTGAGAAAAATCAGTAAGATAGATAAACCCTTAGCCAGATGAACTAGAGGGCACAGGGACAGTATCCCAATTAACAAAATCAAAAATGAAAAAGGAGTCATAACAACAGATCCTGAAGACATCCAAAACACCATCAGATCCTACTGCAAAAGGCTATACTCAACAAAACTAGAAAACCTGGATGAAATGGACAACTTCCTAGATAGATACCAGGTACCAAAGTTAAAGCAGGATCAGATTAATGATCTAAACAGTCCCATTTCCCCTAAAGAAATAGAAGCAGTCATCAATAGTCTCCCAACTAAAAAAAGCCCAGGACCAGATGGGTTTAGTGCAGAGTTCTATCAGACCTTCAAAGAAGACCCAATTCCAACTCTTCTCAAACTATTCCACAAAACAGAAACAGAAGGTCCCCTACCCAATTAATTCTATGAAGTTACAATTACTCTGATACATAAACCACACAAAGATCCAACAAAGAAAGAGAACTTCAGACCAATTTCCCTTATGAATATCAATGCAAAAATACTCAATAAAATCCTCGCAAACCGAATCCAAGAACACATCAAAACGAATATCCATCATAACCATGTAGGCTTCAACCCAGGGATGCAGGGATGGTTTAATATATGGAAATCCATCAAAGTAATCCACTATATAAAAACAAACTCAAAGACAAAAACCACATGATCATCTCGAGAGTTAGATGCTGAGAAATCATTTGACAAAATCCAACAACCCTTCATGATAAAAGTTTTGGAAAGATCAGGAATTCAAGGCCCATACCTAAACATAATAAAAGCAAACTACAGCAAACCAGTAGCCAACATCAAACTAAATATAGAGAAACTCAAAGCATTCCCATTAAAATCAGGTACTAGACAAGGCTGCCCATTTTCTCACTACCTATCCAATATAGTACTTGAAGTACTATACAGAGCAGTTTAACAACAAAAGGAGATCAAGCGGATACAAATTGGAAAAGATAAAGACAAAATATCACTTTTTGCAGATGATATGATAGTATATATAAGTGACCACAAAAATTCCACCAGAAAATTCCTAAACCTGATAAACAGCTTCAGTGCAGTATCTGGATATAAAATTAACTCAAATAATCAATGGCCTTTCTCTACACAAAGAATAAACAGGCTGAGAAAGAAATTAGGGAAACAACACCCTTCACAATAGTCACAAATAATATAAAATATCTTGGTGTGACTCTAACTAAGGAAGTGAAAGATCTGTATGATAAGAACTTCAAGTCTCTTAAAGAAATTGAAGAAGATCTCAGAAGATGGAAAGATCACCCATGCTCATGGATCAGCAGAATTAATATAGTAAAAATGGCTATCCTGTCAAAAGCAATCTACAGATTCAATGCAATCCCCATCAAAATTCCAACTCCATTCTTCACTGAGATAGAAAGGGCAATTTGAAATTTATCTGAAAAAATAAAAAACCTAGGATAGGAAAAACTCTTCTCAATGATAAAAGAACCTCTGGTGGAATCACCATGCCTGACATTAAGCTGTACTATGGAGCACTTGTGATAAAAACTGCATGTTACTGGTATAACGACGACAAGTAGACCAATGGAATAGAATTGATGACCCAGAAATGAACCCACACACCTATGGTCACTTGATCTTTGACAAGGGAGCTAAAACCATCCAGTGGATAAAAGACAGCACTTTCAACAAATGGTGCTGGCACAACTGGTGGTTATCATGTTGAAAGATGCAAATTGATCCATTCTTATCTCCTTATACAAAGCTCAAGTCTAAGTGGATCAAAGAACTCCACATAAGACCAGAGACACTGAAATTAATATATCAGAAAGTAGGGGAAAGTCTCGAAGATATGGACACAGGGGGAAAATTCCTAAACAGAACAGCAATGGCTGTGTAAGATCAAGAATTAACAAATGGGACCTCATAAAATTGCAAAGCTTCTGTAAGGCAAAAGACACCGTCAATAAAACAAAAAGGCCACCAACAGATTGGGAAAGGATTTTTACCAATCCTAAATCTGATAGGGGACTAATATCCAATATATACAAAGAACTCAAGAAGGTGGACTCCAGAAAATCAAATAACTCCATTAAAAATGGGGCTCAGAGCTAAACAAAGAATTCTCAACTAAGGAATACTGAATGGCTGAGAAGCACCTGAAAAAATGTTCAACATCCTTAATCATCAGGGAAATGCAAATCAAAACAACTCTGAGATTCCACCTCACACCAGTCAGAATGGCTAAGATCAAAAATGCAGGTGACAGCAGATGCTGGCGAGGATGTGGAGAAAGAGGAACACTCCTTCATTGTTGGTGGGATTGCAAGCTTGTACAACCACTCTGGAAATCAGTCTGGCGGTTCCTCAGAAAATTGGACATAATACTACCAGAAGATCCAGCAATACCTCTCCTGGGCATATACCCAGAAGAAGTTCCAACCTGTAATAAGAACACATGCTCCACTATGTTCATAGCAGCCTTATTTATAATAGCCAGAAGCTGGAAAGAACCCAGATGTCCCTCAACAGAAGAATGGATAAAGAAAATGTGGTACATTTACACAATGGAGTACTACTCAGCTATTAAAAACAATGTGTTTATGAAATTCTTGGACAAATGGATGTATCTGGAGGATATCATCCTTAGTGAGGTAACCCAATCACAAAAGAAGTCATTAGATATGCACTCAGTGATAATTGGATATTAACCCAGAAACACAGAACAACCAGATACAATTTGCAAAACACAAGAAAATAAAGAAGAAGGAAGACCAATGGAAGATACTTCATTCCTCCTTAGAATAGGGAACAAAATACCCATGAAAGGAGTTACAGAGACAAAGTTTGGAGCTAAGAAGAAAGGATGGACTATTTAGAGACTACCCCTCCCAGGGATCCATCGGATAATCAGCCACCAAACCCAGATACTATTGCATATGCCAGAAAGATTTTGCTGAAGGGACCCTGTTATAGCTGTCTCATATGAGGCTATGCCAGTGCCTGGCAAATACAGAAGTGGATGCTCACAGTCATCTATAGGATGGAACACAGGTCCCCCAATGGAGAAACTAGAGAACATACCCCAGGAGCTGAAGGGGTCTGCAATCCTATAGGTGGAACAACAATATGAACTAACCAGTACCCCCAGAGCTCATATCTCTAACTGCATTTGTATTATACCCAAGATATAAGATACAATTTGCTAAACGCATGAAATTCAAGAAGAATGAAGACCAAAGTGTGGACACTTTGCCCCTTCTTAGAAATGGGAACAAAACACCCATGGAAGGAGTTACAGAGACAAAATTTGGAGCTGTGACAAAAGGATGGACCATCTAGTGATTGCCATATGCAGGGATCCATCCCATAATCAGCTTCCAAACGCTGACACCATTGCATACACTAGCAAGATTTTGCTGAAAGGACCCAGATATAGCTGTCTCTTGTGAGACAATGCCGGGGCCTAGCAAACACAGAAGTGGATGTTCACAGTCATCTATTGGATGGATCACAGGGCCCCCAATGGAGGAGCTAGAGAAAGTACCCAAGGAGCTAAAGGGAACTGCAACCCTATAGGTGGAACAACAATATGAACTAACCAGTACCCCGGAGCTCTTGTCTCTAGATGCATATGTATCAAAAGATGGCCTAGTCGGCCATCACTGCAAAGAGAGGCCCATTGGACTTGCAAACTTTATATGCCCCAGTACAGGGGAACCCCAGGGCCAAAAAGGGGGAGTGGGTGGGTAGGGGATTGGGAGGGGTGGGCATGGGGGACTTTTGGGATAGCATTGAAAATACCTAATAAAAAATAAATTAAAAAAAATAAAATATAGGGGGAAAGAAAAAGAAAATTTCAGGAACATATCATAAAAACACCCAAGATAATTAAATTGTCTATTCACACAAACTCTAAGGGGGGATTTTCCTATAGTTATTCCATTTTTCCATTAAATGAGTCTTCCTAATGTTGCCTATCCATCTGACAACATTGTTTATCTTTTGTAGTCTTGAACTTGCACATTTCAACTATCTGTTCATTGGCTTGAATACAGTTAGTTATTAGGCTCCAGGTAAATATGTAAACATGCTGATTTGTATTCTCATTGCTCCCTTTTACATTCTAAGTATGTTCAGAGTTAAATTATCTTTAAAACGATATATGAAGTATGTGGTCAATAGTTAAAATTTTCAAATAACTATCATTTCTCAAACAATTTCTATCTACCATGTTAATATTTACCTCTAAGCTCAGTTTCATTACTCTAATAACGCCATTATCATTATCACTAACCAGATAAGAAAACTGAGACCCAGAGATAATCTATTTAAACAAGGTCAGATTACTGCTTATAGAGTCAATTTTAAAATTTAAGTGTGGAGGCTGAGGAGGTAGCTTAGTTGGTAAAGTGCTTGTCATGCATACTTGAGGACCTGAATTCAATTAGCAGCACCCATAAGAAACCAAGACATTGCCTCTAATTCTAGTGTTAGGAAAGTGCAGACAGGAAGGTTCTGTATTTTTCTAGTCAGACAGCGTAATTGAATCAGAAGGCTGTGAACTAAGTCTTGTCTCAATATAAGGGGAAAAACAATAAACAATTGAGGAAGACAAACAATTTCAACCTCTTGCCTACAAACACACACACACACACACACCTGTGTACAGGTGAACATTCTTCTGTTAATTCCTTCTATTATCTCCTCTACTTTTAAAATCACAATTGGAACGATACTTTATATACAGTTGAATACTAACTTTGTCAATTAATATATCTTGAACAGTTCCAGAATCTTTAAATTTATTTTATTTTTGTGGTCTGAGTCCACTTAACTGAAATAAAATGAAAACCAAACAACTTTATCTCTATTGTCAGAACACCATGTAGCAGTTAGCATTGAAGAATATTTTATATTTGGTACTATTATTTTTGTCTCTTCATGGATGAAGGAACTATTATTTAGGATTAGGAAGTAGTTGAAGGTCACAAGATTAGTAAAACACAAGGTTGTCTGGTATGCAAATATGGGCATTCAGAATTGAAACCCCACGCACTTAATCACCCAATCACCCATTATGTTTCACTGTCTCATATTCCATCCATAGATCAAAAGTCACTTACCTAACATACTAGTTTTGCTTATTTGGTTTCAATTTCTCATGATTCTACAAAAAAAAATCTTATACAACCCTGCAATGTTTTGAGACAAGGTCTTGCTCTATAGGCTAGACTTGTATGCACCATGTAGCCGCAGATTGATTAAAGTCATAAGCCTTCTTCCTTAGCTTCCAAAGTACTATGTTATCGGCAAGCACTACCACATCAGCCTTGTGCAAAAAGTTTAAATGCAATGTTTTATTATACATTCATGTAGAAGTAGGACTTAATGAATCAACTAGTATAAATACTTCTATATACTTTTATGTAAACTAGCCTTGAAAAACTGCACTAATTTATAATTCTTTTTTAAAAAATACTTATTCATTTATTATATATAAATACACTGTAGCTGTCTTCAGACACACCAGAAGAGGGAGTCAGATCTCATTACGGATAGTTGTGAGCCACCATGTGGCTGCTGGGATTTGAACTCAGGACCTTCAGAAGAACAGTCAGTGCTCTTAACCGCTGAGCCATCTCTCCAGTCCCTGATTTATAATTCTTACAAGGGTGTACCAAAATGTTTATTTAACTAGAAAAAATGTCAATGATTTCTACTTCAAGAAGCAAAATAGCCATTCTCCTCCAAGAATTAGAATTGCCATCCATGGATCAATCCTAGGACCTAGCTGTGTGAAAGTACACTTGTTTACAGTCACACTCATCCACTGATATGTCATTTATGGTTGATTTCTTGTTACCACAGTGGAGATAAATAGTTGGATCAAATGATAGCATCTTTTGACAAAATATTTGCTGGTCTGTGCTAAGGAATATTAATCAGAAATAAACACTTAGAAATCACGATACAAAGAGACTATCCAATATTTAGAAAGCCCGCCCTTAGAGGCCACACAACCTGGAGTCTTCTCAACTCTGTTAAGGCATTAGAATAAAGAATATGAACTTTAAAGTCAGAGAAAATAGAAATAGTTTCACCAGTATCAGTCATCTGCCCTGGAATCTTGGGAAAGACAGTAATAAAAGTACTGTAGTAAGAATTTGTGTTTCTTTAAAAACCCAATTATGTTTTGTGAATATGTTTTTGTTTTAATCCCAGGTGTGTGATAAAAGACTGCTTCCTAACAGGTGAACTATGGTTTGTCTTGTGTACTAGGAGCAGGGTATCTGTCTGTGTGTGTGTGTGTGTGTGTGTGTGTGTGTGTGTGTGTGATTTTTTTGCACAGCTGCAGAGAGTTTACATTTGGAATTCTGGAAACTTTTGAGAGGATATAAATATGAGATCCCTAACAGGGGCCAGAGGCATGCTCCAAGGAGGCTGCTGCTGGTTCTTATTGCTGCAGTTTGTCACATGGTCATGAGCAAAGAGAAGTTGGAGCAATGAAGAACCTGGCAATGGAGATTTGACTTGCCCCAAGGAAACTGATGCCCCTAAATAATAGGAAGTAGTCTAAAGAGGTCTCTGTCCCCTTTCCCCTCTAACCGTCTTTCTCTTTTACCTAATGTTAGGGGTTTTGAAGGGATTAGGGTGGAATAATTGTTGAAAGGGTAGATAAGAGAACCAAATAATGTAGAGCAAAAACCACACCAACAAAGTACCAATATTATGAGGTCAGTATAAAGGAGAAGTTGATCATTATCGTAGTCCCTTTTATGCATTCCATGCATGTCATTATTATCAATATCACCTAAAGCCAGCCCACTAAATCAACACAATGGAGGAAGATATTAAATCATTACCTTGGTCAATAATGTGTACTAAATCATTAGCATGCTCAGTAACATGCTCCTCGGGAGCTGGGAAACTCACAACCGCAGGTATTATTTCTTGTGTGGCTCCTGTTTGGAACATTTTAATAGGCAAAACATTGTCAAATTCTGAAAAACAAAGAATTTCATTCACTATTTTGTATTAACTGTACAATCATTCTCAAAAAAGAAAAAGAAAAGCTGAAAACTTGCACTAGATGACTTACCCTTACAGAATGGCCTACACTCAGTTCTTCAGACAGCAAGATGGCTTGTTAGTATTTTATAGATTGAAATATAAAATTATCATAGGAACCTGCATTTGGATCCTTGTACAGTAATTCTAATAAAAGACAACTTATGTTTGCATAAAATCCAATATTAGCATCCATAGCAACTTTACTTCCTTTTTGTAGTCTGAGAGCATTGTGTGTGGGGGGCATGGTTATGGATATATGTATCTGCACATGCATATGGAGGCCAGAGGTTGACATTGACTGTCATCCTTGTTGCCCTCCACCTTAGTGAGAGAAGAAGGTAAAACTCTCTCACTTGAATCCATAGCTCAGTGATTTGGGTTCCACCATCTCCGCCGCTTGAGTTCTGGGAACACAGGCAAGCTACCACACCCATCTGCCACTTATAGGAGTGCTGAGGATTTGATTCCAGCCCCAGCCCTCACGCTTTGTGCAGCAATCCCTTTACTCACTGAACCATCTCAGTCACGTTATTTATTTCTAATATAATAGCCCCAAATAGTCTTCAATTATGAGAGGGGGAGGGGCAGGGGGTGGATAGACGTAGCTTGGAGAGAGAAAGAGCAAGAGAATGGAGCTTGAACCATAATATGGAATGGTACTCAGTTGTTAAAAAAAAAAAAAAAAAGAAAAAAAGAAAAAGAAGAAGAAAAAGAAAAACTAATGAAGGAAGTGACTTGGGTGAATTCTCCAGAGAATTACACTGGGTGAGATAAAAACCTACTTTCAAAAAATACTTGAGTATATATTATTTGAGTATATCTATACTTAAATATTAAAACAACAAAACCAGAAAGAACAGATTAGTGGTTGAGACTGGGAAGAACGGAAGTATGAGTGTAAGAGACAAAAGGATTTAATGAGCAACAGGTAGAATCCTTATGTTTGTACCTTGACTGCAATAATTTGGAAGCCTACACATGTCCTAAAATTATAAAAGCCAAAGACACATATATAAGCAAAAACCCAATAAAATCTATAAATTTTATCAACATCAATATATTGATTTTAGCATTGTACTATAGTTTGTAATAGAGTCTCCTCTCACTAGAGAAACTAAACATTTTCAAGTAACAATTAATTTTTCATTACTTTGAATTAGGTAAAACTATCACTAGTTCACATGAATTGAGTTAATCCATCTAGATTAAAGAATCTGTCTGGACTAAGCATAATTAGTAACTTACCAACATCTGAATGAACATAGACACAGACTGGCACAGTCTGGCCACCAGCATTTTCCATTTCTATTGTCTGAGCATTGTTTGCTTCATTGTCCAATAATTCTGTAAGGAAAATATTTCTCAAATAATAAATAATAAAAAATATGCCTATAGGATTATTTTATATCCAGCAAAACTAGTATTTAGGAAAACAAAGACATTCACAGACCCAAGAAAACCAGAAGTACTTCTTACAGGATGATTTGCCCTTAAAAATATGAAAACCTTTGCTCAGAAAAGTTACGTCAGAACTAATGCACTACCAAGAAGAAAGAACAAACAATGGAGAAGAGCAGTAACATAGCAGCAGAGAAAGTGTAATGATTCATATACTGCTGATAGAATTGGAATGGCACATCTACACTGGAAATGTCTCTTAGTTTCATAAAGTTAAACATGCAATTACCAAAGAGCATAGTATTCACTCTTTGGAATTTATCCCAGCAAAATGAAAACTTGTATAAAAATGTAAAATGACTAACAAAACCTAAGCAATTTTGAGTCACTATCCCATCTGTCCACCTTGTATCCTACATTCCTCAAGTGACTGCATGCAACCAAGGATAGCTACAAATGTGGTCTAGTAGCAAATCCTAAATTATTTAAAATATTCTGAGACTTTTGTAGGGTATTTTTGTAAAGCAACTGTACAGTTATTGAGTGTCAACTTTGTAGATGACATAATCATTTAACAATATCAGAAGACGGGACACACTCACGTGTTCCCACAGACTGATCTCAAAAGGGATCCTTTACAGACTTGGAAAACCAATTAGTAGTGGCCAGCAGGTAGAGACAGGAAAGCGGGTAATGGTGATTGGTGAGAGACACTAGGGCTGTAAAAGACCTATATAAGGGATGGTGGTGGTAGTAGAACTTTTTGGGAGACCTGTCCATTATAAAGGAAAGGATCCACAAAGTATGAAAAAACTGAAAGAAAGTACACGTGGAGGAATACTCACAAATGCACACAAGTAACAAAGGAGGAGGTGTCATGAGGAGAGCAATAGGGGGGTAGCAGCATGGTACTTAGTTAGATACACGTGTGAAGATGTCATAGTGAAGCCCATTACTTTATATGCTAAACAAAAATTAATAAGATAACATGAGAAAACTGAATATATATAAAAACTGAAGATGTTTCAATAATATCTGTAGGTAACATGTTAATATTCTGGTTATCATTTTTGTTAGTTTTGAAAGTTTTTTTTTTCATTTAGGAAAAACTGAGTGAAGGAAACAAATTCTTGCTTGAATTATAGTGATTAATTATAATGACAAAAAGTAATAAATTTTCCTGAAAGTAAATTTTAATTATAAGAAGCTACCATTATCTTACACTAATGACATTAATTAATCTAGATTAAATAATGTGGGATTTAAGACATACTATTTTAATTTCACAAAATGATGGGGTGAGAAAATAAGGAAATACTTTGACAACTGTCATATTCCAAGAAAGGTGGCTAATTTTTCACAGGACTTCTAGACTAGATTTTATTTCTTTTCTGTGAGGCAAGGGCAAGGGATGGGACAGGTGTAACACATATGAAGGTTAAAGGCCTTGGTTCTCTTCTTCCACCATGTGGGTGGAATTGAGTCCTAGGGATTGAATTCAGATCTTCAGGATTGATGGCAGTAGCATTTAATTTCCCCACTGAACCATGTCATCAATATTTCTGGAGTCAAAATTGTTTCAAACACTGAGGGAAATAAGCCCAAACTATGCATTTTCTATCTTGAAAAACTATCCTATAAGAGTAAAGGGGGACTGATGAAGACATAATTCAGTAGTAGAACTCTCTTGACCAGCCTCAGGCTCAAAAAGGAGAAAGAATAAAAACAAAGATACTCTCATATAACAGAAAAGGACCCATTTGTCATTGACTGAAGTAAACTTAAAGAATGCTTAGCTGTTTGTAGGGTATGGTAATACATGTCTTTAATCCCATCACCAATGAGGCAGAAGCAGGCAAATCTCTTGAGTTTGAGGACAACTTTGTCTACAGAGTGTTCCAGGACAGCCTGATCTGTTATACAAAAAAAAAAAAAACCTGTCTTGAAATCCAAGAAAGAAAGAAAGAAAGAAAGAAAGAAAGAAAGAAAGAAAGAAAGAAAGAAAGAAAGAAAGAAAGAAGGGAGGGAGGGAGGGAGGGAGGAGGGAGGGAGGGAGGGAGGGAGGGAGGGAGGGAGGGAGGGAGGGAGGGAGGGAGGGAGGGAGGCTGTCTAGTGGTCATGGCAGCCCAAGCTTATGATGGTTTTTACTATCTGACAAGTCTGGGCAAACATATTGAAACTCCACTGCAAAAATGAATGTCTACAAGAAAATGTTCAGATTAAAAAAGTGATGAAATATTAAATTATATGCATTGAAAACGAATAAATAAGTCAGGCATTGTGACTCATGCCATAATTCTAACACTTGGGAGGCTAAAGAAAGAGAACTGCCCTAAATTCAAGTCTATCTTGTGCTACATAGTGAGTTCCAGGATACCCTAAGCCATAAACTAAAACCCTATCTCTGTCTCAAAAAATCTAATGAATAATAAATTTGGCAGAAAAATACAGACGTGGAGAAACTGAAAATTGGATTACTTATAGCTTATGAGAATGAAAAATGACACAGACTTCATGGAGAACTGTTCAGCAGTGTCATATAAAAAATCAAACATGAGCCCCAAGACCTCACAGCTTGCCTGCCTCCTAGAAGGCCTGCCATAACCAGGAACAAGGATGAGACCTCTACCCTAATACCTACACCAGCTGGTACCCCACAGAGCTCGGCAGTCATGGGATCTATCCCACTCTGCCTGAGCCCCACAGTCCTTCCAGTCTATACCTCCATCTGTAACTAGAGCAGATCCTACCCCTGGACCCAAAAGCCTGCCTGTCTCCCAGGAGGTTTGCCCTAACCAGGGACACAGGACATCTGTTCTAACCAGGAACACAGGAAGACTATCTAACCAAGGAAATAAAAGGCATGCTCTAACTAGGGGCACAAGAGCCCCCCACCAACCAGAGAAAGCACTGACTGCCTCCCAGAAGGCCTCCTCAAACCTGTCACAGAGCTCTACTTGCCTCCAAGGACGCAGTCTCCAGTCAGAGACACCCAGTCCAGTTAATACCAGAGATGACCAGATAGCCAGAGGCAAGCACAAGGACATAAGCAACAGAAGCCAATGCCGCTTGGCAACATCAGAACCCAGTTCTCCCACCACAGCAAGCCCTGGATATTATAACACAGCTGAAAAGCAAGATTCTGACCTAAAACCCCATCTCATAAAGATGACAGAGGTTTTTAAGGAGGATATAAAGAACCCCCTTAAAGAAATACAGGAGAATACAATCAACCAGATAAAGGAATTGAACAACACAGTCTAAAACCTAATGGAGGCAATCCTGGAGATGGAAAACCTAGCAAAGAGATGATGAGCTAATGATGCAAGCATCACCAACAGAATAAAAAAGATAGAAGAGAGAATCTCAGGGGCAGAAGATACCATAGATGATATTGACACATCAGTCAAAAAAAAAAAAATACAAAGTGTAAAAAGCGCCTAATCCAAAAAGTCGAGAAAACTCAGGACACAATGAAAAGGCCAAACTTAAGAATAATAGGAATATAAGAGAGTGAAGATTCCCAACTCAAAGGGTCAGAACATCTTCAACAAAAATCATGGAGGGAAACTTCCCAAACCTAAAGAAAGAGATGGCTATAAATGTACAAGAAGCCTATAGAACACCAAATAGATTGGACCAGAAAAGAAAATTCTCTCATTACATAATAATAAAAACATTAAATGCACAGAACAAAGAAAAAAATATTAAAAGCAGTAAGGGGAAAAGGTCAAGTAACATATAAAGGCAGACCTATTAGAATTACACCAGACTTTTCACCAGAGACTATGAAAGCCAGAAGATCCTGGACAGATGTCATACAAACCCTAAGTGAACACAGACTACTACATCCAGCAAAACTCTCAATCCCCATAGAAGGAGAAATCAAGATATTCCATGACAAAACTATATTTAAACAATATTTTTCTACTAATCCAGCCCTATAGAGGATAATATAAGGACAATTCCAATACAAGGAGGGTAACTACATGCAAGAAAACACAAGAAATTAAGCATCTTACAACAAACCACAAAGAAAACACACACACACATACCTCCAACTACAAAAATAACAGGGACTAACCATGATTAGTCCTTAATATCTCTCAACATCAATGGACTTAATTCCTGAATAGAAAAACACAGGCTAACAGACTGGGTATGTAAACAGGTTCCACCATTTTGCTGCATACAAGAAACATACCTCAGTGAAAAAGACAGACACTACCTCAGAGTAAAAGGCTAGAAAAAAATTCAAAGCAAATGGTCCCAAGAAACAAGTGGTAGTAACTTTTCTAATATCTAGTAAAATAGACTTTCAATCAACAATTATCAAAAGAATTGGGGAAGGACACTTCATACTCACCAAAGGGAAAATCCAACAGATGGAAGTCTCAATTCTGAACATCTATGTCCCAAATTCAAGGACACCCACATTCATAAAAGAATCTTTACTGAAGCTCAAAATATACATTGAACCTAACACAGTAACAGTGGGAGACTTCAACACTCCACTCTTACCAATGAACAGGTAATTGAAATAGAAACTAAACAGAATCAAAGTAAAACCACTTGAAAAGTACCCATACTGTATAAGGCCTAACAAGAAGGAAGGCCCAAGTGAGTATACATCAATCTCATTTAGAAAACAAAATAATGACGGGATTCAGAGGGAGGGAGGGACCTGGGTAGGAGAGGAAAGGGGAAGGGGAAGAGGGGGCAGGATCACATATGTGAGGAGACAGGAGAAAAGTCCAGAGGGTCACAAGAATGAGTGGAAATATGGAACAGCGGAGATTGGTGGACAGAGAGAACCACTAGAAAGCCCCAGGACTCAATGGGGGGCTGACCTGCACCAAAATGTCCAACGGTGGGTAGTTGGAACCTAAAGGGACCACCTCTAGTAGATAGACATGGCCCCCAGTAGAGGAATGGGGCCACCCACCCATCTTCAAAATTTTGACCCAGAATCATTCCTGTTTAAAGGAAATGCAGGGGCAAAAAATGGAGAAGAGCCCGAAGGAAAGGCCATTTCAGTGATGGGCCCAACTTGGGATCCATCCCATACACAGGCACCAAACCTGACACTATTGCCGGTGTCATGTTGTGCTTGCAGACACACATTGCTGTCCTTTTGAGATACTCTACCAGCAGTTGACTGAGACGGATGCAAATACTTATAGGCAATCATTGGACTGAGCCTGCAGACCACTATGAAAGAATAGGGGAAGGATTGAAGCAGCTGAAGGGGATGGTAATCCCATAGGAAGAACAACAGTATCAACTAACCTGGATACTTCAGAGATTCCAGAGACTCAGTCACCAACCAAAGAGCATACATAGGCTAGTCAGTGGCTCCTGGTACATATGTAGCAGAGGACTGCCTTGACTGGCCTCAGTGGGAGGGGATGCCTCTAATCCTATAGAAATTTGTTGCCCCAAGAAAGGGGGTGTGTTGGTGGGTATGTAAGGGAGCATCCTTTCAGAAGCAAAGGGGAGGGGGTAAAAAACTTAGGGAATGGGGGACTGGTCAGGGAGACAACATTTGGAATGTAAATAAATAAATTTTATAACAAATAAAATAAAATAAAAATTTTCATATACATTAGCATTTACACTCTTGAAATTTATCTAAGGTAAAACTCATACTTACATAAAAACTTCCTATACAAGAGCAAAGAATATCATCAAAATGTTTTATATGAAAACATTTAAAACACCTATACATGAATGGTTATGGCAACTTACTTACAATTGAAAACTGGAAACAATCTAGGTGAACAGATAGACATGCTGAAGTACACTCATAGTATAGAATACAACATTGAAAAGAGACTTCTGACCCATTCACATGCAAGATGAATTATGTTCAGTGAATCATGTTGGAGAAACAAGAGTAGAACATAAAAGGCATTTGTGTATTATTTCTTACAACTGCTGTGTATATCTTAAGTTATCACATAGTTAGAAGCTTAGCGTAAGAAAGAGCTACCACTAGCTGTGTTATACTAAGGGTGTTGCTGGACCTAGATGAAATAGCACTAGCAGGGCTATGTTATTTCAAACTCACCAATGGCCGAAGGGACAAAAGATTCAGCAGCAGGTTCTTGGTCCCTAGCATGTTGTAGTATAACTGGGTTATTCAGTGTCTCAGCGCTGTCATCCAGGATGCTTTCTGGAGCAATTGGTACTTCTACCAGTACAAGTTTCTCAATTTCTGGAATACAAAAAATTCTCAATCCTGAATCCTATACTGAGTGGAAATTACGCTTTACTGACAAGGACAAAAGAAAGTATACTCACAAAAATATAAAATTCAAAGAATCTGTCCTCAAAAAGATTTACCCTCCAAACTGGCAAATAAAAATTCTTGAAATCGAAAGGTTATTACAAAAGCAGGGGTCTTGGTGCCTGAGGAAGGAAGTACTAACAATGGTACCATCAGAAATGGGGAGGGGCAGGGAGAGATAGTATCACCCATGCTTTGCTATTGACAATGGAAAATGGTTCAGCCTCCCTGGAAAACTGTTTGGCAGTTTCTTAAATCTAAACATGCTGGTTCTATAAGATACAAAAATTTACACTCATGGCATTCTTAACAGAGAAAGCAAAAGCTTACATTTATATAAAAACTATACATAAACGTTGGACAATCTGGATGAACCACTAGAAAATTAAGACAAATGAAAAGATCAAAGCCCAAATATAATTATATACAGATGAGACAAAATTCTAGGAAGCAGATGTACAGAGGACTCAATGTACTATCCTGACCTACTTTGGCACCAGGCATGCACATGGTATACAGACATATATATATGTATATTTATACACATATAAACAAACAAACAAGCAAATAATCTTTTATAAAAAAGAATGCTAATTTGTGGCTCACAACCATCTGTAACTCCAGTTCCTGGGGATTTTACCCGAGTCTCTGGTCTCTGTAAGCACAAGGTATGAAAGCGATAAACAGATATGCACACAGGCAAACCGCCAAAATACATAAACTAAATTTAGATTAAGAAGCATGAATACTGGTGTTTAGATTCAGTAACACACACACACACACACACACACACACACACACACACCACACTACCCCCACTACCCCCCACAGCCATATATGTGTAGAAAACTAAGATTAAATAATATAACCAGGATATTCACATTGATCTGATACCCAGATATTATTGAGAAGTCCCAAGTTTTCTTATAGTAGTTTGTGTTCTTACACTGATTTCTGTACAGATTTATAATGTGAACACATTTTATGTGATCCCAGCACCCAGATCACCATTTATAGGGCACAGCCAGGGGGTCTCCAGAGCAAGCTGACCAGCTAGAAGAAGAGATCTACCCCAGTAAATAAAGTGGAGCAGAGTCATAGAAGACACACAACAACTTCAGATAGCCCCAGACACACATACAGACATGAACCTGCACATACACACATACATGTATATACACAAATACAAATGTAACATGCATGCATACTATATACATACATGTGCAAAAAATGGAAGTACTTCTTGTATTGTATATGTATTATTCAAACTCACCAGATTCAGAAGAAATAGAGGCAGCTACAGTTTCAGGATCTGGGGGAACAACATTTCCTAATAAAGCAGGGTAATATGCTGTCTGTCTAGTGCCATCCATGATAACTTCAGTTTTTCCTGGCATTTCTAACAGCACAACTTCTTTGATATCTGAAAGTAAAGGATTCCCAACTGTGAATTCTACATAATGTAAAACTGACTTTGGAGGGGGTGAAATAAAAATGTTCTCAAAACAAAGGCAAACTTGATAAATCTGCTAGCATACTCACCCATATAAAGGGCTAACAGAAGACCTGAAAAGCTAAAGGATACACTGTAAGCAGAGAAGTTAGAGAATCAGAAAGAGGTTGGGAGAGAACAATGGAAAGGTTAGAATCATAAATGTGGAGAAACTCCTTCACCCTTGATTGTAATTGGGGATATAAAATGGTACTGTAGCTCTGGAAAACTGATTGGCACTTTCTTATGGTAATATCATTACCAAAACACCCAGTAATTATACTCTTGACATTTATGAAAAAGAAATAAAAATTACATTTTCACAAAAGCCAGTAGACAGATGTTCATAATGGTTTATTCCTAATACTAAAAACTGGACTAAAAAGTATTTCTTTCAAGGGGTGAATGATTAAAAACAGCACAGGTGGGGAGGATGGGAAAGAGCATGAGCCGTGTACAGATAGCCACAAGTGGTTGACTCTACAGAAAATTATGTTGATGGGAACAAAGTCTACATACTCTAAGATTTTCTTCCTATAATACTATTAAAGAACAACATTATAGAAACCACTATTAGGCAGATGGTAGAAACAGGCAGTGGGGAAGAAAAGCATGACTTGAGCGAGGTGAGTTGGGTAACAAAAACATATAGGGCACTCAATAGTGGTGTAGTTATAGTTATCCTGTACCATGACTGCAGTAGTAACAAGAAAATGTATTCACATTATAAATCTGTATGGAAATCAATGTAAGAACATAAACTACTATAAGAAAACTTGGGACTTCTTGATAATATCTGTGTATCAGATCAATGTGAATATACTGATTGTATTATTCAATCTTAATTTTATTGAATATTATTGTTGGATAAAATGATAAAATATAAAAGGATTATGTTACATTATTTCTTACAAATAATATGATTCTAAAATTATTTCAAAATGAAAAGTTTAATTAAAAAATGAACTACAAGCACTTTGCATTAAAAATGCTGAGATGTTTATGGACTGGATTGTAAAATGTATCATCTGCCTCTTACCAGAATCAGGAATGGGCCCAGTAGATGAAGACAAATTTTGGTGGCCACTGCTATTTCCAACTGCAGGTGGGTGATCCATCATCTCAGGATTGTTTACCAAGACAGCTTCTGGTATTACTGGAATACCTACATGGAAAACATTTTCAAATCTTCCATTTATGAATTCAAACACAGGAAAAGTATTCTTAAGTAATGTACAGGAAATAAATACATTCTCACATTGACTAAGACTTAAATTACTCATCCTAAAAAGACCCATCCTTTAAAATTGGCTAAAGGAAAATCATCTAGAAAGTACTTGATAAGGAGCTGGGCAGTGGTGGCGCAAGCCTTTAATCCCAGCACTTGGGAGGCAGAGACAGGCATATTTCTGAGCTCGGGGCCAGCCTGGTCTACAGAGTGAGCTCCAGGACAGCCAGGGCTACACAGAGAAACCCTGTCTCAAAAAACAAAAATAAATAAATAAATAAATAAATAAATATAAAAAAGTATACCATAAAAAGAAAAAGAATAGAACTTTGAGAGTCAGAAAAAAGGAAACAATAAAAAGCAAACAGTGCATGTCGAGAAATTGTGTCACTCAGCAATACTAGTGAAGAGATAAAATACTATACCTTCGTGCAGAAAAAACTGATGGTTTCTTATAAAATTAAGCATATGTCATCATATGATTTAGAATTGCATGTAAACCATACATGAACACTGAATGTTTACTTCTACCAGTAAAAACTGGAACCATCTTCAATATTGTTCAGTGGGTAAACAGACAGAGAATGTTGTGCATCTGTGCCATGGAATACTTTGCAACTCTCATAGAACTACTAAAGTTGGCAACATTTGACATTAACTGCAAGATTATTATATGACATGAAAAACTATACCCAAAAAATTATATAGCATTGGAATAAATTTAAGAAAAATGCAAACGAGACTATATAGAAAGGAATAAAGTAGCCAGCTGGTGCTTAGAGCAGGGTGGGAGATGAAGAGAGAGATGGCTGTGGTTTATAGATGGACAACAGGAAATTTTCTTATAATGATGGTAGAAATCTTCTATATTATAACTGTAGAGGTAAACAAGTAAGTAGCTCACAAGATAAAACTATAAAACTAAACATGAACACTTAGGCATACTATTGTAGATTTAATCAGTTTCATAGTCATAAAAATTAAATGGGGTTTCTCTATAATTTCTTCCCACTAACTTATACATTTTATATTATCTCTAAATATAAAGCTATAAAGATTCTGATGAAAAATAAACTGTAAACTGCAAATTCTATAAGACTCTTCTTAAATAGTATAAGGAAAATACAATTTTCAGTGAAGCAAACATTCAAAAGCCTTAAGTAAAGACAAAAAGAAATTCCTATGACAGACAGAAGCAACTGTAGACCATTACAAAAGATAAGATAACAACACAAATATCAGGAATGCAAAGGTGGAGAAAATGGAGAATTCGTATGTAAGTGTGAGGAATGAGAAATATAGAGAGCAGAAGAAACGGAAGAATTGCAGTTCCTTATAAACCTGGACATGAAGAGACTAGTATCTACAATATATAAAGAACTGCGAATACTGAGTATCAAGAAAATAAAGAATCCAATTTTAAAAGAACTAAGCAGAAAGTTCTCAAAACCAAAATGCATACAGCTGAAAAATACATTGAAATGTGGTCAACATTGTTAGCCAGCAGTGGAATGCAAATTAAAACTACTTTGAGATTCACCTCATCTGTATTTGAACGGCCAAGATTAATAAAACAAATGACAGCCCATACTGGTGAAGATGCGATAAAAAGGGGACACGTATATATATTGATGAACTGAAACCTTCTCAGTTCTTTGGAAAGTCAGTTATGTCAAATGATGCTTGCTGGGGCACACAGGTGAAAGGATGTCTTGCTAAAGCAGACATGACGTTAAGAAGGAATATGAGTATAACCCAACAGACAGATGCGGGATGTTGTTATTGTTTGTCATGACTTCATAGAAAAACACAAAAAAAAAAACTTCTGGTGGTATTCTGGCGGCTTCTCTCTGTGTCTGTGGATTCAGCCTGATTGGCTGAGTGAAATGGGAGTTTCTGGATTTGTCAGCTGATATAGACTTACGTGATGTTTTGCTCAGGCAAGACCCATGGGAGGACATGTACTATTTGGAGTGAGTATAAATAGGACTCAATGGACAGTGGCAGGAGTGGGGCTTGCAATGCTTTGTTGGTCTTGAGACTTAGTCTTTGCTGATCTTCATTGTGTTGAGAGAGGCACAGCAGAGAACTGGCATTCTTGCCAGCTCTGCTTGATCTTGCTGACTCATGACCATTCAGCTGAAGCCTGTTGTTTCTGCTCTGTCAGGCCACCCCTTCTGATTCATGTTTGTTATCCTGACACTACTGAACTGGACTGCTGGTATCCTGCAAATTGGAGATTGAAATTGCCCCAAGGAATTACTTCTAAACAGCATATAGCAGAGCCTCATGGCTTCTTCTAGATCAACCTGCCATTGCTGATGTGTGAATGGTGTTTATGAGTGGATACAGCCACCACTGCTGATTTGTGTAATCTGAACTGCTGGTATCCTGACAATGCAGATTAGATTTGCTTCAAAGAACTATTTCTAAAAGGTCCACTTCCCCTATATCCTAATAGCCTTTCTTTTCCACTATCCATAGTGGGTAGTGGGCAGGAAGGGAGGATTTAAGAACACCTATAAAAAGTAGGCTTTGAAAAATCAAAGCACATACATTGATGATAGGAGTACAAATTTGACAGCCACTATAGAAAGCAGTGTGAAAGAATTCTTAAAAACTGAAAACAGATCTACCACATGATTCAGCTCTTCTACTCTTGGGCATAGACCCACAGAATTCCATCTTACTACAGAAATAGTTGTTCAAACATGTTCATTGCTTCTCTGTTCATAGCCATCGGGACTTGAAAACAGCCTAGATAACTATCAATGGATGAATAATGAAAATATGATACATTTACACAAGGAGATTTTATTCAGCTGTTAAGAAAAATGAAATCATGTAATTTATAGGTAAATAGATGAATCCAGAAATGATCATTCTAAGTGAGGCAACTTGCTGCTTCTGCAGACTCAAGGCTAATTAGCAGAATAGTGATGTCAGCTAAGACAGATGCATGTGCTGAGGCAAAACATGTGCTGAGACAAGACCCATTAGAGGACACATGATGTATGGAGGGAGTATAAATAGGACTCAGTGGACAGTGAAAGAGGCTTGGCTTGGCGAGGCCTGGCTTGCTGGGAGAGCCAGTTGTACAGCTTCTTAGTCTGGCATTTTCCAATCTTCACTTTTCTGAAGGAGACACAGCAAAGAACTCCTGGCATCCCTCCTGCTGACTCATGCTGAGGCTGAGGCCTTGCTGTCTCTGCTAAGTAGTGCCACTAGTGCTGATTGCTTTTGTCACCAGGACTCTAGACTCTAGCAAACTGGACTGCTGGTATATCTGTGAAATGTTTGCAAGTGGATTGAGCTGCTGCTGCTGACCTGTGAACTGAACTGCTGATTTCCTGACAATGCAGATGGGAGTTGCTTCAGAGAACCATTTCTAAACAGGTCCATGTCCCCCATATCCTTTTCTATTACCTCTGCTAGGTGGTGGGCTTCAAGGGAGTTTAAAGCATTTAAGAGTCATCATTAAAAATAGGCTTTAAAAAATTAAAATTACTCTTGTAAGAGTAATCAAAAAAGAGAGAGGCAGAGGAGGGGCCACATATACAAGAAAGGCGAGGCCTGGTGGCACATGCCTTTTAAAAACAAAAACAATTTGGGTTTAAGGCCAGGCTGGTCTTCAGAGCAAATTTCAGGCCAGCTAGATATACAACAAACAAAAATAAGAGTTGGGCTGGAGAGATGGTCCAGTGGCTACAATTCCTTACAGTTCTTATAGAGGATCAGAGTTCAGTTCCCAGAACCCACATGGAGTGGCACACAACTTCTTGGCAATCTAGTTCCAGGGGCTCTGATGCCTCTTTTGGCATTTGCGGGCACACACATATCCTGAATGTGCAAAGACACACACGCACACATGCACACACACAAATGCACACACACACATTAAAATTTAATAAGTAACTATAAAAGAAATGTGGCAACATGGTAGAACACTTGCCTAATAAGGACAAGGCCCCTGATCTATCCCTAGCAGAACAAAATAATCTTATAGACTAGATAATGGCCATTAATGTTAATGTTAGTAAACTCGAGGGCAGCTCAATAAGATCTGTGCATTGAATCAATTTAAAAATCTTAGTCTATAATATTTGTTATAATTTTAAAGATGTTATTATTGGGAAAAATAGCCAAATCATAAAATTCTCTCTTAAATGCTTCTTACAAATGCATGTGAATCTGAAATAATTTCAAATGCAAAGTTTCATATTAAAAGAATTATACTATATTGACCAGGTATAGAGAGAGCGAATGTGGGAGGGGCTCAACAAGTCCTCCCCAAAGATTATTAAGAGCCAGAGATCAGGGAATTTGTTGTGAGTCTGTCTCTAGTACTATTAGAAGCTATACTCAGAAATTTTTACCAACATAACTGGCTAAGTGTGAGCTGAACAAGAATGGCACCAATTAACAAGCCAAAGTGGGCAGAGAAAAGTCCCATGAGAGCTCGATCCTATACAAAGAACTCTAGGAAACTGAGGAAAGCTGGGGCTGGGAGACATTGCCTTCCCCAGGGACAAGCACACTGATTGGTTGTTCAATGCCAAATGATGAGCCCTGAAAACACACCTATAGGTAACATGATACAAACTAAAATGGTTGTATTTAGAAATGTATATGTTTATACATATATGCATGAAATAATAGTTTTTTAAAGGACATGAATTTAAAACAGACTGGGAAGTGGTGGGTCGTAGAGATTTTAGGAAGGAAGGGGGAGGAAAATGTTATAGTTAAATTATAATCTCAAAAATAAAATAATAAATAAGTCCCACCCCTAGGTGAAAAGCCATTGACAATTGATGGCTATGGAGAAAAGGAGAGTCAGTTTTAAGAATAAGACCCCTGGTAGGCTGCCTAGGCTCCAGTAGATGGCCCTATATCCATGCACATACTGGCAACACAAAGTGGACTCAGCATTTTTTAAAAAGGAGTACATGAAGCTGGACATGAAAAGGGGGGATGGGGAGGAGGTGGAGAGGAGGGGATGGGAAGATGTATTTATTCAAAATATTATATGCACATACAAGATTCTCAAACAATAAAAAATATTGACACTAACTTACACTGGGTTGAGTTTGGATTCTAGAATGCTATTTGTAATTAATATCATTTCAAACTCACCAAAGTTGTGATAGACAGGTGGATTGAAACCGTCTTGTTGATTTTCCTCAAAAGTTGGCTTGTTCATTATCACATTGTTGTTTGTACAACTGGCATCTGTAACTTCTGGTATTTCTATAAATATAAAATTAAGTGGTAGATCTTTCGTACATGAATTATATACTCCAGGAAAGGAGGAATAATTAAGACATTCACACCAAAAAGAAATTTAGAAAAATTTGTCCCCTACAGGCTTACCCATTAAAAAAATAAAAGTAAATCTTTAATGCAAACGAATATGATAAAGAAGGAATCCTGAATCATTCAGAAGAAAGAAAACAATAGAAATGAAAGGTACAAAATTATAGCAGCCATGTAAAATAGTCTAAATATACTGAAAAGTAGTCATGCAGTTTCTGGTAAGAGTGAACATGCATAAGGCCAAATTTGTCAAACTGTATACATTCAACATGTGTAGAATTTTACAAATAAATCACTATGGTTTGAACAAATAGGTTGTGTCACTTAGAATTCAGTTCTACTATTGTGGCTGTATAAGTAGACTTTGAGAGGCTACTACTAGGCTGAGAACTCCTTTTGCATGAATGGCATTAGGTTCCTTGTAAAAAAAAGAGGCTTGATGCAGATGTTACTAAACTTGCCCTTCCAACCTTTAACCCTCTGAGGACCACTCTCTCCTTTAAAGGAAGCAGTCCTCACCATAAAATGGGCAGCTTTCATCATAAAATGGTATCTTGTTCTTCAACTTCCCATCCTCTAGAATAGTAAAAAAAAAAAATTATCTTTGTATAAATTAGTAGTCTATGGTATCTTGTTTTACTAGCAGAAATAGACTAAGACATAAGTTACATCTCAATGGAACTTGTTATTTTATTTAATTTTTTAAAAACCTGGGTGTATGCAAGCTGGGTGTAGTGGCACATGATTTAATCCCAACCCTTGGGAAGCAGAAGCAGGCAGGTCTCTGAGAGACAGGCTGCTCTTAGGAGATGATGACATTGCTGAATCTGAATCTATGAAGACCTCTAGATTTGACACTAACCTGGTCTACAAAGCAAGCCCATGACAGCCAGGACTACACAGAGACACCCTGTCTCAAAAAACAAACAAACAAAAAACACAAAAAAACAACCCCCCAACTCCCCCCCCCCAAAAAAATCCCCTGAACATGCAAATGCATGTATTATAAGAAACCAAACTTGATATTTTGTGTCAGGCAAATAAAAACTTTAATTCATAAAAAGGTTTATCTATATAAATATTTATGTAATATTTATATAAATATGAGTATTTATACCTAAGTGCTCATATCAGTCTTAATCCTAAATAGTAAAACCCCACAAATTTTCCTTTAGATGTGAATGGTTAAATCACAGTATACCTATACCATGGGCTAGACTGTTCAGTAATCAAAAGGATAAAGCTGTTGATGCCCATTTGGATGAATCTCCAAGGTACTATATTACAAGAGGAAGGCTTATATTAAAAGTTTGCAAATGGAGGAAAGGCCAGCCAAAGAAGGATGGATTTAGATGTGTATTTGTGGCAATACAGTTATGCCAGATAGAAAAGGGCCTTGTGAGCCAGGCATAGTGGCGCACGCCTTTAATCCCAGCACTCAGGAGGCAGAGGCAGGCAGATTTCTGAGTTCAAGGCCAGCCTGGTCTACAGAGTGAGTTCCAGGACAGCCAGGGCTACACAAAGAAACCCTGTCTTGAAAAACAAAAACAAAAACAAAAAAGAAAAACAGAAAAGGGCCTTGTGATAGAACCCTGAGTGTGGTAAATTTTCTCAGGTGGTAAACTTCACGAAACTAAATTCACAGGCACAAATGGCAACCATAGCTTTCATAAGATGTTACCTTTGATGGAGACGATATTTCTGCTTTGTTTCTTACCACTATGTGTGAATCTGAAACAGTGTCAACATAAACCTTTCAATTAAAACAGGGGTTGGCGAGATGGCTCAGTGGGTAAGAGCACCCGACTGCTCTTCCGAAGGTCCAGAGTTCAAATCCCAGCAACCACATGGTGGCTCACAACCATCTGTAACGAGATCTGGCGCCCTCTTCTGGAGTGTCTGAAGACAACTACAGTGTACTTATATATAATAAATAAATAAATCTTTAAAAAAAAAAAAACATACCCTAATACTAGTTTGTGTGAAGGAGTTTTAAAATCTAAAGAATGTTTCTTCATGTGTCTTTACATACTCACCCAAATTCGGAGGGATACAGACAAATGATGTGGCCACATCTGGGCTGATATTCTCAACTCCCACAATAACTGGGTAAGTCATACTACTGGGGCGATGGGCCGGAGTGGAGTCTACTGGTTGCTGAAATCCTGGAGGAGCTTCCACAGCAGGCTGGTCAGATGAGATGGCAGTGTTGGTTTCTTGGGCACCTCCAGCACTGGGTTCTATATCAGCATCAGGATCTAGCTTTGCAGGCTGAAGAACTGTTCCCTCGGGATTGCCCTGGTCCTGGACTGCTGGCACTGCTGGGGTTAAATGCTCATCACAATTTCTCTGTCCAAGAAAAGAAAAGAGAATGAGTTAAGCTTTCTTTGGTTCCTAGATTTTAGTTTTCCATTTTGCCACGTGATCAGCCAATCAAAATGTTTCTTTTTGTTGTTTGTTTCTTGAGGGTTGCTGTCATATCATTCTAGGTTTCCTACAAATGATGACCCTCCTGCCCAGTCATCCTGGGTACTGGGATAAGCATACTTCACCACACCTGGCTGTCAAAACATTCTTTTTTTGTAATTCATACTTTATTATAAAGAACTTCCAAATTAAAAAAAAAAATCTCATGCCTAAGTAAAAGGACAGTCACCCAGTTTAAGTCAGCTATGAATAAAAACAAAATTTAAAGTGCTAATCAGAGATGGATAAATATATTGTTCTTCCTGAAGACCCAACTTGGTTCCCAGCACCCACACCAAGAAGCTTAGATCTGGTTCCTTCCACCCCATGGGATCTGATATGCCCTTCTGGCCTCTGCAACTGCACATACACATATACACAAATAATTTGTATTTTTACAAGTTATTGTGCAAGTAGGTAAAGCACTCACATAAATACAATGAATACATTGAATAAAAAATTAAAAGCAATTAATACAATATTTTTAATACTGGTCAAGCATGTAAATCTATTTTTCTCACTATATCATTTTCTACTATTAAAAGTAAATGCAGTCCTTTCCCTGAGCCCCCAATACAGTTTAATTGAATTTTATACATGGTCATTTAGTAACATAAAATTACTTGTGGTAATTTAACAAGCCTGAATTTAAACATTTTTCCAATAGACTTTTAGTCACCTATCTGCTGCTGAACTAAGTGTAGATCAACCTTGTTAATTTCATGGTCCCCTATCTTTAGGTACTAGAAGTTGAGCAAGATGGTACGAATGCTTTTATAATACTTACACATGTCTCCATCTGTAACACCCCACAGAACTCGTGAATTCTTGAAACTGCTTCATAAATATTGGTAAGCTGCCTGTGTGTCCTCTCAAGAAGTTCTTCTAATTGCTATTATAAATAAGAAAATTGTTAAGTTCTCATTTTAAAAGAAAAGTAACATGTGAAAATGTAGGCCTGGAGAAATGACTGTTAAGATCACTTGCTGCTGATTTTGCTGAGGACCCGAGTTCAGTTCCCAGCACCCATAGGGTGACTCCCAACCACCCCATCACAACCAATTCCTGGAGAGCTGTTCCCCCTTATGACCTATGCAGGTAGCATGCATGCATGTTATGCACATGCATATAAGTAGGTAAAGCACTCACATAAATACAATGAATACATTGAATTAAAAACAAAGTAATTAATTTTCAAAAGAAAATATTTGAAGCTGACGTTTGAGTTCTTGGCACACTAGAAGTTCTGCAGCATCATAAATGCACCGTTTCCTTGGGGTGAGGCCTGGGTGTATCACCAACCACCTGGCTGAGACACAGACTCTCTCAACCTGCCCCTACACTATCTGACTTATGTATACTTGTAAGAAATGTCAGTGATGAAAGGCAAGAAAGTCACAGCCACTGACAGCCTCCCATGCAACACAAATATGCCAGAGCCATTTCTCATCAAGGAAGGTAGTAACTTGGAGAAATGCAAAAACCAAAGGCTCCACGCCATGCCTCCACAATGGAGAACCTGAGCAGAAGCAAGCAAGCCTGGTTTTAACAAGCCCTCACATGGCTCCAGATACATGGTTAAATGTGAGAAGCCCAAGACTGTGGCACTGAGGTAAACAGCACAGCTTCAGGGGAACCTGATTGATTCTAATAACAGAACTTTGCCACTTGTTAGGTATGTGACATTGGGCAAGTTACTCAACTTCTCTGTGTTTCAATTTTCTCAAGTTCAGAAGTGGCATGAAAACATCTCTTAAGGGTTCTCGTAATGGAAAACATGGATGGAGATTTGTCCTAATAATGAAAAGAGCAGTGCTACAAGATGATTGGCTCAATGGGGCTCAGTTCTCCATTAGCAGTATAGGAGGTGTAGCCAAGCCTGCTCAGAAGAGTAGACAGAATCCATACTGTAGGCTGGGGCCTTTTAAAAAACTTGGACTCTGTGTAAAACATTTAAAGGTAAGGTAAAAAGACAGAATAATCAGCATGTGCAAAAATACTTGGTGAGAAAAAGAAGCCTGGTGTTTCAACTGGCAGTATAAATGCTGTCCCAAGGAATTGCTTTCTGAAGGGAATACAGAGTAAGAGCCACTAAGAGGAGATAGGCAGGCAAGAAAAGCGGTGTTTTGAAGCTGCAGAGGAGAAAGAGCAATAGCGAACCACATACATGATTGAGGTGGAGGGCTGTGACCAATGTACATAAGTCTATGAAGACAGAAAAGAATGAAGATGCAGAAACCAGAAAAGGCATCAGCCCCTGAGCAACAGAAGATGTAACTCTGTATGAACCAGAATGGCCCAAAAGAAGTCTAGGCTCTGGCAGGTTTGCAGGCTGTAGAACGGGACTGCTGCTATGAAATATTCACCAGGATAAAGACAGCCCTGCCAAAACGGGCTACCCCTCTGTATTCTGCCTCCAGCCTGTAGCAGGCTCAGAGACACATATGAAATGCCTAGCAAGAAAAAGTTGCTAGAGGGAACTAAAATAAAAAAAAAAAAGAAGAGAACCAAGGGTTGCAAGCAACACAGCCTGGTGGTGGGGGCATCGATAGCATTCAGTGAAAGCCAGGAGCCAGCAATATCACAAAGGGAAGTGCCTCAAGGGCCAGATCTTCAGAACATGACTTGGGAATCTGAGCAACTTTTTGCCCTCACATCACATCCTCCCAAGCTTCTTAGTTGCTGGGACCCTGGCTAGATAGTATACCACAGGCAGCAAGCTGCTAAAGTCTAGGCATTATAGGCCCTGCAGCCTTGCTAGATCTCAAACTCTTACATTTATTTGCTATTATTAATTTTATTTTTCAACTGAATCTAGGACTGTATACATGTCAGGCAAGGGCTCTGATACTAAAGTGTATGCTCAGCTCTTTTTACCTTTTTAGTCTGAAAAGAATCTCACAAAATTGTCCAAGCTAGTCTTGGTCTTGAGACCCTCCTGCCTTAGCCTCCCAAGTAGCTTGGATTACAGGCCTGCACCACCACACGTAGACATACTTTTGCTTTTCAAACTGTGCTAGCTCACTCTATTCAAGAAATTTTATGGTATAACAATCACCTCTTTTATACATATCTCCATTGCCTTTAAGGCACTGGTTCTCAGCCTTCTTAATGCTGCAACCCCTTTAATACAGTTCTTCATGCTGTGGTGACCTCCAACCATAAAATTATTTTCATTGCTACTTCACAACTGTAATTTTGCTATTGTTATGAATCATAATCTAAATATCTGTGTTTTCCAATAGTCTCTGGTAGCCCCTGTGAAAACGTTGTTTGGTGCCCAAAGTAGTTATGACCTACAGGCTTGAGAACCACCGCCCTAGAGTATGTAGTTCACAAAACTCCGAATAATTACATATTTCTCTTGGTATCTACTAACAAGGCCAGCTTTTCTAATATCCCCTCAAAACAACAGTAAGATAAATTCTTCACAGAATACATCCTTTTATTGCAGTTGAGATAACATTATGTGCAGTTAGGCTCATTGTAAAACTGCATCCAAACCAGCCAAATGTTATCAAAGACTACACTGGAAAAATTAAACATCAAGACATTTACATGAATTTTAATTTGGAGTTACATTTCCAGTCTTTTCTTCATTTTTTATTTTGAGACAAAGTCTCACTAAATTGCAAGGGCTGGCTTTGAATTTGAAATCCTTCTGCCTCAGCTTCTCAAGTAGCCCAACAGCAGGGAAAGGGAATTTATAGATCCCACCTCCAGCAGGAAGACAGTACATCAAATGAGGGAGAGGGGGCTATCCCACAGTCACATCTCTGACCCATAATTGTTCCTGTCTGAAAGAATTACAGGGATGGAAATGGAGAGGAACCTGAGGAAAAGAAGGTCCAGTGACAGGCACAAAGTGGGATCCAGCTCAAGGGGAGGTCCCAAGTCCTGACACTATTACTGAGGCTATGGAGCACTCACAAAAAGGGTCCTAGCATGACAGCCTTCCAAAAGACCCAATGAGCAGCTGAAAGAGTCAGATGCAGATATTTGCACCCAACCAATGGACAGAAGCAGCTGAGCCCTGTGGTTGAATTAAGGAAAAGCTGGAAGAAGCTGAGGAGGAGGGTAATCCTGTAGGAGGACCAGCAGTCTCAATTAATCTGGACCCCCGAGATCTCTCAGACATTGGATCACCAACCAGGCAGCATTCACCAGCTGATATGAGGCCCCCAACAATTATACAGCAGAGAGCTGCTGGGTCTGTGTTCATTCAGAGGTGATGCACCTAAACCTCAAGAGACTGGAGGCTCCAGGGAGTTTAGAGGTCAGATGGGGTGGAGGGTGGGGGCATCTACATGGAGATGGGGGGGTGGGGAGGAGGTGTGAGAGGTTGAACAGTCGGAGGGTGGGGGGGTGGGGAATAGAATACAGAGTGTAAAAAAATAAATTAAAATAAAATAAAATTTAAAAAGAAATGAACAAAAGAAAAAGAAAAAATAATCTGACATTGAGGATGTGACTCAATGGAGAACATAAAAAAAAACCAGGAACTCATCTGCAACACCAGAAAAAAAAACCAACCTTGAATTGGTTCCTTAGTACTTAACAATTAGCAACAGTTATTCACATAAAAATTCAAAATCTGAAGTATATAAGTTAATGATCCTTTCTTCCCTAGCAAGTGCTCCATTATTCTTATCTGGTGAAACAGGAGTCCAAGAATTGAGTCATGTAAGGAGTAGTCTGAGTGCTTGTGAAAACCTCCAAGAACAAAGCCTAAAAATCTTGTAACCTAAGTTTATTTGCTGTTGGGGGGTTGAGAAAGGGTTCCTCTGTGTAGCCCTGGCTGTCCTGGAACTCACTTTGTAGACCAGGCTGGCCTTGAACTCAGAAATCTGCCTGCCTCTGCCTCCCAAGTGCTGGGACTAAAAGTGTGTGCCACCACGCCCGGCTCGTAACCTAAGTTTCTTAAACCATGTTTTGGTTTCAAAACATGGAATTGCTCTTGGAATGTGTTTTCGTGCCCCTCCCTGGTATTGCAGATAGGAGAGAATTCAATTTATTCATTTCAACTAGATATTGCTATTTGTTCATAAGCCTTGATGGAAAAATATGTTTTTGCCACATCTCACTTGTCCCTGTGATTGTACACTTTTCTCAGGTGACTCATCTTAACCCTCAGAGCATTAATTGTCTTATGCTCTGATGCTCTGAATAAAGGTGGCTATTGCCTGAGACTTTAATCCAACTCATTTAGCATCTGCAATCCCAAGTTCAAGCCACCAATTAGAGCAGTCAACACTATCTAAGGAGAATTTATTTATGAGCCAAAGGTAGATCTAAAGGTAGAAATTAAGAGGAAAACTTAGGACATCTATTTCATCCTAACAGATCTCTCCCTACAACAATATGAAAGGATGTACTGGTAAAACTGTATTATTAATCCAACTGCCCATAAGTCACAATTCTTACTGAGTATAACCCTTTCTGTACTTCAGGACACAAAGACTAACCTTCCAGTAATCTAGAATCAGTTCTGTGCTGAAAGTAAGTATTTTTAACTACAAAGAATCCAATGTTATAGGGCTCTAGATCTTCAAATAATCCAACAGTGACACTCTGTGGACAAGACAGAAAGCACTCCTTTGGAATAAAAGTAAATTTAGCTAGTAAAACAAGAAACCATCACAATGAATTATAATGACTACTAAAGGCTGAATTATGGACTTCAATGATAATCTTAATACAAATATATAAAGTAGTTGACAAAATATTTGCTCCAAAATACATGATTAAAATTACTTTTATTAGCCTTGTGTTATATACTTAACCAGTTAGCCAATATATTTTTGCTTATAGTAAAACATGTACTAGTAAAACTTTATTCTTATCAATCCAACTTCTCTTAAGCCACAATTCACATTGAATGTGACCCTCTCAATTCTCCGTGGGATAAAGACTAGTCTTCCAGTAACCTAGAATCATTTATGCTATGATAGGAAATATAAATACTGAAGTAAATACTCTAGCAGGTCTGAATATGTATGGCAAAGCAGGTACCAGGTCTTACCGGTACATCCCTCATCCCTCTCCCTTTCTAAACCATTAGACTGCATTCCTAAAGCAAGCCACCAAATTCTGTTCCCTTCTCTGGCCCTTTCTTATACTTGACTCACTCCTGAGTCTGATCACCAAGGTAGAACTATCAAAACATCAAGGTCCAGAAATCAAAAATCCCCATTTGGCTGCCGTAATCAATATACCCAATCAAAACTAACCAACACATCCTAGCTCATTCTAAAACAGACCTCTCATTTTACATTCTTAAAATGAACAGTTGCAAAGCTAGTTGCTGCTATTTTCACTCAATTCAGAATTGGCCACCTTCTTTCTTTGCCTTGCATAATAAAAGATCTCTTTGTGCATGGAAAGTGTTGTTTGGACGCAGACTGTGCTTAATCTGGGGTCCAGAGTAGAACATCCCATTAATATATGGTCCCTTCAAATACAATAATTATTGTCACCTGTATTAAGATATATTAATATTGCAATTAGATGATTTATTAGAGTGGATTACAGGCTGTGGACTAGCTAGTCCAGTAATGGCTGTCTACCAATGTAAAGTCTAAGAATATAGTTGCTCAGTCCAAGATTCTGGATATCTTAGCTGGCCTTCCATATAAGCTAGAATCCCAAAGCAGTAGGCTTTAATGCTAGTGAAGGAATGGACTTTCTAGAGAGGATGGGAGGAAGCAGGCAAAGAAAGAGCAAGCCTCCTTCCTCCATGTCCTCTATATAGGCTACTAGCAAGTATAGCCCAGATTGAAGTTAGATCTTCTCACCTCAAATGATCTGCATTAAAGTTATACCTTCCCACCTCAAAAGATCCAGATTAAAAATGGATCTTTCCATTCAAAATGAATTAAGAAAAATGCCTCATAGATATACCCAGCCAGTTGAGTTTTATTTAATTCTACATGTAGTCATGTTGAAAACCAAGAATAGCCACAACAAGACCATCTCTTGTCAATCTGTCATAAATCATATCTCCTTAAATCACATTTAATTTCCCAATAAAAACAATGACCAGGTCATAAGTATGCCTAATATACTTGTGCAACCATAACCATATCATAAATCTTAGAATAGATGGTCGTGGTGAGGATTCTTTTTTTAGAATTGAGGGACATTCTCTTAGTATCCAAATTTAACTATGATAACCACTGATATTCTCTTAATTTATGTTATACTACATGATAAAGAAATCTAGGAAAGGAAACACAGATATCTATACACATTCCTAACAAATTACAACAGAAACTTTTATGTCGATTATAATCCTATTTCTGTGACTGGTCATGTGGTATTTCTAACTGTAGGGACCAGGGATAAGGGAAGACCACCTTGTCCCTGGCTTGACTCCAATGTGAGACTAAGGCCAAGGGATAAACACCCTGCCCATGGCTTGACCTGGAGCCCCTGAGGCTTGGAAATCCTCACCACCTTGAGATAACCTCAAATCAGTCAGCCCCACTGTACTTTTCCACTAGCTCACTGTACATGCCCCAAGACCCTTTAAAGCCCTCTCCTTTCACCTTCTGCTCTCTGTCTTTCTTCCAATTCAGAGGCACAGCCAGCCAAATATGTTTTTCTCCCTAGTAAATCCTCTTGTGTGAGGTTTGTTGCCTGGTGTGACTTTACAGCTCCTGACTGACAAGATGTCCTTGTGCTGGAAAAATACTCATATAGATACCTTTATTCAGATGAGCTTTCCTGGTGCCTATGCTGCCCTCTTGGGGTCTGAGCCAAACTGGAACCCAACCTCTCATCTCTGGCCCCCGACCCCCACCAAAGACTAACCTTCACACTCACTGATAGCTTGACATCCCATTCACCAGAGATAATTCTGTGAGTTTCCCCCTCGGGGGGAGTTACCCCCAGCCATAGTCTTTAAGGCTATGGTTGGTCCTCTTCACAGACCTCATCACCCCTCAACCCTTGGAAACACAATTCTGTAGCTTCCTTAAGTCCACCTGGGCTATTACCACCCTTTCTTTTCCACCTTTTTCACACACACACACACACACACACACACACACACACACACAGAGCTTCTCTATGCTGTCATGGCTTTTATGAATTCTCGTTCCTATCCCTTTCCTATGGATAAGAACTCCCTGGGCTCTGACTTTCATTGCCTTTATGCAAACCTTTGGGCACCATCCACGAAAGCCCTGGTACCAGGCAGTCTCTCCTTGGGCCTTTGACCCCTGTTGAGTACTGTGAAAAACCCACTGAAAGGCTCGGTCTCCTTTTGTCCACCCTGAGTCCTAGAGACTACAGGGTGTTAACTACAGGCTGTTGGGACATTTTTCCTATACCCGCCTCATTCTTCCTTATTATGCCTCTTAGAAAACCTCCGGCCTCTCTTCCTGGCACCTGACCTAAAGAGCCCCAAATTTATTCACTTTTTAAAACAAATTTGCCCTTAATATCTCTTAGATAATCCAAATGACTATCTAATGGCACTCTAGGTTCCCAATATTCCAAATATTACTTGGGACTTTCAGGACTACTAAGAGTAATCAGGGAAATGGAAAGAGATTCTCCATTCCCTACATTCCAGCCTTCTCTTATCTTTGCTCCAAGCCCTGTTTGTTTTTTTATTTCCCCCCACCCCTGCCACACACACTGTGTGAATGTGGTACCTTTTTAAGTTTCCTTTGATGGATCTATAAGTCTACTGAAGGTGTGGAAGCTGGGAGTTAGACAGAGCAGGCAAGGGAGAGAGCAAAGAATAGATATGCACAAACTCCTCATTGGCTAGTGGCTCTCTCAGCTCCCTCCTGCAGCTTCCTCTACAGCTAGAGGTCAAAATTGTTTCTATCTCTAAGCCCATTTTGTTCTCCACTTATTGAATTCAGTTTTACAGGGAATTCTGAATCTTTTAGGGTTTTGTACTATTAAATTGTTGTTTTCTAGTTCCATCCATTTGCCTGTAAAACTCAGTATGTCCTTGTTTTTAATAGCTGAGTAGTATTCCATGTGTAATTGAACTACATTTTCTGTATCATCCTGAGTGAGGTAACTCAGACTCAAAAGGATAAGCATGGCATGTATTCACTAATAGGTGGATATTAGCAAAAAAAAAGTACCCAAGATACAGTCCACAGAACTCAAAAAGGTCAACAAGCTGAAGTGCCCAAGTGAGGACGCCTCAGTGCCACTTGGGAGGGAGAAGAAAGCAATCACAGGAGGGGGGAGGAAGGGGGGAACCTGGGAGGGAAAGGAGATGGGGGGGGTGGAGAGGGGAACCTGATCTGGTATTGGGTGAGGGAAAAGGACTGAAGCCCTGAGGGCCAGCAGAAAAAAAAATGGAAAGAGGCAACCTCAGGAGTTAGGAGGTTGGGGGAACTCTCCAGAATGTACCAGAGATCTAGGAGGTGAGAGACTCTCAGGACTCAAAGGAAGGGACTTAGATGAAATGTATTATAGTGGGGAAAGAGAACTTGTAGAGCCCACCTGCAGCAGGAAGACAGGACATCAAATGAGGTAGAGGGGGGCCATCCCACAGTCATAACTCTGACCCATAATTGTTCCTGTCTGAAAGAACTACAGGGATGGAAATGGAAAAGGAGCCTGTGGAAAAGAAGGTCCAGTGACAGGCACAAAGTTGGATCCAGCTCAAGGGCAGGTCCCAAGGCCTGACACTATTACTGAGACTATGGAGCGCTCACAAAAAGAGACCTAGCATGACAGCCCTCCAAAAGACCCAACAAGCAGCTGAAAGAGATGCAGATATTTGCACCCAAGCAATGGACAGAAGCTGCTGACCCCTGTGGCTGAATTAAGGAAAAGCTGGGAAGAAGCTGAGGAGGACGGTAACCCTGTAGGAGGACCAGCAGTCTCAATTAATTTGGACCCCCGAGATCTCTCAGACACTGGATCACCAACCAGGCAGCATACACCAGCTGATATGAGGGCCCTAACACACATACAGCAGAGAGCTGCGGGGTCTGTGTTCATTCAGAGATGATGCACCTAACCCTCAAGAGACTGGAAGCCCCAGGGAGTTTAGAGGTCAGGTGGAGTTGGGTGGAGATATCCTCATGGAGACAGGGGGACAGGGAGGAGGTATGGGATGTGGAACAGTCAGAGGGTGGACCAGGAGGAGAATAAAATCTAGAGTGTACAATAAATAAATAAATAAATAAATAAATAAATAAATAATAGAGCTGCACATAAAAAATTCTTTTCTGTTGCTCTCCTTCAATGAAAAGCTGGCTCTGACATTGGGTTATGGCTCCACCTCCTTTAGACCCAAGCATGCATGTTTAAAGGTTTCCTCCAAAATCTCTGTCCCCTGTCAGGTGGGCCACCTGACTATGTGACAGAGAAAGGAAAGGAAGAGTATATAATTCCCAGTGGGAATTATCCCTACCCATTTCATACTCCTTTTGGTTTTGGATTAACTCTCAAAAACTTTTGTTAAGGTATGAATCATAGCTCAAAATTTGTAAAACTAGTAAGTAAACTTTCTGTATTTCAAGATTTGTAAGTATATTGAGTATGGTTAAAATCTGTAACAAAAGAGTTAACTTAAAACTTGTAACACAGAGGGTTGATATTTAAAATCTCTATACATTTAATCTTAAAAGAACCATATGGCATGATGCAATTTGCAGGTGTAAGCAACATGTGTCTTGCCACCATCTTAGCTACTGTCTCCCATCTGGATGGAGGCAGCCATGTGGCTGGCAACTGTCCTTGGTAGGGTTGGAGAGGTCGATGCCATATGACTTCACTACAATCTTGATTAAAGGTGCCTCAGTGTTATAAAATAACCAAAGAGGCCACAATAGATCTCTAAGATATTTTAGATTAAGATGGATTTTTGATTGGGTGATTCTTGTCCTGAGAATAACAGATGAGGAAAAATCATAAAAACAAAAAACTAGGCTTATCCAAAAAAACAGGATTTAAAAGCTGCATCTTTTACTATGAATTCCTCCACCTTCATAAAACTGTTTCAATATATTACCTGATCTTACAAACTTAATTTCCATAACATTTATATGATTCTCATTGTTAAGCTGGAGGTTTTAGGACAAAGGCCAAGATGGTGTGGGCCAAGAGGTCCCCACACTTCTCTTCTGACCAAGAGCCCAGGTTTGCAAAGTCTCACACAAAACACTGGACAAAGACAGCTCCTAGTTCTGGATTCCAATGTGAGCACCAGACCTAAGAGCATCCGATAGGGCCATAATCTCACTGAGTAAGGCTTATAACTCTAGTACTACTACTACTCCCTCCCCTTCCCCTTTCAAAAGCACCTACCTCAACCCACAAGCAAGTCTTCTCTGACCTCCTCCTGTGAAATCACACACACATACACACACACAGAGCTACCCCAAATAAACCTGCTTTTATATTTATTATTTGTCAGTATGATGTATTGCCTCAGTGGAGAAACTATACTCTCATTAACAACCTGAGGAGCACAGGTGAGTCTGGACAGGTTAGAGCACAGTAGACAATATCCACCAATCTAAAACTGCCCATCCAGATGTGCTGAGGCTGGACCCAAATGGGATCCTGGATGGAACTACAATACCCAGGGAGGGGTGGGTATTTCACCTACAGATCAATTTATAATTTGCCTCCTAGCCAATCTCCTTAAAAACAATACACCCCCACACGTACATCCTGGAATGAAATACACACACACACACACACACACACACACACACACACACACACACATATATTCCCCAGAGAGGTCATCCAGCATCCAGGAAAAACATGAAAACCTGTCCCAATTCCTGGCCTTACAAAGGCCCTCCTATAATATCTCAATCTGAATCCTGATGGAAACAATCCCTTATGATCTTCTCCCAGAGTTTCCCTGACATTAGGGTCAAAGTTAAAATGCCATAGAGCAGATCACTGACTCCAGAGGCAGAAGTCTTTTTTGTGCCCTTTAAGGTATACCATAGTAGGGATGAGAAAGCCTGAAAACAAAAATATCTGATGATGGCTAAATGTACCTTTCAGCGAGCCATAGGAGCTTCCCAGGCTCCCTTGCTTCTGAAAGCTCAAGAACCTCCAGGTCCTTGCTTAAAATGTTATCAGGAGGGTCACCAGGTATGGGCATGCCAGAACTTTCACAAACTCTATTGGCTATGTCCAAGGTGCCATTAAGGGGACACTGGGCTGTGGATTGTCTCCCTGGCCCTTGTGGTGAGGGGACAGCAAGCCCAGATCACTCTTCAGCCAACCTCCTAGGTGCAGCCATGGGTGACTGAGGGATCCTGGGTTCCCTTGGCCCAGCCACCATCATCTCTAACAGAGAACCATGGGTAGTAAACAATATCAGGGTGACCCATCTCCCTCCTTCTAGAAACTGGGACTACTTACTCTGTCCTGACAGAGTTTTGGGGACCTACCTCTCCTTTATTCCCCTATTGTCAGGGGAAAAACCAACACTTGGTTGTATTTTTAGGGGTATTCCCCTTACTCATTCCTTCCTAGTAACACCAACCTTGCCAAGTCGCCTTGCTGGGAAGGGACCTCTTAGTCAAAGGGAATGCCCCTATCTCTTTTGTTCCCACAATGCATTTGACTCCAGGATAACTGGCCATTCCCTTCCTCTTTTTCTCTCCAAACTACACAATCCAACAATCCTTTACTGACCTTTTAGGTGGATTCCCAGGTATGAGATACCCAAAACCCATCTATAGCCAAATATCGGTCCCCTCTTGTCATCCAATTGTAAAACCCTACCAATTACATTACTCACCCTCACCCTCTCTTCAAAGTCTCAGGGGACTTAAGCCTCTTATCTCTGACCTCTTAAGAAAAGGACTTTTGTGGTCCATGTCTTCTCCTTTTAGTACCCCCTTACACACACTTTAAAACCCCAATGGAAGTTACCACTTGGTTCAGGATCTCTGACTTATTAACTCTGTATTGGTTCCTCTCCAACCCGCAGAACCCAACCTCCTATACTCTCCTTTCCATCACTGTCTCAGGGGCCTCTCATTTTTCTGTCTAGATCTCAAGGATGCCTTCTTTTTGTTCCTCTCAATCCCTAGTCACAAAATATTTTACCTTTACTTGAACTGACCTGTACACCCACCTTTCTATCCAACTCACTGGGACTGTCCTACCCCAGGGGCTCCAGGACAGCCCACGTATTTGGCCAGGTTTTGGTCTCCGACTTACTTTGTCTCTCTAAATGTAAGCTTATACAATATGTAGCTGATCTTCTCCTTATAGTTCATCCCTACAAATTAGCCAGACTGACACCTCTCGACTCTACTAAACTTGCTTTCTGACAAGAGATACAGGACCTCACCCTCTAAGTTCCAGCTGTCCACCCCTCAGTTTACTTATCTGGAATTAGCTATTACTCCAACTTACAAGCCCATTACTCTAGATACAAAGCACGTAATTCATCACCAAGGATGAAATTCTGTCCTTTCTAGGGATGGCTGGTTTCTTATGCTCTTGGTTCCCTTCCTTCTCCCTTCTTTCTGGCCCCCTCTATGAGGCAGCCCATGGCACCTCACAGGAGCATCCCCTTGTACCCTTTCATAAGCCCCTTCATAAGCTTCAATGAGCCCTTCCAGCCAGAGCCACTAATCAACAGGATGAACTAATACTTCTTACCTGTGCCTTTCAACTAGCAAAGGGACTTGGCCACTCCAAACCAAGCTTCTAATCTGACTCAAGCTGCCGATTTGACTTTCCAAAGGCACGTAGCGGATCATCTGTTTCTGCTGGCTTCTGTCACCCACCATATTTGATTCCAAATTCTAGGATCTGCCTCTTCAGCTGCTTCTTCCCTCCACCTGCTCTAAGCATTTGTCTCTCCTTGCCTACTTGCTAAGTGTCCTCTCTGTCTCCTGGAGCCTGCTATGCCATCTGGAACCTGACCACGTGGGCAACTATCTAGTTACTAAATCTCTTGTGGGATTTGTTGCATAGTATGATTATGTGGTAGTTCTTGGCTCCCAAATGCTAAGATGTCCTTGTGCCAGGAAAACTCTTACAATAACTACCTTCCTATACTATCCATTCTGTATTTCCTTCACCTTTGGCAAACAGCTCAGCAGGTCTTGACTCTTTTCCCAGAGGGAAAACCTGAAGGGTTTGTGCCTTATGTCATCCTGCCTGGTTTAGGCTGATGTAGTTTCCTATTGACTTTAATCATGGGACATGCCATAGGTTTTCCAGTTCAATAGAATGGTTTACATATATATATATATATATATATATATATATATATATATATAGGAATACAGTATAATGAGAACAAAGATTTCTATTTTAGTATACGAACCATAAAAGAATATGAACTAGATGATCGTCTTCTTTTGGGTAATGGGAGAGCCAATGAGCTACAGTAGCATCTTTTTAAGTTTTCTGGAAGATTTTCTTCACAATCCTCCTCCTCCTCATCTTCATCTTCTTCTTCTTCTTCTTCATCTCCATCAGCTCCATTGTCATCATCATATTCATCTTCAATCTCTGAAAAAGCAGCAAATTAAAAAGTCATTTTATATACTCACTACCTAAAAATCTTATTATAGATATATTCTGAGCGTGCCACTTTATATTGGCACCTATTTCAAGTTTAGAAAGTAACAAAATAAAAATCCTTTCATGATTAATTTACAATAAATATTTAAGCATGGAAAGAATATGCCCCCTCAATAGGAATAAGTATAAAGTTTAAAAGGCAAGTTCAAACTATGAAGGGGTGGGTGCTTTACAATTTCAACTCTACAGAACAACTGAACAAGAGACGATAACTGTTAGAGAGTTTATGAAGATCTCCATGAATTTCTTTTTTCCCTTCTTCCTCTTCTTCTTCCTCTTCCTCCTGTTCTTTTTACTTATGGGAATAGCATACCTTAAAATATGTTTCAGAATTCTGTTCTAATCTGTGTCCCCACCACCGACTTGCCATGGTCTCTGGCCTCCACCCTTGCCTCTGCAGTAGCAGGCTCCCTTACTGCTGTGTGGGTAGTACCCTGCAAAGACTCTGCCTCTTCACTTGCACTAAAATCCCTTCAAAGCAAGTTCACCACTGGACTGGCTACAGCGCCAAAATCATGGCTACCTTACCATTTAGATATTCCATGCAACTGAATGAAATAAATGAGTATGAAATAGAAGTCGAAAAATCTGGAAATATCAATATTTACATTATGGCTTTATATCAGTCAATACGGAACTAGAACAATAATAGGATGCTCAAGCTTGAACTAGGTCAGGCTTGTGCTCTTTCTTCATAGTGACTGACAGGGCACTATAGTGCAAAAGCTTTATCCATCCTGAGCCAGAGCAGCAAGGAGATATTAATGACCTAAAAGACCCAAATGGTATGCAGAAAAGGAGTAAGAAGATGGTAATTAATTTGGTGTTGTGGTTTATACCTATGCTGCTAGTGCCCTGAGGCCAAGGCAGGAAGATGCCAAATTTGAGCCAGCCTGAACTGACCAATGTGGATTACATTCAGACCCTCTGGTTTCCTCTCAAAATGAGGGAAGGGGTGCTGTATGTGGTTTAGCCGGGAGATTCTTACACTAAGGCTGCCTGGGCAACTTAGCTAGACTGTCTCAAATCGGGGGGGGGAAATGTAAAGAAGGCATCATGGTTATAGCTCTAAGGTAGCATGCAAGATGCCCTAACTTCAAAGTCATTTCCCAGTAGTACAAAGGGGCAATTTAAAAAAAAAAAAAGATCAGCCGGGCAGTGGTGGCACATGCCTTTGATCCTAGCAGTTGAGAGGCAGAGGCAGGTGAATTTCTTTCTGAGTTCAAGGCCAGCCTGGTCTACAGAGCAAGTTCCAGGACAGCCAGGGCTACCTACACAGAGAAACCCTGTCTCGAAAAACCAAAAAAAAAAAAAAAGGCAAGCTGCACATCTGCTACATGTCAGGAGGGGCTCGGTTCAGTCCATGCATAGTCTTTGGTTGGTGGTTCAGTCTCTGTTAACGCTACATGTATCCAGTTTAGTTGGCTCTACAGGTCTTCTTGTAGTGTCCATGACACCCCAGGCTCCCACAATCCCTCCCCAAAGCTTCCACAAGACTCCCCGATCCCTGCTTAATGTTTGTCTGTGGGTCTCTGCATCTGTTTCCATCAGCTGCTGGATGATGACTCTCAAATGACAATTGTGCTAGGCTCCAGTTTGCAGGCATGGCAGAGTATGGGGAGGGGAGGGGGGTGGTTGGAACTGGGAGGAGAGGAGGAGGGGAGCTGTGACTGGGATATAAAGTGAATAAAAACATCAATAAAAAAGGAAGAGGAGAATTAACTCTCAGGTGAGGTAAATAGAGAGCAGTGCGTTTTAAAATAGAACATAGCCAACTCAAACTGGAATTGCCATTAAATCTTATTTTTAACTGAATGTTTTCTGACCATCTATTTTCAGGGGATCTAATGTCCTTTTCCGGTCTCTACGAGCACCAGAAAAACATGCAGTACACAGGAAGGCATGCAGGCAAAAATCCACACATGCAAACTAATTTATTAAAAGTAGCTCCTTATAAAAAGTTCAGAATCTAACTAAACAAAGTAATCTGTCACCATTAAATAGGAGCTTTAGATGTACTGCCTTCCCCTTTTCTTTTATACTGCTTATATATTTTGAGCAATTTAGAGTATCACTTAAAATTTTCAAAATATTTTTAAATGTCTTCACAGTACTTTATTGTATTAATGCAAATAGGTTTGGCTATCATCTGTTATTGTATATTTTTGGCTTCTGAGTTTTATGGCTTCTAAGTTTTCACTGTTTTAAAATAATTATGTATACCCATTCAAACAACTTCCTATAGAAGAACATTTGAAAGGCTTCTGATAGGTGTTTCCCAGAGGTCCTGAAAGGCTGTACACATTTGCATTCCAAGAGAATTAAAATGTAAGGTTTTTCCTGTTATCACTAAAGCGAATTAACCTTTAAACATCAATTTGATGAAAGGCCCAAGCTCTATCCCACCTCACTTGCATCCTTCTCATTATGAATGCAGTTGAATATTTTCATACGTTTCTGCCTGTTAATATCCCTTGTTTTGTGGATTTCTCGTTTTTCTGTCTCCTTGCTCAGTGCCCAGTTGGGTTTCCTGCATCGGCTCTTGCTAGCACAGGGTGAGAACAGGCGCACTGGAAAGTGTGCAGGTGGAGCAAGTGCTTTACTTGGGCAGTGGTGTGAGCCCGGGATTCCTACTAAGGAGAAATGTGTTCCTTAATCTCATCGATTCGTTAAAAGTTGGGATTCCTTAATTGCTGTCACACTTAAATCTTTCACAGTGATTAGAAAAACATTCAACTACATTTTCTGAATGTATGAGATGATAACTAAGACCTTTACCTCTAGAGATCATTTGTTGTACCATCATTTACCCTACATCTTTGCTGCACAAATGAACTGCAGTATAGTAAGTCTGCATATATATGTATAAATATAAATATATATACACATATATGCATGTACAACCTCACAGATATGTGTATATGTGTATACATGCATATGATTTCATGTTTTACCCAATGAACCACCTCTCCAGCCTCAACTCTAAATCCTATATTGTTTATGAATTGTCTATTGCATTAAATTTAACTCCTTATTTCAGAATTAGTACCACAGAATTTGAATAATTATACCTTTATTATGTTTTACTGTTCAACATGCCAAATAAACACTTGTCCCACAAACATATTATTCTAAGATTTTTTTTATTAAAAAACTGTACTAAAATGTTTTTTTAACATATGCCTTTAATCCTAGCACTCAGGAGGCAGAGGCTGGTAGATCTTTATGAATTGAAGTTAGCCTGGTCTCCCTAGTGAGTTCCAGATTAGCCAAGGCTACAAGATCTACATTTTTGTTTTTGTGCTAGTACAAGCATATTTTACCACAGCTCTGTAATATAACTTGAAATATGGAAAGGCAATTCCTCCACCATTCTTTTGCTTTGGTCAGGATTGCATTGACTATCCTGAGTCTTTTGTGTTTCTGTATGAATTTCACGATTTTTTCCATTCAAGTGAAGAATGTTGTAGGAATTTGTTTTCAGTACTGAATCTATACACTTTTCTTGGTAGAATGGTAATTTTCACAATATTAATTCTACCAATCCTTATTCATGGGGGTGTCACCTCAGTCTCTTTCTTCAGAAATTTAAATTTTCATTGTAGAAGTCTTTTATCTCCTTTGTTAGATTTATACCAAGTTTTTAAAGGATTATTGTGTATAGGAATGTTTCTGTGATTTTTTTTCTGAGTATATTTGTTATTAGTATATGGAAAGGCTAACTATTTTTGTAAGCTGATTTCATATCCTGGCACTTTGCTTAAAATGTTGATCACATCTATAAGTTTTCTGGTAGAAATTTTAGGGTTTCTTATGCAAATGGGGATAATTTTACCTCTATCCTTATATATGTCCCTTTAGTTTTCTTCTTTTTTCTTAAAGTTTATATACCGCAAAGGAAACCATCAATTGAGTAAAGAGCTCACAAAGTAGGAGAGGATCTTCTAGCTATACATCTGATTGAGGATAAATATCCAGAATATAGAAAGAACTCAAAAAATAAAGTAAAAAACTCAGAAAAAGAACAACACAATTTAAAAATGGGCTATGGGTCTGAACAGAGAGTTCTTAAAAGAAGAAATGAAAATGGTTATAAAATACCTTTTAAATGTTCAGCAACCTTGGAGATTCGGAAAATGAAAAGTAAAGGCTTTGAAATCTCATTTTACCTCAGATAATGTAGTTGTGATCAAGAAAAAGAACTGAGCCAGGCGTGGTGGCGCACACCTTTAATCCCAGCACCTGGGAGGCAGAGGCAGGTGGATCTCTGAGTTCGAGGCCAGCCTGGTCTACAGAGTGAGTTCCAGGACAGCCAGGGATACACAGAGAATCCCTGTCTCGAGAAAAAAAAAGAAAAAAGAAAAAAAGAAAAAGAAAAAGAGGATGTGGCAAAAGGGAAACCATCGTTCACTGTTGGTGGGGTTGCAAACTGGTCCACCCACTATGAAAATCAATGGGAAGAATTCTCAAAAAGTTCTAGGAACTACCTATAGCACTACTTGGCATATGTCTGAAGGAATTGATATCCTATTCCACAGATACTTGCTCAGTCATACACTTTTACCTTGGGAGTAATTATTAGATATTTAATTGAACTTAAGTCCCATTTAATAGGAGGGAACTCCTGCTTGATACTTATAAATATAACTGTAGCTGGCGAGATCACAGACCCTAGAGGAGAATCTACTACTGGCATTTCCCTAAATCAGTGTACATTCCTTAACTGCATTGTAAATACCTGTCTTTATATCCACATATAGTGTAGTTATCACTCCTCATCAAGAATGAAAGGAGGAAAGAAAGAAAGAAAGAAAGAAAGAGAGAGAGAGAGAGAGAGAGAGAGAGAGAGAGAGAGAGAGAGAGAGAGAAAGAAAGAAAGAAAGAAAGAAAGAAAGAAAGAAAGAAAGAAAGAAAGAAAGAAAGAAAGAAAGAAAGAAGACTAGTTAGCTAGTTAGTTAGTTAGCTTGCTTCTCATGGTAGCCTCTCTGTCACCTTATAGACTCAAGCTTTAGGTCAGACTTCAGTTCAGACCTGCACAAGTAAGTGTTGACCTTTTGATGTTTACCCCTCCCTGGAACCATAACCTGGGGATGGATGATCCAGCTTGTACTTGCCTAGTCTCTGTCCTCACCTTTTCCTTTTGAAGACACCAAGATGAATGCCTAAAACTTAGAAAGTATTTTAAACTACATTAGAATCTAAGTTCCATGCATCTTCCAGCCTCCAAGACAAAAACACTAGACCAAAAGAGAAGCAAAAGGAGATGGTCTCAGGAAATTTCTGTCTATTACAAGACAGGAATATTCCTCCTCTTAATCAGCAAGTATCTCCTCTGATTCTGTTTAACCTATAAAAGCAGAGAAGTTATCTGTGAGCTGGAAGTCTCCCTTTCCCTTTTGTTCATTGACTAAACTTGTATTAGCAATGTCAATGTTTAGTGCTTGCTTTCAGTTTTGATTTTTGTCACACTGAAAGGAAAATCACTACCTACTGGAGAACCAAACTGTCATCCAGAATAACCAGGAGAATCTATTTCCCAAATGCACCAAGGTTCTCAAAATTAAGGAAATTAATGTAGTGTGCCAATAAAAAGGAGAACACTCATACTAGCATCTTGATACAGAAAAGGCAGTTGGCAAAATTCCACATCATTTCACAAGAAAGGCTTTCAAGACACTGGAAATAGAAGGAACATTTTACAACCTAATAGAGGATACTAATGGAAAATATACAACTAGCATTACAGTCAGTGAAACAACTGACAACTCTTTCTGTGGCTGGCTGCCATAGTGCAGGCTTTTATTCCCAAGCAGAAGCAGGCAGATCTCTGTGGGTTGGATTCCTGCCAGGGCTACACAGTGAGCCCTGTCTCAAAAAAAGGATGTGGGTGTGTTTCTGTGGACTCTTGTATGCAAATATAAACAGCACTGTGCTCTAATTTAAATTTTCAATTTTTTATTACTGGTATGCAGCAAAATGATTGACTTTTGTATATTAAGCTTATATTTTACAAATGATAACCACTTTTTAGTTCAAGACTATTCTATTCCTTAAAATTTTCTACACAGTTATGTCACCTGACTCATGAACTCCAGCCAAGCTGTCATAGATAAGCTGTTCACTTAGGTTTTACTCCTAAATACTTTAATTAGAGTTGCCAAATATAAACACTTTTCTGAGACAGAGAATATTGTCTCTATAATATTTTCTGAGACTGTTCCCCTTAGAGTGAAAAAGGCAAAGAGGAACACAGCATACAAAGCTGAAAGGAAAACACAAACATACAGAAATACTGTACTACTGTCACTCTCTGACTTCATTGAAAAAATATTATTTTATGTGTATGAGTATTTTGCCCAAATGCCTGGTGCCTACAGAAGGCAAAGGAGAGTGTTGGATCCCCTAGGACTTAAGTTACAGATGGTTGTGAGCTGCCATGTGGGTGTCAGGAATTGAAGTCAGGTCTTGTGCAAGAGCCTTAAGTGCTCTTAAATGCGGAGTCACTTCTCTAGTTCTAAACGCAGGCTTCATATACCAGCTAATCAATACAAACATTATAGAAATATTTACAAGGTTTACTAGAAATGAGAATCAGACCACAAAATTTTACCCAAGAGAAAATTTAGCAAAGTTACCAGTTAGGGATTCGTCCACAAAGCTGTCCAGGTCAGAATCTTCAAGTTCAGAGTCTACGGTCAAGCCCTCAAAACTCGACGTGTCCTCGATATCAGAACCAAAATCTTCACTAAATAGTTCATCTCCATCATCACTGATGCGACTATCATCAGTGTCACTTTCCATATTTATATAAATAATCTCTAAGAATAAAAGAAAAACTAGAGTAAGTACCATGTTAAATGAACAGTTTAGAGGACTAAGATATAAAGTTATGGACTATTTAAAACCTCTATTCTTTGAGACAATTTCTCACTGTGTAGTGAACACCTTAGCTGTTCTGTAATTTGCTATGGAGAACAAATTAGCCTTGGACCCAAAGATATTTACCTACTTCTGCTTTTCTCACATGCTGGGGCTAAAGTCATATGCTACCACACACAGTCTAAAACATTATATTAGCTCACAAAACAGTATTTAGCCTTTTTATACTTGTAATCAATATGAGTTAGCTAACAATTAATTACTTACTATGAATATTGAGATATATGAATATGTACATAGAGACTATTGTTTCTACTAATTCTAATTTTGTAGAGCAATATAAATTGCTTCAATGGAGCAATAAATGTCTAATGATGTACTTAATGCTTTGCTTTTAAATTTTAAATTATAAAACTGTTATCTTATAGCCACATTTGTAGGGACCAATAATTTACAAGTTTGTTCTTGAAAAATCCATTTATGGTAACTGATGATAGATAAAGAGTACTGTGAAAAAACAAACTAAATTCAAACTAAATCTTACAAAACATGAAACAGGTAACTACACATGAACTACATATGAAATATCAAGTCAGTAAATATTTTAATATTATCTACACTGTTGAATATTTAAATGATCTTTCTAATTTCTTAAAGTTGTCCTTTAAAAGGACAGTTTGCTCAGCATGGTGACATACACCTTTAATTCCAGCACTTGCAATGCAAGGACAGCCAGATATCCTTAAGTTCCAAGACAGTCAAGCCTATCTAAGCTAAATAAATATACACACTCCCAGCTCTGATATTTTTTTAAATTATATTTTACAAACTTAATATGCAGTATTAATTACTCTCTACAATTACAGAGACACTCTTAAAAACAGCTCCTCCTGTCCAGGGGGTGGTACATGCTCGAAATCTCAGCACATGAGAGGTTCAAGCCCTAGGGGTTTGCTGTTACCAGATAGCCTTGAGCGCCTCAGTAGGAAGCAGTCTCAACAAACAAATGTAGCCTTTCCATTGTGTGGACCCTACAAAGTAAGCCACACAGGAGAGTAAAATAAACAAATTACATTCCACCCCACCCCTAGCACTTGTGTGCTTCACTTTAAAACTCGCACACATTTAATCTCAGCACTAGGGAAGTCGAGGTCTAAATAGCCAGCTCCAGGTTAGCCAAGTCTACATGAAGAGACCCTGTCTCAAAACACACACACACACACACACACACACACACACACACACACACGCACGCGCGCACGCACACACACACACACACACACACACACACACACACACGCACATGCACACGCACACATACAGGCACACAGAGAGATTAAAGTAAAACCTGCATCTAGCCCAGTCACACTTTATAAAATACCAAGTAGATAGGTTGCTTGAAAAACTGCATTTTTGTAACCAATAAAAAAAAATTGCCAGCTCATGTCATAAAAATTCTAAGGCCGAATGTGGAGAGAGCAGGAAAGCTTTTCTACCAAAGGGCCACAAAGCTTGAGACACTAGCCAGTAGCATGCCAAAGAGCACCCGCACTAATCTCAAAAATCCCCACATTTTACAGTTGTTTCGGGACAGTACACGTGTCCCCTAAGAAAACAAACAGCAAGCTCAGTGTGTGGAAAGGCCTCTCCACAATCCCTCTACATCTTATTTTCTTCTTCTTTCTTAACAAATCTGAAATAAAGGGGTTTTCAAACAAACAGGTTAACCTCCAAGGTCCCAAAAGCTCTGTTTAGGTCTCTGAAAAGCATTCTCTCAACCAGCTTCTTAAATTCAGAACACGGTAAAAATAATAATAATATTAATATTAGAATATTAGTCCTTCCTTATTTTAGCCTGCCTCCGCTTAGACAGGGAGGGGTAAGAAAGGGTCAACTCATTTCCGAAGTTCACAAGGAATGTTTAGTAAGTGTCCGAACTACAAAAGCTCGCAGGAGCTGTCACACGGAATATTTAGTAAGTGTCCGAACTACAAAAGCTCGCAGGAGCTGTCAGCTTCCGTCCTAACCACAAGAGCTGCTTGAACATGAGGCTGCAAAGTGCAGTCACTCTTTCCAAAAGAAAATTCTCTCTCCTCCTCCTCACAAGTGTCTACCAAGTGCCTTGGCTACACACCGCGCAAACAGACAAAAAAATACCTTTCGAGATCTTGAGTCCCAATGGATGCACGTAGTAGTGCAAGAACCCTCCGTGCCTCCTTCCCGAGCTAGCTCCTGCGTCCGCAACTTCTAGAAACTTCAACGGCGTCTTGAAATTGTGGCAGGAACTAGCACAGGTCTGGACCTCCAGGAACCATTAGCCTCCTATCACCTCAAGACCCAGAAAACCCACAAACCCTCAACTCCCGCCAAAACCACCGGAAGCCATGTCACAGGAAACGCCCGGGGTCCCCAGAAACTTATTTGAAGGCCTAGGATATGAAGAATCCCTTCAAGGCCCTAAACGTGGGTCCACTCGAGCCCCGGGGAGCTAGGAACTGGAGCATCTTTTAGAGGGCCCGAGAGGCAGTGAGCGAAAGCCGAGCCGTGAGCGAAAGCCGAGCCGAGTCTCGGGGGCAAGCAAGCCCATGCGGGCATCGAGCTGCAGCCTGCGGGAACCAGATGCTTGCTTGCCGAAGACATCCCGAGCCCCGAGATCCCGTGTGGGCCCGGAACTACGCAAGCAAGGACAGGAAGGGATGCCCCCCCGCACCCCTCCCCCCCCCCCGCCCCTTGCCCCCCTCCCCGTCCAGTTTCTGGGACGCCGGAACCATCTAGAAATATCCAACCTCCAGCCTGTAGCCTCACCAAAGCTTACCACCGTCCCCTTCGCCTCCCCTAAGTGTCCCCTCTGCCCCCGCACACCTCCGAGGGGGGCTTTACCTCAGACCCTCAAGCTCCCGGAATCCCCGCAGCCCCCTCGGCGCACTCCCCAGTCTCACGCACATATTGACACCTTCTCACTGGCCAGATGAGAAAACAAGCCAGTGCCCACCCGGGAAAGCAGCACCCCCGCCCCTCCCCCGCCCCCGCAGCCCGGGAACCCACTAAACTCTTGCTGTCGTCTAAGGCATGGCGTCACCCTATGTGGCCTAAGCATGTGCTAGTGAGGCGAAGGAAAGGGGTTCTTACCTTCCTCTTCAGACATCTTGAGGCACTGGAGCCTGGCACCGACTGTGCCCGAAAACGCAACGCCCGAGAAGTGTCTGCACGAGCAAACAGGCGCCAAGCGTTCGCTCATGGGGCGCGTAAAAAAAAAAAAAAAAACCCACTGCGGCTGCGCAGAAGCTTCTCACTCTTTGGGGGCAGGAACAATTTTTGGCCACTGGCCAACCTTGCTCCATCTTTTTTTTTTTTAAATGAACATCTCTTTTGCATAGTAGCCAGGTATTCCACTCCACCCTTCACGAATTGAGTTTTAGAAGCAAATAAAAAGCATCCAATTCAAACTTTTAAAATATGCCGACAGTTTCCTGCAAGTCATTGCACCGCTTAAACTACACTGCACTGTTTGCTATTTTCTAGATAGTTCTATGTTTCATTCCTCCATGAAATAACTGCTATGATTCATGTAGTACTCTCCATAGTTCTAAAAAGTTGGTAGAAATTAGTTTCCCGTTTTAAACACAAATAAACTGAAGTTAACTGTTCTTGGTGATGCATGCCTTTAATCCTAGCACTCAGGAGGCAGAGGCAGGTGAATCTCTGTGAATTCTAGGCCACCCTGGCCTACGTCCACAGTGAGTTCCAGGACAGCCTGGGCTACACGAAGAAAAAACGAAGAAAAAGAGAACAAAAACAAACACAAGAAGAGGAGGAAAAGGAGGGGGAGGAGGAGGAGGAGGAGGAGGAAGACGACGACGACAACAACAACAAGACGATGATGATGACGACTATAAAGAAAACTGAAACTGAGAGAGAGTTTGGTCAACTCGAAGTCATAAAGCTCATGGCAGTTTTGCTTAAATCAAAAGTTCTTTTTTTTTTTTTTTGGTTTTTCGAGACAGGGTTTCTCTGTGTAGTCCTGGCTGTCCTGGAACTCACTCTGTAGACCAGGCTGGCCTCGAACTCAGAAATCCGCCTGCCTCTGCCTCCCGAGTGCTGGGATTAAAGGCGTGTGCCACCACGCCTGGCCAAAAGTTCTTTTTCAACAGACCAGGTCTCATTATGCAGTCCGGGCTGACCATGAACCCCTAGGTTAAAATGAGCTTTCTGCCTCAGCTTCCTAATAGTTTGTCTGCGTGTCCCCACAGCATCAAGGTCAGGGTTATTTGGCCACTGGGGCCATTGCACATGTTCTCATTCTGTAGTTACTTTACTTCCATCTTTGTTGTGTCCAGAAAGTCCCCATATTTTTCAAAACCTCTATTATTCCTACCCTGTTTATTTATATGCTTGTTTATGGGGTTTGATGGGTTTTATTTGTTCGTTTAAAAAAAATAAAATAAAACCTCTTGTATAGCCTGGGCCTTGAACTCCTGATGCTCACACGTCTACCTCCGGAGTGGTAGGATGCCAGGCAGGTGCCCCTACAAAGAGCTCTGTTGGGACAACTGGCACCAAAACACTTATGAAACATTATGGTAAGAGGGGTCACTCCTCCAGGCTTGCACAGAAAGTTGCCTTCACCTCTCTCAAAGCTCTTAGATTAGTGTGCCTGATATTAAAATATTCTGTAAACAGGTCTCTCTCTAAGTTCCTGGTGGGAACTTCCTTATACGTTCTTAAACATAAAATAGAATTTTGCCCCCGTTCCCTTGTGCAGTCAATGATAGGGTGACAATAGTAAGTAAGGCTACTCATCTGGGAGAATAGTAAAGATTTCTTTCTTGGTGAGAAAGAAGTATGTATCATATTGGGTAGAAATACAAAATTGTGGCCTGTCATGAAGCTGGATCTGCAATTCCAATATGTGGAAGGCAAAGCCAGGAGGATGGTGAGTTCTGGTCCATGCTGGGTCACATACCACACCTGTCTCAAGGACTAAGGACTTCTGGCTAGGAGGAACCTGATAAGCACCAAGCCAAGGATACATCCATTTTGGCAAAATCACTACAAAGAAATATATAAATTAAAATGAATTGTTGGTTGCCATTGTATGGGAAAATAAATCTGTGTAGGAGGATTATAGAGAACCTGAGTGCTGGAAATTATCTCTGAGTTTACACTTTGCCTGTTAAATAATTTATTTTTTGCTAATGGTACAACTCCAACTTTTGTTGATAGAAAACGCTGGAGATAAATTTTAGGATGAAAGTGCATTTTCTCTTGGTAGCATGTGTTCTCTGGGGAGGCTGTTGCAGAGTACAGCTTTCCCCACACTATAAAGGCAAAGATCTGGCAAGTTCTATAAAGTATGTTTCCAGTACCTTGCAGAGAGTATATTTTTTGGAAACTTCGGGAATATAAGTTTCTACCAAATTCCAGAGAATGGATATGCAGCAGATTCTAGTGACATGCCTGCTATTCTATAAGCCATAGCTGTACACCCTTGAGAAAGCTACCTTAGCCATAAAGGTAAAACCTGCCTTGTTTTGTTATTTGACTGTTGAGAGAGGCCTTTAACTTGCAATCCTTCTATCTCAGCTCTTCAAAAAAAATTTTTTTTATATGTACGTGTGTGCATGTACATCACTTACATGCAGGATCCTGTAGAGGTCAGAAGAGGCATCAGATCAGATCCCCTTGAAGTGAAGTTACAGGCAATTGTGATCAACCATGTGGGTACTGAGAACCAAAGCCTTGAGAATAGGTACCACCACAGCTGGCTTTTTAAAAAGTAATGTGTGCAGCCTATGTGTTTGTACTTGTTCACATGGGAGTGCATGTGTGTGTGCTGATGCACCTGTGGGTTGGGGTGGCTTGAATATGCTTGGCCCAGGGAGTAGCACAATTATGAGGTATGGCTATAATGGAGTAGGTGTGGCCTTGTTGGAGGAAGTGTGTCACTCTGGGTGTGGGCAATGAGACCCTCTTCCTAATCTTGTGGGAGCTAGTCTTCTCCTAGTAGCCTTCAGGTAAAGATATAGAAGTCTCAGCTCCTCCTGTACCATGCCTGCATGGATGCTGCCATGTTCACACCTTGACGATAATGGACTGAACCTCTGAACTGTAAGCCAGCCACAATTAAATGTTGTCCTTATAAGGGTTGCCTTGGACAGAACACCAATGTCTTATACCCTAAGATCAACAATAGACAAATGGGACCTCATAAAATTGCAAAACTTCTGTAAGGCAAAGGACACTGTCAATAGGACAAAAGATTGGGAAAAGATTTTTATCAACCCTACATCTGATAATATCCAGTATATACAAATAATCAAGAAGTTATAAACTCTAGAGAATCAAATAACCCTATTAAAATTGGGGTATAGAGCTAAACAAAGAATTCTCACCTGAGGAATACCGAATGGCAGAGAAACACCTGAAAAAATGTTCAACATCCTTAATCATCAGGGAAATGCAAATCAAAACAACCCTGAGATTCCACCTCACACCAGTCAGAATGGCTAAGATCAGAAATTCAGGTGACAGCAGATGCTGGCGAGGATGTGGAGAAAGAGGAACACTCCTCCATTGCTGGTGGGATTGCAAGCTTGTACAACCACTCTGGAAATCAGTCTGGCAGTTCCTCAGAAAATTGGACATAGTACTACCAGAGGATCCAGCAATACCTCTCCTGGGCATATATCCAGAAGATGTTCCAACTTATAATAAGGACACGTGCTCCACTTAGCAGCCTTATTTATAATAGCCAGGAGCTGGAAAGAACACAGATGTCCTTCAACAGAGGAATGGATACAGAAAATGTGGTAGATTTACACAATGGAGTACTACTCAGCTATTAAAAACATTGACTTTATGAAATTCTTATGTAAATGGATTGAACTAGAAAATATCATCCTGAGTAAGGTAACCCAATCACAAAAGAACACACATGATATGCACTCACTAATAAGTGGATACTAGCCCAAAAGCTCAGACTACCCAAGATATAATTCACAGATCACATAAATCTCAAGAAGAAGGAATACCAAATTGTGGGTCCATTGGTCCTTTTAGAAGGGGGAACAAAATAATAATGGGAGCAAATATGAAGACAAAGTGTGGAGCAGAGACTGAAGGAAAGGCAGTCCAGAGACTGTCCCACCTGGGGATCCATCCATATACAGTCACCAAACCCAGACATTATTATTGTGAATGCCAACAAGTGCTTGCTGACAGGAGCCTGCTATGACTGTCTCCTGAGAGGCTCTTCCAGAGCCTGACAAATACAGAGGTGTATGCTCACAGCCAACCACTGGACTGAGCATGGGGTCCCCAATGGAGGAGTTAGAGAAAGGACTGAAGGAGCTGAAGGGTTTTGCAACCCCATAGGAAGAACAACAATATCAACCAACCAGATCCCCCAGGGACTAAACTACCAACCAAAGCGTGACCCATGGCTCCAGCCCCATATGTAGCAGAGGATGGCCTTGTTGGACATCAGTGGGAGGAGAGGCCCTTAGTCCTGTGAAGGCTCGATGCCCCAGTATAGGGGAATGCAAGAGCAGGGAGATGGGAGTGGGTGGGTGGGTGGGTGGGGAACACCCTCATAGAAGCAGGGGCGGAGGTGAGGATGGAATAGGGGATTTCTGGGGGTGGGACAAGGAAAGGGGATAACATGTGAAATGTAAGTAAAAAATATCCAATAAAAATATTATTTTGAATCAGGAAAAAAAAAAGTTGCCTTGTCATGGTGTCTGTTCACAGCAGTAAAACTCCTAAGACCTGGGTGAAGGCCAGAGGTCAACATTGAATGCATTCTCACCACCTCTTTTGAGAAAGAATCTCTCATAGTACCCAGAGCTCACTGATTCAGACATACTGTCTTGGCCAGTAAGCATCAGAGATCCTCTAGTGTCTACCTCCCCAGCATTGGGCTCACAGCTGCTGTACATGAGTTTTACCCCAGGTACTGTGGCAAACAAGTGCATTTCCCACGGGGATCTGAACTCAGGTCCTTATGTTGACACAGCTAGCATGTGAGGCATTTTCTAGTTCCTTCAATTAATTTTTAATAGTCATTTTTATTGCATAAAATATTTAAGTCTTTATGCTAAAGAAATCACCCAAAAATTTTATAGTTGTGAATTGCATCTTGCATTTATTATGAAAAAATTAGAAGTGGTCTGAAGTTACAGATAGTGTAATAAACCTTCAGGTACTTATTATAAATCAACAGCAATTTCAATGTATACTCCAATCTTCTATTCTACTTAATATCTCTTCATATTAAGCTTTCCTTCTCCAAATTACTGCGTGTTTGTTTTTCATATTAGCACAAACTGACCCACTCGCTGGTTTGGATTTCCTCTTGGCATATGGTACTCGGTAGAAACATACTGATTTTTCATGGAATATGATTGAAAGTCCAAGTTACCCAATAGTCCCTTGCACTTTTATTTCTGCTCAGTCCTCTGCATGGATTTGCTTGGCTCTTCTTCTCCAATGAAGGAGGTGGAATGGAGGAAAGCAACCGACTTCCTTACTGTAATTCCTAAGGCTATCTTTCCCTTTCAAGGCTTGCCTAAAATACTAACCTGAGTATAGAAGAAGAATGGTGACCAATAAATAAGGGAAAACTTCCAACCCTGGGAGAAGTAGGAAGAGGTGCATGTGTGCAACACTTACTAGGTAGCTATTCGGGTACCAGTTGGGCCACTTAGATAACAAACAGCAGGTGTTTGGTCAATAGCCAGGGTAGTCACAGAACCTAGGAGTTCTGCTATTTTGCTGGACTGTCTCATAAAGAATAGCCAACCCCATAAATGTAACCAACTCATATTCTAAAATATTATAACATTAAAGAAGAACATAAAATTAGCAAAAACACAAACCTATGGGTGATTTTACTGAGATAAGAACTGGGAAAGACCAGAAATCTAAAGAAAAGCATAAAACTAAAAAGACAGCATTTACTCTTGGGCCAAGCTGAAAAGGAAGGAGGATGGCTTTCTTTTTCAGTCAGTCTTTGAGATCAATGTCAAAATCTGGGAGTCACCAGTGGAAAGAAGCTGGCAAGCCATCCTCTGTCTCAGACTGGGACCAGAAAAAGATTTGAATTCCAAATAAAAATTATTAATATTTGGTCATGAAATGACTGGCAGAACAAAAGGTTCATCAATACTGTCTCAGCTGAAGCCATTCTTTATTTAACCTGAATCTGGATCGCCTACTTTTTCTTATCCCTCTGTTCAAAGAGCACTGGGAAAGTACCCAACCCTGTTCTCAAACCTCATGATCCCTTAGTTTACTTGCCCTGCAGTTGTCAATCAGGATGTAGTTTTTCTGTGTTCTTTGCCTTCAAACCTCTCTGTAAAATGCATTCGAGGCTGCTCTTCAAGAAGTGTTTCTCTCTAGGGCAGTCACCAGCAGCTTAAGAAAGACTCTCAATTTGGACTTTGGTCCTGCTTAGGGGGGGTCTTTGGGTCTCAGCCCCGCAATAGAAAGCAAGCAAAAACTCACCTATGATGAGAATGTCAATTTACATCTACCAATAAGTCTTAGGTAAAATGTTCAGCATGAAGTGAAAGAAAACCAGATTGAGAAGACATCAGAAGAACAGTGTATACCTATCATCAAAGCTCTTAGGATATTGAGGGAGGGGGGAAGACCAGGAGCCCAAGGACCTGGGATACATGAAATCCAGTTTCAAAACAAAGTAAAGCCACTGTAAGAGAAAGAAGTAATAAATGCATGGATGCTGGGGAAATATAGTCTCCTGGTTCACTCTGTTTTGCTACTAAACAATCACAAGAAAGTGTTTGACCTAACACTATCCTGGCCAGTGTCTCTGGTCCTCTGAAAGAAGCTAATTAGTATCTTAGAACAACCATTCAGATCAAAAGTCCTAAAATGTTCGAGCCCTTAGCAAGGAGCTTTCACCATAGGGAAAAGAAGCCAACTACACCTGAGAAACAGGCTCTCAAGCCTGTGATTCTGCAGCGCGATTTTTATATCCAGGCTGGATCTGTGAGAGTAGGGAGATCATTCAGTGGGCAAAGGATTCACGAGGACCAAGATCTGAGTTCAGATGCTCAGGACCCAGGTATAATAGTCACCTGGATGCGGCAGCCCACCATTAATCTCAACATGCTAAAGGTAGAGAAAAGAAAGTACAGATAAGGGATCAGTTCAAGGACCTCTGCCTCAAGATGCTGCTTCTTCACACCTCTCTGAACTTCTACATCCCTTTAGAAAGTGATGCTCTTCATGCTATGTGATTTCTTCATTCATGAGAAAGCAGTTAATAGGCCATATAGCCAAAGTCTGGGTTAACATGCTTCAGTTAACAAAAACAGTTAACTAGAAGCAGAACTACAGAAGCTAAAAAGCAAGGTTAGTCCGTTTAGAGACTTTCCTAGAACTATGGACTTTGAAGGATTAGGTTTTTGTTTTCATTTTGGCAGGTGGTACTATCTGCATGCTGGTACTTCAATCATGGAGTCAGTTGTGCTAATATGTGGGGGACTACTAAGGTTTGAGGACTGACAATATCCCCCAGTGAATGAGTCAAATTGTGCACTTATCCTGCTCTACAGAGGTATCATACAGTTTAAGATGCAGGGCCCTGCTATTAATCCAATCAGAATGAGAACTAAAGGCCCAGCCAGTGTTGATAGCTAGCAGAGTAGCTCCTGAGTGGGACCAAGAGAACAGAGACTGGTACCAATTATCTGATTCAAGTCATTGTCTTTTTTTTGAGGTCCCCCCCAACTATGGCAAGAATTTTTCTCATTACTCCTGATCAATTAGCATAGAAACAGCAGGTGTTTCCCAAAGCTCCCTTTGTATCATGAGAACCAAGTCTAACTCGCTCTGTTTTGTAGGACCAATCTGCAAAAAATCTAACTGTTGATTTAATTTATAAATGGAATCTTTTAATACCTCTAGGTCCTGATTAACCTGGATAATTAGATTTTATTTTTTTATACGATAAAGGCTCCAGCCTGGAGTGAGAAGAGAATAGGAACAGCTCTTTATTTATTTTTTTTTTTTTGTAGTGTAGGGTCTATATTAAAGTGTATTTTCCTTTAATCCTCATTATAGAGGTATACCTGGGGAAGAATGTGTACTAAGACATATAAATTTGGAAAACATTAGAAGAGACACATTTAGTTAAATCACTAGTAAATGTCCACCAAGTAGTCTTGGGGATGCAGTAATATTGCTGTTGTTCAGATGACTTCACCTGTAAGGTAGAATGGCAGCTATCAGAATAAGCGAAGTGTCTAGGTTAAAGGTTTGGATATTAAACAAGTTCCAGCCCTTTGTATGTCCCCTAATATTAATTAGGACTGCCCTCACTCACAGTGATTTTTAGCAGTCAATGCGCTGATAGTCTTGTTAGCTCCTCTCTCTCCATAGCAAAAGGGGCCAAGGGTCTAAGCATAACCAGTAATCGTACATGACTTCTGGCTAGGAATTATTAACTAAATGGTGTGGCAGGTGCCTTGGAGGGGAGAATTGGTCTGGGCCTTGGCAGAAGTAGATCTTTGTCAGTCCCCAAATGTCTGGGGACCTTGAAAGGCCATTTAAATCTATCCCCAGAGTCACCTCCTGTGGCACAAAATCTAATTCCCCACGTTCTCCCTGTTTCCCAGTGGCTAGAATTTTTGTAAAAGATTTTTTTTTTCAGGAAGCCCCAATTTCAAAACCCAAATTTTTGTAATGGAAATTCCCTTGTTCCTGGCAACCAGAAGGCCTAGCTTCAGGGCGTGCATAGAGTTGTAAACTCTGGGGACACAGAGACAGAAAGATGTCTGGGACTTCAAGGCCAGCCTGGTCTACAAAGCTAAATACAGGACAGCCAGAGCGGTTACACAGAGAAAGCCTAGCTCGTAAAACACACACACACACACACACACACACACACACACACACACACAGAGAGAGAGAGAGAGAGAGAGAGAGAGAGAGAGAGAGAGAGAGTTGTAAACTCTGTATCTCTGTGTTCCTATCTTAAAAGGTAAATCCCCATATATATCTTTCCTTTTTCCAATACAATAGTTAAAATGGGTACCAGTAAGCAAAGGTCAATGTGGAATGTGGGTTGCTGTTCTATAGCCACATAAGCTATCACTTTGTGCCTGTATCTGTCTTTTTTAGTTCCCAGGTTTAGGCCTGAGGACCATGGGGATTGGACCAGGATTGTGATTCATACTGAACATAAGAATCAGGAGGAATTAGAGGGGAAGGAAATAAGGACCCGGGGATTAATGAAACCTTAATTAATGGGTCCATCACCTAGGAAGCAGTCCATTTGGCATCAGCATCTAACACTTCTGTTTCCTTAACTTGGGTGTGGTGGATCAGCGGTGTAATGCCACCTACCTTCACAGCCATAGGATGGAGGGAATCACTGTGTATGGTCATTTCCAAGTTGGTTTCACTGTCCCTTTGGCTACATGCTGCTGTAACCTAGCCAATATCACCGGGGGAAACTTGTTTTAGACTCAGAAATCAGCTGTGTCTCTTAGACAGACCAATGAATAGCATTTATGGAGCACTGAAGGACCTATATTGAGTTGAGAAAGGAATGAGGAGATCTTCCAAGCATAAGCCCATAATTTATGAATCCCTCCCTATATGTGGGTGAGGGGCCTAAAGCAAAGCAAAGGAAGGAGGTCCATCCACCCTTCATTAGACTCTAGTGAGAGGTTTTTTTTTAAGTACTTTTTAACATCCTGTTTATTTTTTTCACCTACCACAAACTGAGGTCTATATGCATAATCGAGATTTACAACCTATGTCTAAAGCTTTAGCTATTAATTGAGAGGTTTGGCTATGAAAGCCAGGCCATGGTCAGACCCCATTGCTATGGGGAGGCAGCATTATGGGCCAGGATTCTGAGGGAGCTTTGTAGTTACTCGCTGAGCTGTTTCAGTCCAGGTGGGGAATGCTTCCACCCCACCTAGAAAAGGTACTTTAAAAACTAGCAAGTGCTTGTATCCTCCTCAGGCAGGCTGATTTTGGTGAAGTCGGTTTCCCCAGAATTTGTGAGGGTGTTGGCCTCTCATTGGAACCCTTCCTGGGAAAGGGGTCTCTACTTTGGATTTCTCTGAGCACAAACCTGGCAATCTGGCTGAGATGTTCTCTGCTCCAGGCTGTCCACTGTAAGTATAGCACACCTTGGTCTGAGCAACCCAGAAAGTTGCATGGCCCCCAGGGGAGTAGCCTGGTGAAGGTCCTGCCAGTTGTTTCTGGAAGAATGATCTTTTCCCCTGGTATCCTCCACCAGCCTATGGCTTTGGCTGTCCATTTCTTCTTCTGTATCTTCTATGTCCCCTGGGTTACTACCATAGAGTCTCGGGCAACACCTGGTCAGGGCGTGTCATCAGAATATCAATAGGCCCCCCTGGCCTCTATGTCTGGCATCCAGGTCAGCAGCCCAGTTACTTCTTGCCTCATAGGAGAAGCCAGATAGCCTCCAGGAGGGCCAAGATTTTCTCTTTGGCTTTAATGTCCTTTCCTCCAGTGGTGGGAAACTCCTTTCCTTCTATAGATCATACCATGGACATGCATAGCCACTATTTGTATATATGGTGGTAGACTTTTTTCCCCTCATCTTAGAGCCTGCATTAGATCGCTCAGTTCTGCTCTCTGGGTTGAATTAGCTGGCTTTGGCCCAAATTGTTTCATTTAAAGTAGCTACTGTGACTCCCATTCACCTACCTGGATTCATTTTTCAACTTGTGACTGCCATGGGTGAACACATGCTGGTTGTCATCAAGCAAGAGGGTAGCAGCATTGATGGTGATGGGTTTCTCAAGTGAGACTTGTACTGGCTGGTTTCCTGTGTCAGCTTGACACAAGCTGGAGTTATCACAGAGAAGGGAGCCTCCCTTGAGGAAATGCCTCCATGAGATCCAGCTGTAAGGCATTTTCTCAATTAGTAATCAAGGGTGGAAGGGCTCATTGTGGGTGATGCCATCCCTGGGCTGGTAGTTCTGGGTTCTATAAGAAAGCAAACTGAGGCCGGGCATGGTGGCGCACGCCTTTAATCCTAACATTTGGGAGGCACCTTGTATCGAAAACAAACAAACAAACAAACAAAAAACAAACAAAAAAAAAGAAAGAAAAAGAAAAAGCAAGCAAGTAAGCAAGAAAGAAAGCTGAGCAAGCCAGAGAAGGCAAGCCAGTGAGCAGCATTCCTCCATGGCTTCTGCATCAGTTCCTGCCTCCAAGTTCCTGCCCTGTGTGAGTTCCAGTCCTGACTTCCTTTGGTGATGAACAGCAGTGTGGAAGTGTGTCTTAGTCAGGGTTTCTATTCCTGCACAAACATCATGACCAAGAAGCACTTGGGGAGGAAAGGGTTTATTCAGCTTACTCTTCCACATTGCTGTTCATCACCAAAGGAAGTCAGGACTGGAACTCAAACAGGTCAGGAAGCAGGAGCTGATGCAGACGCCATGGAGGAATGTTCTTTACTGGCTTGCTTCCCCTGGCTTGCTCAGCCTGCTTTCTTATAGAACCCAAGACTACCAGCCCAGAGATGGTCCCACCCACAAGGGGCCTTTCCCCCTTGATTACTAATTGAGAAAATGTTTTACAGCTGGATCTCATGGAGGCATTTTCCCAACTGAGGCTCCTTTCTGTGTGATAACTCCAGCCTGTGTCCAGTTGACATTCAAAACTAGCCAGTACAAAGTGTAAGCTGAATAAACCCTTTCCTCCCCAACTGCTTTTTGGTCATGATGTTTTGTGCAAGAATAGAAACTCTGACTAAGATAGGACTCTAAGGTAGACCAGGAGTAGGACTGCCTAATACCTATTATGTATCACACAGGCATTAGACAGCCAGTCTTCTGTTATTCCTCAGAGGAGGGCCTCAGCCATGTTGTGGGGGTGCTGTGAGTGTAAGATCCTAACCCAGAGCTAACTTGCTTTTTATTTTTATTAGACTAGCAGCAGTCACCACAGCTCTTAGGAAAGTATGTCACAGGTCCTATCCATGGCGCCAAAGTTTGAGTTAAAATCTCTTTTTTGTACTTGTCTATTGTATTGTGGACAGATGAAAAGTTTTTGAGACATCTGGAAGTGCTAGAGCTGGAGCCAAAGTCAGAGCGTTTTTCTTTCCCTGCCTTGCTCCTGGTCGCTCTCTCCCACAATCCTTCCCCCATCTCCTCTCCTCTTCTCCCCTGAGCAGGTGGGGTCCCCTGGGTATCTCCCCATGTTGACATTTCAAGTCTTTTTGAGGCTAGGTTCTTCCTCTCCCTCTGAGGCCAGACAAGGCAGCCCAACTACAAGAATATATCCCACATACAGGCAACAGCTTTTGGGATAGCTCCAAATCCAGTTGGTCAGGACCCACATGAAGGCCAAGTTGCACATCTGCTACATAATGAGCATGGAGGCCTAGGTACTGCCATTGTCTGTTCTTTGGATGGTGGTTCAGACACTGATAGCCCCAAGGGTCCAGGTTAGTTGACTCTGTGTCTTCTTGTGGAGTTCCTATCCCCTCCGGGGCAGCAATCCTTCCTCCTATTCTTCCATAAGAATCCCCAAGCTCCATCCACTGTTTGTCTGTGGGTGTCAGTATCCATCTGAGTCAGCTGCTGGGTGGAGCCTCTCAGAGGACAACATGGTCCTGTCTGCATGCATAACAGGGTATCATTAATGGTGTTAGGGATGGGTCTCAAGTTGGGCTCCTTATTAGTTGGCCATTCCCTCAGTCTGTGCTCCATCCCCTGTGCCTGCATTTCTTTTTAACAGGATAAATTTGGGGCTGATCGGTCTCCTTGGGCCGTATGGTTGCAGACCTGCAGTTTTGTATGGCTCAGGAGCATTAGGTTCAATGAAGGTAGACAGAGGGGTGGCAGGAGAGTCCCCCTGAGATTGCTGGCTGCTCAAGACAAATTTTCTCTGATCAAGGTCCGTGAGTTTACTAAGAGACTGTGCTTAAAAGGAGGAAGGCTGCCGGGCGTGGTGGCGCACGCCTTTAATCCCAGCACTCGGGAGGCAGAGGCAGGCGGATTTCTGAGTTCAAGGCCAGCCTGGTCTACAAAGTGAGTTCCAGGACAGCCAGGGCTACACAGAGAAACCCTGTCTCGAAAAACCAAAAAAAAAAAAAAAAAAAAAAAAAAAAAAAAAAAAAAAAAAAGGAGGAAGGCTCATTTTCCCCCACCCCCGCCAGTCCATCCTTGGTGCTTTGTTGCCATGCTGTCAGCACTTGGTTGCCAGGCTGTTGCTTATTCAAGAATGTCTCAGGAAGACAGGTTCAGCCTCTTGGCAGGTAGCAGCATCTTGGAGAAGAGCAGGGCAGTTGACAACTTCAAAGGGAGCCAGCCAAGTCTGAAAGCTGCACCGCAGGTGGCCCCACCTCAGTGGCAACAAGGTCTGCACCAGCCCGCTTCAGGCTGGGGGAGGCTACAGCAGAGTGCTCAGGGAAAATTGGCTTGTCCCAGAGGGTGCAGAGAGCAGGAATGATGGGGATGGGGAGAAGCTTACCTTTATAGTTCAGGAGTCTGGTGGAGGTGGAAGAGAGGCAGAGAGAGAGAGAGAGAACAGATTTCCCCCTAAAATAGCAGGCTGCTCGGGACAGGTTAGCTTGACCCAGATGGCTCAGGCAGCATGGATGATGGGGTGTGATGGGAAGCTTTCCTGTGTGATTCAGGGGTCTGATGGAGGTGGAGGAGATGCAACTGGAAAATGGAGGTCTCCCTGGGATAGCAGGCTGCTCGGGGCCGGCTGAGCATGGAAGATGGGTAGAGGATCGGAAGCTTACCTGTTATGGTTCAGAAGTCTGATGGAGGTGGAGGGAAGACAGCAGGAGACTCCAGAGCTGTTTTAAAAGTCTCAAATGTGGGGCTGGTGAGATGGCTCAGTGGGTAAGAGCACTAACTGCTCTTCACGAGGTCCTGAGTTCAAATCCCAGCAACCACATTGTGGCTCACAATCATCTGTAGTAACATATGACGCCCTCTTCTGGTGTCTAAAGACAACTACATTGTACTTACATATAATAATTCTTAAAAGAAACGTCTCAAATGCCTTTTTAGTCTCAGTCCAGATTAGGGCCTCTGTGTCTTCTTTTGTGCCAGTCCTTTAGATGCCTTGTTATTTGTACAAACTCTGATATCCAGGGGCAATGACACCTTGCTTTACCTAGGAACTCTCTTACCTGCCTCTTAAGGCTTTGGAATAACGATCTGACGGACTGTAGCAATCCTACTCTGGATGTCCATCTCTCTAAACCAGGCAGTATGGACTGAAATACCCCTTTTGTTTCCAGGGGTTTTGAGTATTGTTTAATCTGGACAGGGGTAGCTGAACTAATTAGTTGAATCATTATAGGAACTTGGTGTTAGGCTAGTCCTGAAGGCTTGGGTTTTGCCCATAATTCAGGGAATCTTTGTTGTAAATCTGAGAGGATAGTCCAAGTGCATCTTTTGATTTGGGCAGAAATTTCAGCTAGGAGATATTATTTTGACAGAGGAAAAAAACACCAAAAACTATTATTGGGTTATCTATAGGTCCATGTCTCATCATCAGAGAAGGTGATGGTTGAGTTCAATTTATGCAGAAGTTCTTGTCTCTCAAAACTCAGTCAGCTGTTGTTAAGCACTTTTGGAGCTACCTCCAGCAACTAAGACCGATTTATATCTTTAAATTTTTCTAGTGTTTATATTTTTTCCTAATATCTAGGGCTGACCGGGTAACAAAAGAAATCATTTTAGCAGCAGTCTTTAATCCTTTTCAAAGGACCCAGTGAAAAGAGTTTGCTGCCTCCTTTGTCAGTGTTGCACGAAGGAAAAATCCATTATATCCAGGCTGAGTTGTCCAAGAGCAATGCACACCCACGAACCCTGACAGAGAATGGTGGGGTTTGAGTTTTCCAATTGATCACTGGTTGGAAAAGTAACAAACCAGGAAAGAAAAGCAGAACTTGCTCTTGTCCCCTTTCCTGGGACTGCTTAGCGCAGTCAAGGAAACAAAAGTAACATACACCATGGGTAACTACTCCCCCGCTCCCTGTATGCATCCAGTTTAGATGGCAGGGAGCCTGAGGCCTGGGCCCTTTATCCCTCCACCCAGGGACCAATCTGAAGGATGAACATGAATTGAGGAATGAAATAAGTGACCCCTCTCTCTCTGGGAGTGAGATAGACCAAAGGTTTGTTGTTGTTTGTTTGTTGACTTTTCTGAGTGACCTGGCAAAGCCAAAGGATTCAGGTTCCCAGCAAGATAGACAGGTCTTCATCCAAGGAAATTCTCATACCAGAGAAAGCCATTGGTTAGTACAGGGTAGCAGAACAGACAGAAACACATAGAAAGAAACACACACACAAACAACCAGAGTACACACAGTTTTTACACACAGTAAAAACAACGAGAGATGGTGTCTTAGGGTTTCTATTGCTGCAATGAAACACCATGCTTTTTAGCATGTTGGGGAGGAAAGGGTTTATTTTATTTTATTTTATTTTTTAAAATGTCAGGGTATTTTCTTAGTTTTAAATTTATTTATTCACTTTCCAGCTCAATATCAGACTCCCTCTACTCCCAGTACCCCCTCACAAGATCCTCACCCTTCCCCTCTCCTTCTCCTCTGAGGAGGAGCCCCCTCCAGGTTTAACCCTGCCCCCACCCACTCATCAAGACAATGCAGGACTAGTTGCATCCTGTCCTACTGAGGCCAGACAAGGCAGCCCAGATAGGCAAGCGACAGATTCAGGGACAGCCCAGGCTGCAGTTTTGAGGGGACCTACATGAAGACCAAGCTGCACTCCTGTTACATATGTGCAGAGACCCTAGGTCTTGCTTGCTCCTTGGTTGATGGTTCAGTTTCTGGGAGCCCCTAAAGGTCCAGGTTAGTTGAATCTGTTGCTTTTCCTGTGGAACACTTGTAATCTTCAGCTCCCTCAATCCTTTTTCTCTACAAGACTCCCTGAGCTCTAATATTTGGTAGTGTGTCTCTGGAACTGTTTCTACTGGCTACTGGGTAGGATCCCTCAGAAAACCTTTATGCTAGGCTCCTGTCTGCTAGCATAACAGAGTATCATTAACACTGTCTTGCCCATGGGATGGGTCTCAAATTAGGCCGGTCATTGGCCATTCTCTCTATCTCTGTTCTATCTTTGTACCCGCACATCTCAAAGGCAGGACACATCCAAATACATGAAACAGAAGACAGGGGGAACCTGGTAGTGTCACATACAGATCCTAGACACACTGAATCAGCCGTGAAATCACCTATGTATCCAAACTGAACGCACCTTAAGCAGACTTAGCCCTGGGGTGACATACAAAGCTATTTGTTTCTTTTTAGGGTAGAGGTGTCAGATTCCTCTGAAACATTAGTCAGAGATTAATAAAAGGGAGTCTTGGGGACTTGGAACATCCCAAGTTGTGCATTCCCTAGAGGTTCCTTGACCACCACACTCTTCCATTCTTTGATGAGGGCTCTGAGACACCCCTACCCCATGTCTCAAGGTCTGATTTCTGAGGTTTGTGGAACCTTGAGAAATGTGGGTATTCACCAAAGAAGACTACTGAGACACAGGTTTAAACCAACAGAAAATCTTTATTAACCAGCCAGCAAATTCACTGGGTGTTCAGGATCCTAGTATAGGATGGAGCCTTTCTTTTTTTTCTTTTAAGTTATTTTTTTTAATTTATTTATTATATGTAAACACACTGTAGCTGTCTTCAGACACTCCAGAAGAGGGCATCAGATCTTGTTATGGATGGTTGTGAGCCACCATGTGGTTGCTTGGATTTGAACTCAGGACCTTCAGAAGAACAGTCGGTGCTCTTAACCACTAAGCCGCCTCTCCAGCCCTCTTTTTTAAAAAAATTAGATATTTTCTTTATTTACATTTCAAATGTTATCCCAGTTCCTAGTTTCCCCTCTGAAATTCCCCTACCCCCTCCCCCTGCTCCCCAACCCACCAACTTCCATTCCTGGTCCTGACATTCCCCTATACTGCGGCGTAGAACCTTCACAGGACCAAGAGCCTCTCCTCCCATTGCTGAACATCTAGGCCATCCTCTGCTACATATATAGCTAGAGCCACAAGTTCCACCATGTGTTTTTTTCTGATTGGTAGTATAGTTCCAAGGAGCTCTGGGGGTACTGGTTAGTTCATATTGATGTTCCTCCTATGGGGCTGCAAACCCCTTCAGCTGCATGGAGCCTTTATTATGGTGAGCTTTTAAGCACTATGATAACTTGGTCAGGAAAGAAATAAAGAAATCAAAGACTTTCTAGAATTCAATACCCAAACTTATGGGGCATAATGAAAGCAGTGCTAAGATGAAAATTCATAGCACTAAGTGTCCTTTAAAGAAATTAGGAAGATCCTACACTAGCAGCTTAACAGCACACCTGAAATCTCTAAAACAATAAAACCCCAAACACACCCGAGAGGAATGGATGCAGGAAATATTCAAAGTCAGGGCTGAAATTAACCAATTAAAAACAAAGAGAAGATACAAAGAATCAATAAACCAGGAGCTGGTTCTTTGAGAAAATCAACAAGACAAAAAAACCCTTAGCCAGACTAACCAGAGGGCACAGAGACAGATCTAAATTAACAAAATCAGAAATGAAAAGGGAGACATAACAACAGAAATGGAGGAAAATTTTAAAAAATCACCAGATCTTCCTAGATACCACATACCAAAGTTAAATCAAGAGCTGGTAAATTTCTAAATAGTTCCATAAATCCTAAGGAAATAGAATCAATCATTAAAAGCCTTCCAACCAAACAAAAAAATAAAAACCAAAAAACCACCCAGAGCCAGACGGTTTTAATGCACAGTTCTACCAGACCTTCAAAGAAGAGCTAATACCAATACACCTCAAACTATGCCACAGGATAGAAGCAAAAGGAACACTGCCTAATTCATTCTATGAAGCCATACTTACTCTGATACCTAAACCACATAAAGACACAACAAAACTTCAGACCGATTTCACTTATGAATATCGATGCAAAAATATTTAATAAAATTCTCTCACAAACCGAATCTAAGAACACATCAAAACCATCATTCACCCGGATCAAGCCAGCTTCACCCCAGAAGTGCAGGGATGATTCGATATATGAAAACCCATCCACATACTCCACTATATCAAGAAACTCAAGAAAAAAATCACAGGATCATCTTATTAGATGCTGGAAAAGTCTTTGACAAAATTCAACAGCCCTTCATATCAAAAGTCTGGGACAGACCAGGAATTCAAGGCCTCATACCTAAGCATAATAAAAGCAATATACAGCAATCCAACAGCCAATATAAACTTGAATGGAGAGAAACTTGAAGCAATCCCACTAAAATCAGGGACAAGGCGTCCCACTCTCTCTGTATCTATTCAATATAGTGCTTGAAGTTCTAGCTAGAGCAATAAGACAAAAGGAGACTGAGGGGATACAAATTGGCAAAGAAGTCAAGGTATCACTATATACAAATGATACTGTAATACACATAAGTAACCCCAAAAATTCTACCAGAGAACTTCTATAGCTGATAATCAATTTCAGCAAAGCGGCTGGATACAAAATTAATTCAAAGGAATCTGTAGCCTTTCCTCTATACAAATGATCTGAGAAAGAAAATAGGAAAACAACAACCTTCACAAGTCATAAATAATATAAAATATCTTGGTGTAACTCTAATCAAACAAGTGAAATATCTGTATGACAAGAACTTTAGGTCTCTGAAGAAAGAAATCAATGAATACCTCAGAAGATGAAAAGATCTCCCATGCTCATGGATTGGTAGGATTGACATAGTAAAAATGACCATCCTATGAAAAGCAATCTGCAGATTTAATGAAATCCCCATCAAAATTCCAACAGGATTCTTCACAGACATGGAAAGAACAATTCTCAACTTCATATGGAAAAACAAAAAACCCAGGATAGCAAAAACTAATTTCAACAATAAAAGAACTTTTGAGGAAATCACCATGCCTGACCTCAAGCTGTACTACAGAGCAATCATGTTAAAAACTGCATGGTATTGGTACAGTGACAGGCAGGTAGATCAATGGAACAGAATAATAATCCCACACACCTATGGGTGCTTGATCTTTGACAAAGAAGCCAAAACCATAAAGTGGAAAAAAGAAAGCATCTTCAACAAAGAGTGTTGCTCTGCATGTAGAAGAATGCAACTGGATCCATATTAATCTCCTTGTACAAAGCTAAAGTCCAAGTGGATCAAGAACCTCAACCTAAAACCAGATACACTGAATATCATAGAAGAGAAAGTGGGGAAGAGCCTTGAACACATGGGCACAGGGGAAATTTTCCTGAACAGAAGAACAATGGCTTATACTCTGAGATTAAGAATTGACAAATGGGACCTCATAAAATTACAAAGCTTCTGTAAGGCAAAGGACACTGTCAATAGGACAAAACGGCAACCCACAGATTGGGAAAATATCTTTACCGATCCTACATCTGATAGAGGGCTAATATCCAATATATACAAAGAACTCAAGAACTTAGACTCCAGAGAACCAAATAACCCTATTTAAAAATGGGGTACAGAGCTAAACAAAGAATTTTCAACTGAGGAATATTGAATGGCTGAGAAGCACTTAGAGAAATGTTTAACATCTTTAGGCATCAGGGAAATACAAATCAAAACGACCCTGAGATTCCACCTCACACCAGGCAGAATGGCTGAGATCAAAAATTCAGGTGACAGCAGATGCTGGTGAGGATGTGGAGAAAGAGGAACGCTCCTCCATTGTTGGTGGGATTGCAAGCTTGTACAACCACTCTGGAAATCAGTCTGGCAGTTCCTCAGAAAATTGGACATAGTACTACTGGAGGATCCAGCAATACCTCTCCTGGGCATATATCCAGAAGATGTTCCAACTTGTCATAAGGACACATGCTCCACTATGTTCGTAGCAGCCTTATTTATAATACCCAGAAGCTGGAAAGAACCCAGATGCCCCTCAACAGAGGAATGGATATAGAAAATGTGGTACATTTACACAATGGAGTACTACTCAGCTATTAAAAATGAGGACATCATCATTTTTGCAGGTGAAGGGATAGAACTAGAAATTAACATCCTGAGTGAGGTAATCCTAACCCAAAAGGACATGTATGGTATGTACTCACTATACATCTCACAGACCATAGGAAGCTTAACAAGAAGGAAGGCCCAGCGATGGATTGATACCTGAAACCCACTTAGAAAGGGAACAAAATAGTCATGGGAGGCAGAGAGAGGGAGGAAACTGGGTGGGAGAGGAGAGAGGGAGGGGAAAGGAAGGGTAGAATCAGGTGTGGGTAGAGACAGGAGCAATGCCCAGAGAGCCAGGAGAATGAGTGGAAATATGCAACAATTTGAGGGGGTACTTCTAGAAAGCCTCAGGACTCAATGTGGCTGACCTTAGACTAAATGTCCAACAGTGGGTAGTTGAAACCTGAAGAGACCACCTTCAATAGATAGACATGGCCCCCAGTTGAGGCAGGGGACCACCCACCGATCTTCAAAACTTTTAACCCGGAATTGTTCCTGTCTAAAGGAAATGCAGGGACAAAACTGGAGCAGAGAATGAAGGAAAGGCCACCCAGTGACCAGTCCAACTTGTATTGGACTGGTCCCATCCCATGTATGCACACCAAATCCTGACACTATTACTGAGGCTATATTGTGCGTGCAGACAGGAGCCTGAAATGGCTGTCCTCTGAGAGGTTCTACTAGCAAGTGACTAAGACAAATGTAGATACTTACAGCCAACCACTGGATTGAGGTTGGGGACCAATATGGAATGGTTGGAGGAAGGACTAGAGGAGCTGAAGGGGATGGCAACCCCATAGGAAGAACAACAGTGTCAACTAACCTGGACCCCTTGGAGCTTCCAGAGATTAAGCCACCAACCAAGGAGCATACTTGGTCTGGTTGTAGCCCCAGGGCACAAGTGTAGCAGAGGACTGCCTTGTACCGCCTCAGCCTCAGTGGGTACTTACATGTTTAATTCTGTGGAAACTTGATGCCCCAGGTAAGAGGGATCCTGGTGGGGGTGAGGTGGGGGTGGGGTGGTGAGGTGGGTGAGAGAGCACCCTCTTGGAGGAGGATGGGGCTACAAACTTGGGAAGGGGGTACTGGGAAATAGGAAAACTTTTGAAATGTAAACAAATAAAATAATTTAATTAAAAAACCAAATCCTATGTTGAGATGCTTCAGTTAAAAAGAACAGTTAGGACAGCGGTGGTGGCGGTGGCTGTGTTGTGGGGTGTTGGTTGAGTCCGGCCCTGACATAGGGGATGGCATCTGAGGTGGAGAGGGAGGGAGGTGGTGGCTGCTGCGGGGCCTCAGTGGTGGCTGCAGAGAAGGGGAAGATGGTACTGAGAGTGTCCGTGCTGCCGTGGGAACTGGTGGCCTGGTTTGCACTGTGTGCTGCAGGATCCTGCTCTCCATCTAGGCCTACCATGTGGAGCAGGAGAAGGAGAGGGACCCTGAGCACCGGGCCTTCTGTGACCAGGGGCCCTGGGTGAAGTGCTCTGCCTTCCTGGCCTCCAGTCCTCACTAGGTGACTTCACTTTACCAAGTGCTGACCTGAAATATCCCACTCCCGAGTTCTTCTGTCTATCTGAGTAGGCTTGTCCAGTCCTGAAGATGGGGTCGAGGATTTGGTCTTTTGGGTTCCAGTTTTGGAAAAGATGGTGTATTAAGCCAGCCAAACAATGTCTTCGGACTTATATTTTATACAGTACAGTTAGTACATGACGACCAGCCAGTGCAGATTGCAACTCTGGTCCTCCTGACCTCCTCCATTGTGTCTGTGGTGGGCTCTTTGTACCTGGCCTACATTCTGTACTTTGTGCTGAAGGAGTTTTGCATCATCTGTGTCACCACATATGTGCTGAACATCCTCCTCCTCCTCCTCCTCCTCATCATCATCAATTACAAACGACTAGATTATTTGAATGAGGCCTGGAAGCGACAGCTGAAGCCTAAGGAAGACTGATGGCCAGCGGGTCTCCACCCAACCTTCTCAAACACTTCTTTTAAGTTTATTTTGCAAGGTTTTTTTTCTTTTGTTTGTTTTTTTTAATTCACAACAGACACTTTCCCTCAGAATCTTAAACTGATTTGTTTTATAATATTGTAAATTAGAAGGGGCCCTAGCTATTTCTTGTGTCAGTCTTCATTTTTAATTCCAGACACAAAAAAAAGGATATGCTGAGCCAATCAAAGACAAGTTTTAACTTTACCTTGAAGATGTTTCTGAGATAATAAAATGTAGCCCTAGCCCCCAGTCCTCAATCTTAACGTGAGCAGCCATTGCTAGTAATTCTTTAATGTGTATAAATTCAATTTCAGGTGTAGCAAATGTAATCATGAACATAAAAATATTTTGGAATAGATACTGTATTAAATATTGCCATGTTTACAATATGTAATATGTTTTTAGCCAATGGATTTTAACCTGTTGATTCATTTAGAGTCCATTTGTGTGATATTTGTAAATAAAGGTAGAAACATTGGATCCATCCCTGCAGAACTTACTGTAGTGTCAGCTCATTGTAACTGATGAATAATGGAGATAGTGTAGAGGCAAAGAGAAGATCTTGGGAAATGTGCTGACAGCCCTGGTGCATTATTGACAGCAGAATCAGGGTGGTTGGTTCCCTTTCATTGCCCACTCTGAGAGGAAGAAACTAAGTTTGAACATTCAAGTTAAGTTTCACTAATCAGAACTGGATGGATAGTAACTGTACAGGATGCCACATGACTAGACCTTTTAATTCCAAGGCTCTCAGGACACTGATGGTGGGAAGTAGATGTAATCTTTGGAGAAAAACTGAAACCACTATGGCATTTCTGGGCAAAGCCTCTTAAACAGTAGCTGAGCTCTCAATACATATGTGCTCCCTTGATTCCACTGCCAGTCAGCTGAGCGGCATTATGACTGAAGTAGGCACAAGCTGAGTGCTCTGAGGTCGGTCCATAGTGTTTCCCCTTCTCCTTTCTTCTTGCACTAAGGAGGGTCAGTAAGTGTTTCAGAATCACATAGTAAATTTGTAAACCTTAGGGCTGTTATGAGGAACCATTTGCTGACTCAGAAGAAATGCAACACAAAGAAGAACCTGTAAGAGAAATATGGAAACTGTCTCACTCCAGTAGCCACACAGAAGCAGTGAGATGAAATCCAGAGGTGATCTGAATAAACAGCGCCTGCTTAGCATCCTACACCTTTCACAATAGTCACAAATAATATAAAATATCTTGGTGTGACTCTAAGCAAGTCAAAGATGTGTATGAAAAAACTTCAAGTCTCTGAAGAAAGAAATCTAAGACCTCAGAAGATGGAAAGTTCTCCCGTGCTCATTGATTGGCAGGATTAATATAGTAAAAATGACCATCTTGCTGAAAGCAATCTACAGATTCAATGCAATCCCCATCAAAATTCCAAATCAGTTCTTCATAGAGTTAGAAAGAGCAATTTCCAAATTCATTTGGAATAACAAAAAAATTCAGGATAAGGAAAACTATTCTCAACAATAAAAGAACTTCTGGGGGAAGCATCCCGGACCTCAAGCTGCACTACAGAGCAATCAAGATAAAATCTGCATGGTATTGGTACAGCGCCAGGCAGTTAGACCAATGGAATAGAATTGAAGACCCAGAAATGAGCCCACACACCTATGGTCACTTGATCTTTGACAAAGAAGCTAAAATCATCCACTGGAAAAAAGACAGCATTGTCAACAAATGGTGCTGGTTCAACATGTAAAAGAGGGCAAATTGATCCATTCTTACCTCCTTGTACAAAGCTCGAGTCCAAATGGATCAAGGACCTCCACATAAAACCAGATACACTGAAACTAATAGAAAAGAAAGAGGGGAAGAGCCTGGAGCACATGGGCACAGGGGAAAATTTCCTGAACAGAACACCAATAGCTTATGCTCTAAGATCAAGAATCGACAAATGAGACCTCATAAAATTGCAAAGCTTCTGCAAGGCAAAGGACACTGTCAAAAGAACAAAATGACAATCAACACATTGGGAAAAGATCTTTACTAATCCTACATCTGATACAGGGCTAATATCCAACATATACAAAGAACTCAAGAAGTTAGACTCCAGAGAACCAAATAATCCTATTAGAAAATGAACTAAACAAAGAATTCTCAACTGAGGAATACCTAATGGATGAGAAGCACCTTAAGAAATGTTCAACATCGTTAGTCATCAGGGAAATGCAAATCAAAACAACCCTGAGATTCCACCTCATACCAGTCAGAATGGCTAAGATCAAAAATTCAGGTGACAGCAGATGCTGGCGAGGATGTGGAGAAAGAGGAACACTCCTCCATTGTTGGTGGGATTGCAAGCTTGTACAACCACTCTGGAAATCAGTCTGGTGGTTCCTCAGAAAATTGGACATAGTACTACTGGAAAATCTAGTACTTCTTCTCCTGGGCATATACCCAGAAGATGCCCCAACTTGTAATAAGGACGCATGCTCCACTATGTCCATAGCAGCCTTATTTATAATAGCCAGAAGCTGGAAAGAACCATAGGCTTTTTTATTCACAAATGACTGTAACCTGAAACTACTCCCCTACAGAGATCTCCTTCTGAGATTAGCCTCCCTCTCCTTCAGCTCTCTGTAACAATCCCACCTTCTCTCTCAATGGTATATAATAAGAGTATTGAATTCCCATGCTGCGGGTGCACTTCCATCCGTTTGCACAGCTTTTCAGTATACATTTCTGTTCTTTCTTCAGGCCTTCATTGCCTCTGTGCAGGTTGCCACAAGGGCTTGAGTTTTCTTTCATTTATATTTTGGCCAAAGGCTTGTTTTGCTCCTTTTAGGTTACATTTTTTCTTCTCTGGACAACCAAATGTTCAAATTACTGTCACTCCACCCTTTTAGTACATTACTTAGGTTTATATCCTCTACTAACTTAGGGAGGCATTCATAGAAACAATTCTGGAATCAACAGTACTTGAAAACAATCCCCAATATTCAATGGCCACTTGACTATCATCAATAGGGCTTCAGATCCCCAAATCCATGAATGATTCCCTTTCATTCTCTGGTTCCCACCAGCTCTCACTCCCATGCATATCCACATGCTTTCCCCTACTGTGTCTCCACTGATAAGCCTCATTCTGTTGTTGTTGTTTGAGACAGGGTTTCTCAGTATAGCCCTGGCTGTCCTGGAACTCACTCTATAGACCAGGCTAGCCTGAAAACTCAGAGATCCTCCTGCCTCTGCTTCTTTTTTTGTTTTGTTTTGTTTTGGTTTTTGTTTGTTTGTTTTTTCAAGACAGGGTTTCTCTGTGTAGCCCTGGCTGTCCTGGAACTCACTTTGTTGACCAGGCTGGCCTCAAACTCAGAAATCTGCCTGCCTGTCTCCCAAGTGCTGGGATTAAAGGTGCATACCACCACTGCCCAGCTGAAAAACCTCATTCTTACTGAGTTTTGTATTCTTAAGGTTTCATCCCTCCAGTTTTGCTTTAACCATGTTCATTTTTCCCACATAATATTTTTATTTATTGTCATGGGAGTTTCACATCATGCACCCTGATCATGATCCCTTCCTTGTCCTAACAGGTCCATCTTTCCTTGTAACCTCCCCTCAAAAGAAGTAAAAAAGAGAAAGAGAACCAAAACAACAAAACCCAAGCAAGTCCACTTAGTGGTCTGTCCCTTAAATAGAATTGAATCCTTCCCCTCCCACACTTCTGCCAGAAGCTACCAACTGTGGACAACTACTCTTTGGCATCTGTGCCATACTTTTAAGAGTCTCTTTTGTGGCTTCCTGACTAGACATTTACATTTGGAGTGGCGGTGCGTATTGGAGGGTGCAGCTTGTCACAGAAGCCTTCCATGTTTCTATGTGTCTTTCACCAGTGCATCTGCAGTCATTGCTATCACAGCTAAAGTAGCCTCCTTTCCGGTCAGTTAAGGCAGGGATCATGGGCCTCCTACAAGGTTTGTGGGAAGAGCACAGACCACAAACTTGGTCCCCAGATGTAGTAGGAGCTCAGGCACAGACAAGACCTTTAGATGCTGTCTGTACCATTGCCATCAACATGGCCTCAAGTGGCAGCACAGGCCACTCACACCAATATTGACCACCAGTGGCAGAGCCTAAAGCCATAGCTTCAGACTGAAGTGCTGACCAAGGACATCTGCATGGCCCTGGGTAATAACGTGCTAGAGACATTGTCATCACGGTGTGGCAAGGTGGAGTGTGGGTGGTCACAATCCTGGTTGGCTCACCTATCTGCTGGTTCTTCCACTTCAGATGCCTGCCCCAGCTTAAATATTATTGTTAAATGTACGTATGAAACCATGAGCATAAATAAGTTCTTGATTTGCAAAGCTACTTTTAGTCAGCTATTTGGTCTCAGCCATCACAGTAACAGTTACCAAATCCAGACACTATTGTGGATACCAACAAGTGCTTGCTGACAGGAACCAAATGGTTCTGCCAGTGACTGACAAATACAGAAGTGGATGCTCACAGCCATCCATTGGACTGTACACAGGGCACCCAATGGAGGAATTAGAGGAAGTACTGAAGGAGCTGAAGTGGTTTGCAACCCCATAGGAAGAACAACAATATCAACCAACCAGATCCCCCATAGCTGCCAGGAACTAAACCACCAACCAAAGAGTACACATGAAGGGACTCATGGATCCAGTCACATATGCAGCAGAGGATGGCCTAGTGGGACATCAAAGAAGAGGCCCTTGATCCTGTGAAGGCATGATGCCCCAGTGTAGGGTAATGAGAAGTTGGGGAGGCAGGAGTGGATGAGTTAGTGAGTACAAGGGGGGTGAATGGAATAGGGGGGTTTTGAGAGGGGAAACAAGGAAAGGGGATAATATTTGAAATGTAAATAAAGAAAATATCTAATAAAAAAGAAAGACAGAAAAAAAGTGTATCCTATTAGCGAGTGTTTTACTGCACAGCACAGTATTTATTTACTATGATCATTATGCTTTGCTTTAGGTCTCAGGACTACACAGTTCACAACTAAAACTATACCCTCAGCATAATGTATCCAATTTATCATTCCTCTGGTCCCTGACTACTCTACTTTTTGGTGAGTTTTATTACTTTAGATTGCACACATCAGAAGTATCATATTTGATTACATATTCCTCTCCCTTAGCATCATATCCTGAAAATTCACTCAAACTGTCCCAAATAGGAGGATTTGGGCTTTTGAGGGAAAGCACATTTAAATCTTTTATGGCTTCTAAACCACAGGAATGGTTGTCACACTTGGTGGTCCATGAGAATTCCTTGAGGGCTTATAGCAGATTCCTTGGCTCCACTACACTGTCTTATTCCACAAGTAGATGGGGCATGACAATTTATGGAAACAAGTCCAACAAGTCCCTAGTTGAGGTAGGTGCAACTGGGAAGAGAACATGGTTCGACATTTTACCTCTTAGAGAAAAAAACTATACAATATCCTTAGCCTTGAAAATAAAAATGGGGCCGCAGAGCACCTTGGGGAGCCACCTTCGGTCCCAGATCCCTCAGTGACTAGTCTGCACAGGTGAGAGTACAGACTAAGAAGCTACACAGCTTCTGGGACAGGCAGAAGCTACAGAGCTTCTGGGACAGGCCCTATTTCAGGCTTTCATCTTCAGCCAGGAGGCAGGTCCGAACCCCAGATATCTGTGCACCTTCCCTGAAATAGGAAAGCTTGCCTGAAGAGAGTACTCTGATCACTGAAACTCAGGAGAGAGCTACTCTCCCAGGTCTGCTGACAGAGGCTAAACAGAATCACAGGAGGAACAAGCTCAAACCAGAGAAAACTATAACAACTAACTCCAGAGATTAACAGATGGTGAAAGGCAAATGTAAGAATCTTACTAACAGAAACCAAGACCACTCACCATCATCAGAATACAGCACTCCCACCTCAGCCAGTCCTGGATACCCCAACACACCCGAAAAGCAAGAGTCTGATTTAAAATGATATCTCTTGATGCTGGTAGAGGACATCAAGAAGTACTTTAATAACTCACTTAAAGAAATACAGGAGAACACTGCTAAAGAGGCAGAAGTCCTTAAAAACAATACAGAAAAACACAACCAAACAGGTATGGAATTGAACAAAACCATCCAAGACCTATAAAGGGAAGTAGACACAATAAAGAAAACTCAAAGTGAGACAATGCTGGAGATAGAAACCTTAGGAAAGAAATCTGGAACCATAGATGCTAGCATCAGCAACAAAATACAAGATATGGAAGTGAGAATCTCAGGTGCAGAAGATTTCATAGGGAACATGGGCACAAAAAAATCAAAGAAAATGCAAAATGCAAAAAGATCCTAACTCAAAACATCCAGGAAATCCAGGACACAATGAGAGGACCAAACCTATGGATAACAGGAGTAGATGAGAATGAAGATTCTCAACTTAAATGGCCAGCAAATATCTTCAGCAAAATTATAGAAGAAAACTTCCCAAACCTAAAGAAAGAGATGCCCATGAACATACAAGAAGCCTACAGAACTCCAAATAGACTGGACCAGAAAAGAAATTTCTCCTGACACATAATAATCAGAACAACAAATGCACTATATATAGAGAGAATATTAAAAGCAGTAAGGGAAAAAGGTCAAGTAATATAAAAAGGCAGGCCGACTTCTCACCAGAGACTATGAAAGCCAGAAGATCCTGGACAGATGTTATGCATACCCTAAGAGAACACAAATGCCAGCCAAGGCTACTATACCCAGTAAAACTCTTAATTACCATAGATGGAGAAACCAAAGTATTCCATGATAAAACCAAATTCACAGAATATCTTTCCACAAATCCAGTCCTTCAAAGGATAATAAAGGGAAAAGAACAACACAAGGACAGAAACTACACCCTAGAAAAAGCAAGAAAGTAATCCTTCAACAAACCTAAAAGAAGACAGCTGCAAGAACAGAATCCCAACATTAACAACAAAAATAACAGAAAGAAACAATTACTTTTCTTTAATTTCTCTTAACATCAATGGATTCAATTCTCCAATAAAAAGATATAGACTAATTGACTGGCTACACAGACAGGACCCAACATTTTGTTGCTTCCAGGAAACCCATCTCAGGGAAAAGGACAGACACTACCTCAGAGTGAAAGGCTGGAAAACAATTTTCCAAGCAAATGGTCCGAAGAATCAAGCTGGAGTTAGCCATTCTTATATCAAATAAAATTGACTTCCAACCCAAAGTTATCAAAAAAGACAAGGAGGGGCACTTCATACTCATCAAAGGTAAAATCAACCAAGATGAACTCTCAATTCTGAATATCTATGCTCCAAATAAAAGGGCAGTCACATTCATTAAAGAAATTTTAGTGAGGCTCAAAACACACATTTCACCTCACACAATAATAGTGGGAGACTTCAACACCCCACTCTAATCAATGGGCAGATCATGGAAACAGAAACTAAACAGAGACACATGGACACTAAAAGAAGTTATGAAACAAATGGATTTAATTGATACTTACAGAATATTTTATCCTAAAACAAAAGGATATACCTTCTTCTCAAAGTCACATGGTACCTCTCCAAAATTGACCATATAATTGTTCACGAAACAGGACTCGACAGATACATAAATATTGAAATTATCCCATGCATCCTATCTGATCACCACAGACTAAGGCTGATCTTCAATAACAACATTAATAATAGAAAGCCAACATTCACATGGAAACTGAACAACACTCTACTCAATGATCCTTGGCCAAGGATGAAATAAAGAAATTAAAGACTTTTTAGAGTTTAATGAAAATGAAGCCACAACATACCCAAACTTATGGGACACAATGAAGACAGTCCTAAGAGGAAAATTCATAGCCCTGACTGCCTCCAAAACAAAACTAGAGAGAGCATACAATAGCATCCTGACAGCACACCTAGAAGCTCTAGAACTAAAGGAAGCATATTCACCCAAGAGGAGTAGAGGGCAGGAAATAATCAAACTCAGGGCTGAAAACAACCAAGTGGAAACAAAAAGAACTATACAAAGAATCAACCAATCAAGGAGCTGGTTCTTTGAGAAAAATCAGTAAGATAGATAAACCCTTAGCCAGACTAACTAGAGGGCACAGGGACAGTATCCCAATTTACAAAATCAAAAATGAAAAAGGAGACATAATAACAAAACCTGAGGCAATCCAAAACATCATCAGATCCTACTGCAAAAGGCTATACTCAACAAAACTAGAAAACCTGGATGAAATGGACAACTTCCTAGATAGATACCAGGTACCAAAGTTAAATCAGGATCAGATTAATGATCTGAACAGTCCCATATCCCCTAAAGAAATAGAAGCAGTCATCAATAGTCTTCCAACTAAAAAAAAAGCACGGGACCAGATGGGTTTAGTGCAGAGTTCTATCAGACCTTCAAAGAAGACCCAATTCCAACTCTTCTCAAACTATTCCACAAAATAGAAACAGAAGGTGCCCTACCCAATTTATTCTATGAAGCCACAATTACTCTGATACATAAACCACACAAAGATCCAACAAAGAAAGAGAACTTCAGACCAATTTCCCTTATGAATATTCATGCAAAAATACTCAATAAAATCCTCACAAACGGAATCCAAGAACACATTAAAACAATCATCCATCATGATCATGTAGGCTTCAACCCAGGGATGCAGGGATGGTTTAATATATGGAAATCTATCAAAGTAATCCACTATATAATCAAACTCAAAGACAAAAATCACATGATCATCTTGTTAGATGTTGAAAAAGCATTTGACAAAATCCAACACCCCTTCATGATAAAAGTCTTGGAAAGATCAGGAATTCAAGGCCCATACCTAAACATAATAAAAGCAATCTAAAGCAAACCAGTAGCCAACATCAAACTAAATGGTGAGAAGCTTAAAGCAATCCCTCTAAAATCAGGGACTAGACAAGGCTGCCCACTCTCTCCATACATATTCAACATTGTACTTGAAGTCCTAGCCAGAGCAATTAGACAACAAAAGAAGATCAAGGGGATACAAATTGGAAAGGAAGAAGTCAAAATATCACTATTTGCAGATGATACCTCAAAAATCTTAAGTCAGCATCTTGGAGAGATAACTATACCCATGTTTTTGTGACGCTACTAAGATACAAAATTACCTTAGACAGATAGGAAAGATCAGTGGGCCAAGAAAATGTATCTATTCTATACATAGCACAACCTTACACAGCCACAAAGGAGAAGGAAATTATATCACTTGCAGGAAGGGGGCTAGAACTGGAGATCATGTTCAGTGAAATAAAGCACATTCAGTAAGACAATATAACATTTTCCTTCACATACTAAATCAGATAAGGGATATATATATATATATATATATATATATATATATATATATATATCCAATATATATAAAGAACTCAAGAAGGTGGACTCCAGAAAGTCAAATAAACCCATTAAAAAATGGGGCTCAGAACTGAACAAAGAATTCTCACCTGAGGAATACCGAATGGCAGAGAAGCACCTGAAAAAATGTTCAACATCCTTAATCATCAGGGAAATGCAAATCAAAACAACCCTGAGATTCCACCTCACACCAGTCAGAATGGCTAAGATCAGAAATTCAGGTGACAGCAGATGCTGGCGAGGATGTGGAGAAAGAGGAACACTCCTCCATTGTTGGTGGGATTGCAAGCTTGTACAACCACTCTGGAAATCAGTCTGGCAGTTCCTCAGAAAATTGGACATAGTACTACCGGAGGATCCAGCAATACCTCTCCTGGGCATATATCCAGAACATGTCCCAACTGGTAAGAAGGACACATGCTCCACTATGTTCATAGCAGCCCTATTTATAATAGCCAGAAGCTGGAAAGAACCCAGATGTCCCTCAACAGAGGAATGGATACAGAAATTATGGTACATTTACACAATGGAGTACTACTCAGCTATTCAAAAGAATGAATTTATGAAATTCCTAGCCAAATGGATGGACCTGGAGGGCATCATCTTGAGTGAGGTAACACAATCACAAAGGAACTCACACAATATGTATTCACTGATAAGTGGATATTAGCCCAAAACTTAGGATACCCAAGATATAAGATACAATTTGCTAAACGCATGAAACTCAAGAAGAATGAAGACCAAAGTGTGGACACTGTGCCCCTTCTTAAAATTGGGAACAAAACACCCATGGAAGGAGTTACAGAGACAAAGTTTGGAGCTGAGATGAAAGGATGGACCATCTAGAGACTGCCGTATCCAGGGATCCATCCCATAATCAGCTTCTAAACGCTGACACCATTGCATACACTAGCAAGATTTTGCTGAAAGGACCCAAATATAGCTGTCTCTTGTGAGACGATGCCGGAGCCTAGCAAACACAGGAGTGGATGCTCACAGTCAGCTATTGGATGGATCACAGGGCTCCCAATGGAGAAGCTAGAGAAAGTACCCAAGGAGCTAAAGGGATCTGCAACCCTATAGTTGGAACAACATGATGAACTAACCAGTACCCCGGAGCTCTTGTCTCTAGCTGCATATGTATCGAAAGATGGCCTAGTCAGCCATCAATGGAAAGAGAGGCCCATTGGACTTGCAAACTTTATATGCCCCAATATAGGGGAATGCCAGGGCCAAAAGAATGGGAATGGGTGGGTAGGGAAGTGGGGGCGCTATGGGGGACTTTTGGGATAGCATTGGAAATGTAATTGAGGAAAATATGTAATAAAAATATTAAAAATTAAAAAAAAAAGAAATAGTCAAGATTCAACCAAACAATATATTAAAATAAAGGGAAGACTACTGGGGAGGAAGAAGGAGCCCTAGTGAAAGGAGAATGGGAACAAAAGAGGGTAAGGGGGGGAATATGAGCAAAGAACACTGTAAGACCTAATGAACCCAGTATTTTGTATGCTAATTCAAAGAGAAAACACTTTTCCTAAAGGCCTTATTCATATAAGTCTCGTGTAGTTTTAGAATTATTTAACATTTGGTGAACTTTTCACTCAGTGGCATAGGAATCCTGATTTACCATGGGGAGGGGCGGGAATAGAAAATGTTTGCAAATTTATCACTGAATGTATTTATGACTCCTTCAAAGGAAATCCACACACCTACTAGGGAAGACAGAGGTTATTCCAATAGAAATTCTCATGTTCACTGGCCATTGCCTTCAATACACATCTGCTTTGCACTTGCCCATTGTCCTGCAGTTCTTAGTGAAAGCAATACTTACCCAGGCAAGCCCATTGTGCTGTACACCATGTGAAGGTCACCTTTACATGGCTCCTCCATTTTTTTGCTACTTTTGTATATTTACAAATTACTTATGTTTTTTTATTTTTAGTGATTTTCAAGACCCACGACATGTGTCCTGGGGTGAGAGAGCCAGTTTTATGTCTATACGCTAATTGCCAGACATTATTTAGTACCTTCATGGGATCAATTTCTCCAACCTTAAAGTTGGGGTCTGAATGTGAATTGTCCCTTATAGGCTCACATGTGTGAACAATGTTTGGGATTATGGAACCTGGGGGAGTGTGGCTTAACTGGAAAAAAGTGGGTCACTTCAAGGTAGGTTTTAAAGTTTATATCCTGGTCCTAACATGTTTCCTGATCTTACCATACACCAGGAAGTTGTATCTGCATAGCTGTCCATGAACTATTGGGTTTTTGTGAACTATTGTTATTACATCGTTCCCACCATAATGAGTTTTCTAAATCAACACAAAATATAGTGGAAATAGACCTTTTCCCCTTTTGTTGCTTGTCATACCAACAAGTTCACTAACCCATATCCTACTTCCTTGACACTCTCGGTGTGGGAGCTATCTCCGAATTGATGGTGCAGGTATCTTCTCAATCTGGCACCATAAACCTTTGTGCTAATAGGAATATTTCCCAGGTTAGCAAAATCCTGCCTGCCCACCTTGGTTTTCATTCAAGTATTTAGTGAGAATGCAAGAGTGCCTTAATAGTTGCCAGTAAGACATTCTGTTAAGCCAGATGTCTGACTGGGATTTTTATTTCCTCCTTCTTCCTGTTTCAGGGCCTTTGAGTACTATATAAAACATTAGGCAAAACCATTCAGAACATAATCTAAAGATGAAATTGCTTATGGCCTTACTTATATGTGGAAGAATTATGTATTTGGTTCTCAAATACCAACCTATATTATTTTCAAGATTACTTATTTAATGTATGATTGTGCTATGTGGGAGGTACCAATAATCATACTAATGAAACCGACTGTCCTTGAATTGTTCATCCTAATGGGAAAAGAGACAGTCAATGTACAATCAAAGATGTAATGAAGTGTATAAGTTACTTATTACTGTGTCTTTGAGCTATAGAACTCCCCAAATCCTAATGACATATAATCACTGGCATTGTTCATGTAATATGAGGATGACAGAATGCCTTTGGCTTAGCCTCCTTGCTGTCAACACTACACTCCAGTCTTAAGGTTGCAACCATTTGGTATAAACTGTTCTTGTATCAGAAGAAAATACACCCAAGTTTCACTCATTGAGCCATGTGACCCAGTAAGCAAACAAAAGTTCCTAATGGGATGCAATACTGATTGGGAACTATAATATACAACTTTTACAAGGTTAAATGAAGTCAAGAAGAGGCTGGAAGGAGTCAGGTTTACTGGTACATTGGAAGTGAAATGGGGACTGACAGGTTTAAGGAAGCATTTGTGGTGTGTATTATGCTATTAGAATCAATAGCAGTTGAGACTGCTATTTACCTAAGACCTATTTCCTCATCTTCTTGGTCAGACACTATTATAGTAAAAAAAAAAAATGGGCATATGACCAAAATCCACAGCAATGGGAACAAAGGTAACATGTATCATAGATACCTGGAAGGATCCCAAGGCCCAAGGGAATGATGGACCACAAGTTGAAGTCTGAGAGTCCAAATCACTATGAAGGATAAGCTGATTTAGACTGTGAGGAAAGCTACAGTGTGTTTGGGATACAGTACCCTGTGGATTTATTATAGCCTAGAGAACCCAGGTCTTTCATTTATATTAGAGGAAATCCTGAGTGGTGTTAGGAGTATACTAAGAACACCCACTTCCTAAATATCAACATATCAAGTAAAAGTGGTCCCAGTACTAAAAAGATGTCCAGGGCTAATTAGGACAACTATGGCTAGGGCTATACTTTTAGAAAATGGGTAAGCTACCAAGGTGAAAATAGATTACAAAGAACAAAAATTTACCTGGTTGTGAGATCATTTATGGTGAGACTGAATGAACTGGGTTCTCCTTGGAGGAGTTGGAAAAAGGCAACATAGGGCATATTACAAATATGAATCTGAAAGTTTCTTGTACATGGAGGAACTTACTAATTGTATTGAGGACACAGTAAAAAGAAAAAGAGGGTATATTACAAATGTGAGTTATAAAGTTTTCAGGTATATGTAGAGAGTACAAAATATGGAAAAATTAAAGATATTCTAAAAATTAAGTATGAATTAACTGTCTAACTAAACAGAAAATCGTGATAACTGAGAGGCCACCTAATCTTGTACATGGAAGGATTGGCCAGTGCTGAAATGGTCCAGTGGGTTTAGGTGGTGATGAGGGTCTTCCCTTTTTGACAACTGCTCATTCTAGCTTATATGTCTGAAATACATATAGCAATAGGAGGCACACTTACTTAATCGCACTGTTATTCTCTTATGTGTTTATTTCTTTGTGATAGTTTCTACATGACTTATGAGAGTACTTGCTGAGAAAGAAATGCTTTAAGCTTTATATCATTCCATGTCTGTAACTTCAACCATGTTTTATTTTATACTAATTTATTCTAACATACACAAATTTATCACTTTACCTACTATAAATATGCAATGAGTATTTATTACATGTACAGTGTTGCACAACTATTACTACTGAGTACAGAATTTTTCATTCAGTCCATACTGAAATCCTGGGCCAATTAAACATTAAATTCCCATTCCATTTTCAACAACACCATGGTAACTCTTATTTTCTCCCTGAGTTTCATGTAAATGATACATACAATACCCACCCTTGTACCTGGTTGAATGTAACTTGTGTGGCAGTACACATCAGAATTTCATTCCCTTTAAAGTCTATATAACACACACACATATATACAGTGCATTTCATACTTCATTCATCTGATAAGAGGTGTATTTTACCAAAATTTTGACTGTTAACAATAATAATAATATCCCAAGCACTGGTGTACTGATATTGCTTTTTCAAGTTTTGAGACTTGATATACAGTATAACTGTTTTACACAGTAGCTACATTTTAAATTCCCCCTAGCAATACATATAGCTCCAATTTCTCTATGTCACTTTGCCTTTTTTATATAAATAAAAAATTAATATTATCAAGTCTCTAAGTGGAGAATAAACACACCCACTCAATTCTAGCATCAGGGAAGCTAGAGGCATTGTGAATTCAAAGTCAATTTAAGTTACACAAGTGACAGAAAACGCTAATGGTTGCGGATATACTTTAGTGATAGATCATTTTGGGTTTGAGGACTCTTGAGTAAGGTATCCTAAATTTTTTTTTTTTTTTTTGGTTTTTCAAGACATGGTTTCTCTGTATAGCCCTGGCTGTCCTGGAACTCACTCTGTAGACCAGGCTGGCCTCGAACTCAGAAATCCGCCTGCCTCTGCCTCTCAAGTGCTGGGATTAAAGGCGTGTGCCACCATGCCTTGCTTATCCTAAATATTTATTGTTCATGTGAAATTCTGAAATAAGAATTACAGGAAAGACTGTCTGCTATATATTCCGATGGTAGGCATCACACACACACACACACACACACACACAATCCTACATCCTACTTTGTCCCACACTGAATCAGTCTCTGGGAACTTCATAAGATATGACAATTTTAGCCTGTAGAATGTGTTGCAGACATTTTGGTCTAATTCACTTATTCAGTAAACTGCAAGTAAAATATCCTCTGTAGTATGAAAGACTATACTCTTAGGTACACTACTAAGTAGACTTCCAAGTCCTTCTTTGTGAGACTACCAAGCCCACATATTAATTAATACACTGTGGAAAAAATAAGCAAAATAAAATCCAAGGCTTAGCTGTTAATTGCTGTGGTTATTTAATAACTTTATTATATTCTTAGAATCTTAAGGTTATAAACAATATTATAAACACCTGAGGTCCAATCAACTGTAAATAGCATCTTCATACAAACAATTTGCAAGAAGATCAAGTTTAAGTATTCTAGTTGTGTCAGAAATGACATAAGTGAAATAGTCTTTGTTGTCTAAAGCACATTTGGTATTCTAAAGAGAAAATTACATTCTTGTCTGCTTGAACATTTTGTTGAGATTTAGAATAGATAATACATGTATAACTGACTTTAATACATGTATAACTGTTTCTCATAGCTTATATGCACTACACCATCATATAAAGTTTTAACATGCAGCACCATTTTACTTTGAAAGCTATTATTTGGAAAAACAAACTCCTCGATGTCAGAATTAATGTACCTTTCAAAATGTAGCAAAGTCGATGGCTCAGAACTAAGTAAGAAAAATAACTAGAAATATTGCATAGGATAAAGAGCTTCCCTATGTGGGAGCCAATTTATGGGCAGTTTCTTATCACCTGAATAATAAGCTGAGAGGTACTGATGATAGAAAATGATGTATACATTTTTTCAGGGATTAAACATCTATATATACCTTTATTACCTCTGTGGCAATGTAAAGTGCCATATTCAATTAAAAAAGTCACTTGTGTCTTCTCACATATATACAATAGTATATAAATATGCTAAAGTATCTGTATGAGTAATAAACACAAAATAAAACAAATTTAAAATCTGGACACAAATATCTTAGAAAATAAAGATGTCAGAATTGGGTGTGTAATGTTCAAGTTTAGCAAAAATAGAGAAAGTTGTAAAATAGGTATAAAATTTATCCAATTCTCTCCAATTCACTCTGGTAAAATAAACATCTCCTGCACAAAATTATCAATTTTAATCTAGCCCACAGTTTAAAAATATCAAAAACTAGTAAGAACACTTTATATAAGCTTATAAAATTGCTTTCCCCCTGTAGTATGAACAAAAAAGGGCACTGACAGAAGAGAATAATTTAGATGGCTCTTCCCTCTCTACTACTAGATCAGGAACAAAACACCGTAAAACCATACTAAAATAACTGAGCAGAGGAGAGTTTAAGTGCATCTTGAAATTCTCTTTTGAAGAAAAAAATTCTCCTGTTTTTAGAAGTGCTGGTATTTTCCTCCTTGGGCTTAGCTGTTTGGTTCTAGATATAAAGATTAATCCAAATAAAAGCGTTTCTTCTATTTGCCACATGAAGAACACTTGTAAACACAATAAAAATAACTGAAGACATAAATAATGAACAGCCAGTTTTAATTATGCTAATACAAACGTATTAGATGGTATTTAAAGAATAAGAGTATACTATTAATGTACTACAACTTTCATAAAATATTTCTATAAAAACATTCTATAAAATAAAAAAAAAGGATGAGATGAAAACTACTATTAAAGTAAAATGTTTTCAGTATACCTGAGAATTATCTCTAAACTAAATTTGCACATTTTCAATTATGGTTTACTTCTTTAAGTTTTTCAATGTAATAACAAAGTTTTACTGCTGGTCCTAGTTTCAGCCCCATATACTTCATCAGCAGCTCACTCTTCAGTAGTAGCAGAGCTTTCCCATCAATTTCCTACAGAGAAAAGAAAAATATAGTAAGAATTCTTTCATAGCTGATCAAACTATTTATATATAAGAATGTATAAAATATTTCCAATATATTATATATATATATATTTATATACTTATAAAAACTTAATCTGATTTGCATAACAGCATTATCTGATAATTTGTAAATTTAAATTAAGAAACTAGTCAAGTATTTTAAACAAATGTCCAGAGTATCAAATTATCTGGCTTTACTATGTACTGAATAAAATACTACTACATATCTATGATAAATGGTTAAATATTGAGAATAGAAGTGAATTCCGTATGTTAACTTTCTGAGAAGGGAAAGGAGTATGTCAGTATCCATGCAAACTGTAAACGTGTTGTTCAGTTTCATCATCATATTGAAAGGTATAAGCTGTCTGAAGCTAGTTAACTGCTGAAACAAATAATGATTTACTTGAAATATTGAAAAGAGGCAGGGGCTGAGGGCTGGGAAGGATTGCTCAGGGAGTAAACCACTTGTCTTGAAAACATGAAGCCTGGAGTTGGATCTCCAGAATCCATGTAAAAATGCCAGACATGGTGGCATCTACTTTAATCCCAGCACTGAAGAGGTTGAGGCATGACAATCTCTGGGGTGTACTGGCCAGTCAGTGTAATGTAACTGATGAGACCCTAGATCGCAGTGAGAGACCTTGTCTCAAAGGAGGCTGGATAGCCTTCCTGAAGATGACACTTGAGATTTTTGTCTTTGGGTTCCCATAGACATAATACACATGTGTATTTGCACCTGCACACACATGTGCACACACGCACGCATAAAATAGTGTACACGAGACATTAAATCAATAACTTTATGTTAGAAAATATTGTGAACACATTATTTAACAGTGACAAGGAATTCTTTTAAAATTCTTTATTATTGTATTATACAATATATGTTATAGAAGCCTATTATTTGGTATTCAAATCATAATGGAGTTGCTGGTTTCACTGGGTATCACGAGAAGGCCACCCTGGTATATGCTGTAGGTCAACCCCTCCTACTCATAGTCCTAGAGTAGAACAGGTAGCAGGTTGGGGGAGGATTTTTATGTTTGTTATTACAAGAAGGGGTGGTCTGCATGAGAATGGTAATCCTGTAATACCGACTCTTGAAAACCTGAAGCTGTGTGTACTAGATACTTGGACACCCATTTAAAGAATTAGGCAATTAATCTATCATTGAAGGCCTGAATGTTGGGCAAATTAATCTTTCTCACAAATGAAAAAGATCAGTTGATAGGGTTCCCCCACCATCCATAAAACTCAGTATCAAACTGAAAGGCCTGCACAGTGGTCATTTAGAGGCATTAGGGCAGCAGGAAAACCGGATCAAAAGATACATTACATGTTGCCTGAAGAGGTCGGCGAGGGGGCCTGATATTTGAGGATCAGTATGTTTCATAAACTGTATCACTTCATCCACAGACCAGGTTGAAGGGTCCTTACAGAAGCCTTGTTTCAGGACACTGGGGTCAGGTACAGTTATATAACTTGAAGCTTCAACGGGAGGGGGAAAAAAAACAAATCATACTTGACCTGATCATAATCCTGAAAGAAGAGATGTTAGGTAGAAAGTAATGCTCTCACTCCTGGAACCTTCTGTTAAGGAACTAAGAAGGGTCTCAAGATTCCAACTGTAAAATCTCATGAGTGCCTGAATGAAGATGATCTGCTGCTGTAAGAGTGTGCTAATGGGCCTCCCACAAAGAACATTAACAATTTTACTTTAGAAGGTACCTTAAAGCTTCAACAATCATAAAACATTTGTAGCAATCCAAGGCCTCTTAGGTCCCAAGCAAGAATAGATCCAAAAAAATTTCTCACAAACTGCTCTTTTAGTATCTCTTCTTCTATGTTGACTTTATTTTGATATATATGCTGGGACTCTCTGAAGTTTAAAAGTTTATAATCCCCTAATTTATTTATATTTTAATCAAATGTATTTCAGTAACCCCATTATGTTTGAGAGAGAGGAACATTAATAATTTGGACTGTTTGCCTCAATTATTCAGTATAGATATTGTTAGCATCTCTTTTATACTTTAGATTGCCATCACAGTGATTAAAGAAATCAAAATTATTTCCTGCTCAGTTAGGTCAGAAAGTTGTTTCAGAATTTTTATTTGATCCTTCTTCCATTCTTTACTGCATAGCAATAAATATGTTTATATATTTAGTAAAAAGGATAAAATAACCAGGGTACCCCATTATCTTGTGATAAAAAATAAATTGAATTTTGTTCAACTTCATTAATGCAGGTAAAAGTGGTGATAATGTAGCCAGCAGTGTCCAACATGTAACACTGCAGTATGAAGTCATCTGCAACTCTGCTGGGTCACATTCTCAGCTCTCCTGGGAAACTTGGCTGGACAAGTAAGTCTACAGATAGTGTTATACCATTTGGAAATTAGGACAATTACAACATTACTTTAACTCACCAATGGCACAAACATTAAAATACAAGGTTAATCATATTTCTAAATCAACCTAGGTTTTAAAAATGTTTCTGTCATCATAATTTGGTATATCTTCCAAAAAATGTTAACTACAGATTAGATTAACTGTATGTAAAGGCATATAGGTAAAGGTGAAACTAATTTTAAATAGAAATAAGATTAGTATCTTCTCTTTCTACTACTCTATTAATGAAATAAAATTGAGACTGTATCTTTAATAATCAGATGAGATTGTAAACACTACATAGTTATTACTCAACTGATATAGGAAAAAAACTACTCATGAGAATAAGTCAAAGTCCAGTCATACTTTTTTTCTGGCTGTATAGACTACGGTATCAATAAATATATCTGAAATAAAGTGATTTGATTTTTTCCTGTTACTGAAGTTCTTTTATAAAGGTCAACAATTTTTCTTATTCAAATAATGGGGGGGGTGTTATTAGCAATTGTGTGACCATTAGTGACAAATTCAGCTTAAATTAAATTTATAGGACCTGAAAGAAAATTATAATGACAACTCTAAACATCTTTGCAATGAAACGATAAGTTATGTCTTCTCTAGAGTTGCAGGCAGTGTCTGGATTCAAGAATTTTCCCAGCTACCTTTATTTTTGGGGATCATAGACAAGTGACTTCTGAGATCTTTTTCACTGAAATGTTTACCAGTACCTATTATTCAAGGAAGTTAAAAATGGTATTATGTATGTAGCCATATAAAATATGTGCCTGTCATATAATGTTCCATAATGATTTCATAAACTACTAACAAGCAATGTCAATGTATGTCTCTCCATTCCTAGGCATACCAGTAGTATTCCTCATATGTCTGTAAATCAGAAACTATCATTAGGAATAATATTTTAAATTCTTTTACAAAGAAAATGTTTTTTACAAGTTGATATTTAGTAAACATACTTAGAAATAACATTTTATATTAATTATGAAACAGATATCCATCTTTAGACCCTTGTTAAACAATATCACTTTTTAAAAAAGAAAAAATACTACAGAAGATGGGGAAGGATAGAAAAAAACCATTCAATGTGCTATAGATGTGTACAGTGAGGATGGATCCTAGATAACATCCATGATATAAAAGCCAAGTAGAATACCTGCTTTCCACATCCTTCACTTTTCCACCCAGTCTAGAGAAAATAGATAGAACACATTTCTTTACTCTCCTGTACTAATAATACTTAAAGTGGCAAACTGTAGCAAGAGAAAAAGCTATGTCAACTTTTTACAGAATTAAGATGCCACCTTTTCTTGGTGAGAATGACAGAGGATATGGTAAATAGGGAAATGGTGTGGTTATAAAAACAGGATGCCTGAGACCTGATCCAAGAGCCACACATAGGCTGGTACAAGGAAAGGTCTCAACAGATAAGACAGCACTTCAGAAATGAGAAGTAATGTGTCCTTCTTGGCCTTGAGAGTATTTCGAGTCCTCAAAGTAACTCAGGAATTGTTTAAAACTGCTTGAGAAATACTAAAGTCCAAGAAGTCGCTATCAAATATGGTTGGTGATCCAAATTGCCAGTCACTTCCGAGATGCTACAAAGATAGGAACAGCCACATCAGAATTGTTGCTAGCAATGTTATGAAAGAGAACCTGACTTCTATAATTTTGCCATTTTAAAAAATACTCTGGGGTATAGTTGGACATGGAATCTTTAAGGAAAAAGATAAACACATTGACCGAGAAACACTGTTCTTGAATATACCTTCATTTTTCTTCTTCCATTGGAATTTAATGTGCTTAAAAGTCTTTAAGGTAGATGACTTTTTTTTTTACAACTACAGATGTGCTTGAGATATTTGACACAATCTCAGAAACACCTGTGGAAACTGAAGTATGTACAGGATACAAAGCATCACCCACTGATGAATTCTCAGAAGTTTCAGGGAAACTTCATTTTAGACATGCTGGGTCCCTTAGGAGACAACACTACAGTAGGAAAAGAGACTATTTTCACCAGCTCAAATACTATTAGAAGACGGCCTTAGGTCCTTTGCTATTGCCATGACAAAATACCATGAGCAAGGGAAAAGAAAGTATTTAATATGGGAGCTTCCAGTTCCAGAGGCCTAGAGCACATGACCATCAAGGCAGAGAGCATGGCAATAGGCAGGCAGGCATAGTGCTGAAGCAGTAGCTGAGAGGTTACATCTGATCCATGAGCATGAGGCAGGCAGGCAGGCAGAGTAAGAGAGGGGGCAAGAGAGCATGTGCACACTAACCAGGAATGGCATTGGCTTTTGAAACCTCAATGTCCACCCTCAGTGACACATCTTCTCCAACAAGGCCACAGCTTCAAATCCTTCTCAAACATTTCCAGCAACTGGGGATGAAATATTCAACTCTATCAGCCTATGGGTGACATTCACATTCCACTTCATGGTCCCCATAGGCTTGTAGCCATTATGCAAAATACATTTAGTTCAACTTCCAAAGTCTCCAATAGTCTTTCAATATCAAGACTATTTAAAAGTCCAAAGTCTCTTCTGAGATTAGAGGCGATTTCTTAACTGTAAGCCCCTGTAAAATTAAAAGGATATTACATACACCCGACATGCAATGGCACAGAATACACATTACTATTCCAAAGGGAGGAATGGGACACAGTAATGAAATACTATCACTAGCAGGGCAAATTCCAAATCTTGTAGTTGTTAGGATGTCAAAAGGATCAGATGGCTCTGCCCTTCCAGCTTTGTTGACTGCAACACATTTATCTCTTGAACTGGTTCCACTCCCTGTGTGCAGCTGTCCTTGGCAGGTATACTACAGCTCTGTCATCTCCAATATCTTGAGGTCTCCAATACAGTCCAGGCTTCACTTTCATAGCTTCATGCAATGGCCTCTCTTGGCCTCCATGCAGGGACTTCCCTGTCACATTCCTGGCCTCAGAAGCTTTCTTTAATGGTGTAAGAGGACTCCACAAACCCTTTACTCTTGTGTCTTTGAATCTAAAGCCAGACCATGTGGGCAAAGCTGTCAAGTTCTGCTGCCTGCTTGGTAGAGAACCTGGCCTCCTCCTTGGTATTTTATTTAAAAAGCTTTGATTTGTTGCTGCTCTTTAGGAACAGATAAACTTTTCACAAGTTGTAGGATTAGTGCGGTGGGATCTTGCCCAGAGGTTACCACCCCCTTTCTTCCATTTCTCCTTATCTCTTTCAGCACAAACCAAGGTTCCAACATAAAATTTCCTGGTGGTCATTTTCTCTTCAAACCACATGTATATATTTTATTTCTTGTAGCCCTCCTTGTTCTTTTTCATTGTAGATTTGCATAAGAGTGATCACTACTAACCACATAACAGAGTCAATATTTGGCTGTCTTGAAATCTCCTCTGCAAAGGAAATTAATCCAAAACTCTTCAATTTAGCTTCATGGAGATTTTGAGACAAGGGCAAAAGTCAGCCACAATCTTATCCAAAATATTACCAGAACAGCCTGTAGCCAACCTGCTAATATTGTTTCTATCTGAAATCTCTTAAGCTTACACAAAATATTACTAGAGAAGTTGCTAATGTTGTTTCTCTCTGAAATCTTATGAGTTGGTTCACATCACTCTCAGTGCTATTATCTTCTAAGCTCCTACTAGGATAGCTCATTAAAATGCATTTATAGGTTTTAATGTGTAGTGTTCTTAATCCAAAGTCCCAAAGTCTTCCATATCCCTCCAAAAACCAGAATGGCCTGGCTTGTTATAGCAATAAACCACTCCCTGGTACCAACTTCTATTTTAGTTACTTATCTATTGCCCTGACAAAACAGCTATGACCAAGGCAACTTACCAAGGAGAGAATTTAATATGGGGTTTATAGTTATACAGAGATAGGGTTCATAATCATTATGGCAGGGAGCTTGGCAATAGGCAGGCATGGCATTGAGCAGTAGCTGAGAAAATATCTTGAAACACAACCAGAAGGCAAAGCGTATGGATCTCTCTTGTGAAAAGTCGAGCCCCAGTAACATAACTCTTTCAACAATGCCATAACTCCTAATCCTTCCCAAATACTTCTGCCAACTAGGGATCACACATTCAAATATCTGAGCCTATGAGGTCAATCTCCACAATAAGAAAAGTCTTGGTTTTCCTACTGTATTTTTTTATCCTCGCACGGAAGAAACAGAGACAGGCATATTTTTGTGAGTTTGAGGGCAGAATGGCCAATATAGTAAGTTACAAGCCACTAGAGTTACAAGTAAGATGTTATCAATAAATAAATAAATAAATAACCTTGGAATAAATATAAGAAAGGATTTGAAAGGCTTGTTATATAATAAAAATTTTAAGACTGAAAGAAATGAAAGAAAATGGAAAGACTTTACATGCTTATGAATTGGTAGGAACAATACAGCGAAAATGTCCATCCTGCCAAAAATGAATCTGCAGATTCAATGCAATCTGTAATCTCCTTCAAAATCCAATAAAAACAGATTATAGCCTAGGGCCTGGATACAATTCTACGCTCTTATACCTACATCACTTTTAACAGAAGAGCCAAAATTATATGTTGGAAAAAAAGGTAGCATCTTCAATGAAATATGGAAGAATATAGAAATGTAGAATGGACAAAACTATATTCTAAATGGATCAAGGGTCTCAACGTAGGATTCAATACACTAAATCTGCTAGAGAAAAGGGAAGGGGATATACTTCTACTTTTAGATGCAACCACTGACTTTCTGAACAGAACTCTAGTAGTTGCAGGTATTAACTGAGACCCCCTGAAATAAAAAGCTTCAGTACAGCAAAGGATACCATCAGAGTGATGAGACAGTCTACAGAATGAGAAAAATTCTTTACAATCTCATAGAAGGCTATTTTTTTTTTTAGAATATAAAAATAACTCAAACCTAAGCATCAACAAAATAAACTCAAGAATTTTGGCACATAGCTAAGTAAGAGTTCTCAATGACAAAGTACAAGTGGCTTAGAAAAATTTAAAAGCTCTACAATATCTTTTGCCATAAGTGAAATGGAAATTACTGCTACATTGAGGTTTCGTATTACCCAAGTTTGTACTGCTAAAAGTTAAAAAAGAAAAAAGGAGTTGGACAAAAAATGCTAGTGTCGATATGGCGAAAAGAGAACACTCACTCAATTTTGGTGGGAGTGTAAACTGTTACATCCAGTATGGAAATCAGTACAGATGGGCCTCCAAAATATATTGATCATATGACCTAGCTAAAACACTCTTGGGTATATACTCAAAGGACTCTATATCCTATCACAGGGATGCTTGTTCATCCATGTCCATTGCTGCTCTATATTCACAAGAGTCAGGAAATGGAAACAGTCTAGATGTGCATCAACTGATGTGTGGTTAATGATAATGAGGTACACTCGCACTGTGGACTATTATTCAGCTGTTATGAAAAATTAATTCAGGAAATTTACACACATAAAAAAATGGATGGAATCAGAATTTACCGTGAATAAGGCAACCCAGACTTAGAAAGAAAAATATCGCACATTCTTGTTCATATGTGAACTCTCGCTTTGAATTTTCACATATGTGTGTTTAACTTACAGCACTTATAGAAGTTAGAAAAACAGTAAGGGGTCAATGCAGGTACTTTTAAAAGAAGGGACAAAGAATACAGGTGGCATTAAGGGTAATAGAAAATAATGGAACAAGAAGGGTTAAGTGGGTTACGGGCAGGATAGAGGAGAGAATTTTCAGAGAGATAACTAACACCTAAGGACATTTGAAAAAGCCAGATGGAAACCTACAACTGTACAAGTTTCCTGAAATATATACATATATAAAAAGTTCAAATGGGCTTCTCATGGACATGGTAGAATATTAAATAAAAACTTAGTGCCAGGAAAGAGTTACCTCTTTTGAAATGGTTGTTTAGTGGAGCTTCACAGACCATTAAATATTTAAACTGAGGCTACTACTATTGCTCTTAGTTATTACCCAGAATTGATAATAAGAACCTACTTGGTAAAGATACCACATTGGGCATAGAAAAATATAGCGGTTCTGACCTGTAAGCTACTGGCTAGCTTTCATAGTGCTAGATGGTACTAGGTATACTATTAAGAAGAAAAGTAGTCACTGGTCTTACCCAGATCTGAGCCCTGCAAACTACTATAATTATGGTCTGTCAAGATACATCTACTGTTACAATGGTGGTATGACTGGTAGGGAGTAACCAATCATTTTCTGATTGTATTTGAGCCTTCAGAAGATAGAACTCATGTTCGACAGGGCAAGGACCTGAATCTAGATACGTCACAGGTCCTAGTGGAGAACGTACTATTATTCTGCTAAGTAGACATAGTATTAAACTGACTCTTAAAAAGATTTATGCATATATCCCTCAACTCTCCCTAGATAAGTAATTTTGTTTGTTTTTGTTTTTTAGTAGATGGAAAATAGCAGAGACCCATAACTAATCAAGGCATAGAGAATAATTACAGAGTGCTCAGCCTAATTGGGAATCTATACTATATTGTACCCTCAAGGTTTAGGATCATCTCAGAAGAGGGGGCAGAGAGATTGTTATGATCGGGAAAAGTGGATAACTGCAATAAAACAGTATTTTCTAGATATAATTTGGCAATTGTATATATGAACTGACAACAGCTGTGACTTTATGCACAAGATCAAACCAGATAAAAATCCCAGCATGGGTATGAAAGGAGGTCTCACCCCAAATTAAGGAACTACTGGCAATTGATATTTGTGGGGGGAGGGATGCAGCCCTTCACAGCCTATGCTCCATGTATGTAATGCTAGCAGAACTATATGGACTTTGGGTTTAAAGAACAACAATAATAGAGAGTGAACCCATGAAATTGGAAAGGAATAGTAAAAATGTAAGGAGATGGAATGATGTGGGGCTTAATCAACAGACACTAAAAGTATATATGAAATTCTTAAGAAAAATATCTTATTTCCAACAACAGTTCACTTAATTCATGCTATACTGAATAAGCTTCTAACACAAAGTACATGGCCAGCTCTTTTTCATCATACATAGTAATATACAATATTCTGAAATACTTGATTCTTATCCATATCTATGTTTCTTATAACAATTTAAGTGTATCTTTCCATTCTTACCACCAAAGTTGTAAACTTCTTGAAAACATCATTTCTTAGAAGCATAATTTTTCAGAACTATTGCTCATGACCAGATTGTTGTTTTCTCACATTTGCTTGCATTTTCTCTTAGTTTGTAACAATGCAAAGCAGAATAGATGGGCCCATTCTAAGTTGTTTTTTTTTTTTAATCCATAGGAAAAACATGACAATAGTACATTTCTGAAAGGAATGCAGTGCTCAAGTGACCAAAGTAATAAACAAATTGTCAGATATGGGTGAATTTTACTTCCTACACTCAACACTATCAAACGAAGAAGAGCATATATCATAGGTGGTGACTGAGAGTTCTTCAATTCTGTGTGTGTGAATGCTATTTACCTTTAGAGGCTTGCCCAGACTTTCTGGGAACCTTAGATGAGACAGGAGCAGAACGGTGAGGATGCAGAGACAATCGTTTGAGGCTTCTCTTTTCCTTTGGTTCCCCATTTTCTGTTTTTTTTTATTTTAAAAAAAGTACATGTTACAATTACTATAGTCATTTTGTTATATTATCTGTATGGAGAATTTGCTTTAAAGTAATTTGTATACTATAATTTCATCAACCTGACAATTATTATTGGATTATCATACCAGGTTCCCTGAATCTTATTAGGTATTTCTACTAAAATATAATATTAAACACTTGGACCAAAGAGATGGCTCAGCAGCTAAGAGCCCTTATTGCTTTATCAAATCATTAGAGAAGAGGTCCCAGCACCCACATCAGGCAGCTTAAAAATGTCTGTAAGCTCCAAGAGATGATGCCCCTCTTTGGGCTTTGTAGGCACTTTCATTCAAATACATACATACATACATACACACACATACAATCTTATGTTTCTGTGTGTGCATTTTCAATAATTTAGAAGAATTTAGAGAAATATACGCCTATATTTCATATAGCCTACAGACATGGGCACAGATGAACACACACACACACACACACACACACACACACATACACACACACGGGGGTGGGGAGGGAGAGTGAGAGAGAGAGAACACTCTACCACTGAGTTATATATCAGATGACTTACCTTCTATTTTTTTTTCTTTTTTTAAATTAGATATTTTTTAAATTTATATTTCAAATGCTATCCAAAAAGTCCCCTATACCCTCCCCCCGCCATGCTCCCCTACCCACCCACTCCCACTTCTTGGCCCTGGCCTTGCTCTGTACTGGGGCATATAAAGTTTGCAAGACCAATGGGCCTCTCTTCCCAGTGATGGCCAACTAGGCCATCTTCTGCTACATATGCAGCTAGAGTCAAGAGCTCCGGGGTACTGGTTAGTTCATATTGTTGATCCACCTATAGGGTTGCAGACCCCTTCAGATCCTTGGTTGCTTTCTCTAGCTTCTCCATTGGGGGCCCTGTGTTCCATCCTATAGATGACTGTGAGCATCCACTTCTGTATTTGCCAGGCACTGGCATAGCCTCACACGAGACAGCTATATCAGGGTCCTTTCAGCAAAATCTTGCTGGCATATGCAATAGTGTCTGCGTTTGGTGGCTGATTATGGGATGGATCCCCGGGTGGGGCAGTCTCTACCTTCAATTTTTAATAAAGGATCTCACTCACAAAGCTGCCCAGGCTACACCTGAACGCAATCAATACTGTGTCTCATACAGAACTTGGACTACCTTAACTACTTCCGTGTTTGAGTTTAGAGGTCTGTGGGAATAGATATGGCTGTTCAATATTTCCTCACAACTCAGAACCTTTCAAAGAGGCAAACTGAAAATCAAGGAGGATCAGTAATTTTGCCCACAAAGTATAATACTAATTAACAGTATGCACTGGACTAAAATTTAGGTCTGCCAGACTTCATGTCCTTTTAGTATACAGGTTACAGAGCCAGCACTGAAACCCAGGTTTGATAAATTTCAATACCTCATGAGTACTATACTTTCATGCAAGGACATTCTGTATCATAACTTTATTTCAAAATAATGACTTGGCAGTTATACCAGAAGGAAAAACCAGAAAGAGTATTTCAAGTAGGAGATCACTTTACTAAACCAGTGAATGGTCTAATGGGAAGTAGAAAGAAAATGAAGGAACAGACAGGAGAGACTTTGCTAATCATAGTCATATGAAAGAGCAACAAACTTTATTTCCAAAATATTGGCCAGAAAGCTCAGACAGCTTTCTAACTGTAGAGATCGGAAATAAGAATACCACCTTTGGTTCTATAGGACAACATCACACTCATCTTTTTATTCAGCCTTCAGTTTGAGAGTTTTATGGAAGACAGGTAACAAGAGCTAATTTTGAGAATAATATTCTTTATAATTTAAGGGCTCAATAGTCTTTACTTATTTCTTTAGATTAGTAATGTTAAAGATATGCCCTAGCCTAACAGAAAATGTCTATCAATTAGTCACAAAAAAGCAAAACATAATGCAATGGCTTTGATTCTCAAGTTCATTAGGAATACAGTAAGAAATTTGTTTCTCACTTTACGTGAACAAAGTCTAATTATATACATTTTTTTCCGTTAGTTCAGTGTGGCTAAATCCTGAGGAAAGAGAAACTCTGAAATAACCACATTATTTCCTAAGTATAAAATGCAAAATAACATATTATGAGTCAGCAGATAAAAACACTTGCTGTGCAAGCCTGGTGATCTGAGTTCAATTCTTAAAACCCATGCAAATATGGAAGGAGAGAACTGACTCCATAAACTTAATTTCTGACCTCCACCTGTGCACTGCTTCCAACCTCCACATATTCATACACATATGTGAACCGCGCATGTGTGCACACACACACACTTTCTTAAATGTTTAGTATATATATTTTAAAAAGGTCTATTTTCTTACCTGGTTTGCTTTGATCAGTGTTTGTATCTGGGGTAGGAACTTGAGCCTCACGTCTGAAAGGCTGGCTACTCAAAAAGTTATCACACTGCAGGCTTTGGCAGAAATTTTCAAGAAAGCGAAGTGCAAATGATGCACTATTCACTGGAGGGAGCTGAACAGTATGAACTTTCCCATCAAAGAAGGCTATGAAGTAGGAAAGCAATGGCAGTCATCAGTCATTTTGTAGAAATACAGTAACAGAAGAATCAATTCAGGAAGTGTGCTTTAAGTTTACTTTTGGGTTTTGAAACTTAAAAGGCATTGACAGCAATTTCTATTTAAAATATTTACAAACAAGATTTAAAAAAAATGGCTTGATTTACAGTAATCTTTCTACTCTAAACATCCCATGAGTGCAAAGGTTATAGTATAAAATCACGGTAGACACCAGCTACAAATTACCTCTCTCCTACTCCATTTAAAAAAAAATATTTATGGTGCTTGAGACTAAACTCAGGGCTTTGCACATGCAAGGGGCATACACTATGAGCTACAATCTTTAGCCTTTTTACTTAACCTCCACAAGGTTTCTTTTTGAGTCACACTGTTCTGTACCTTTTATTAAAATTTATAGTATTATACTGACATGAATTATCTATTTTGGTTTTTGTGTGACATAGGATTTGTCCTGTCTACAGGAAGTACAGGGACAAAGATTGAGCACAGATTGAGGGACTGACCAACCAGTATCTGGGCCAATTTGAGATCCATCCCAAGAGCAAGAACACTGACACTATTAATAATACTTAGTTCTGCTATAGACAGAAACCTAGCATAACTGTCCTCTGAGAGATGCAAAGACACACAAGCAAACATCACATAGAGCTCAGGAAGTCTTGTGTAAGAGTTTGGGGAAGGATTGAGGAACCCTGAGGGGATGGGGACTCCACAAGAAGACCAACAGAGTCAATTCAACTATTCTGGGCCCCAGGGGGCTTCCATGGACTGAGCCACCAACAAATGAGCATACAAGGGCTGGATCCAGGCCTCTTGCACATATGTAGCAGATGTACAGCTTGGTCTTGATCAGGTTCTCCCAACAACTTGGGGCTTACCCTGACTTTGTTGCTTACCTGTGGATCCTGTCCCCATAATTAGACTTTCTTGGCTATCCTCAGTGTGACAACATATACCTAGTCCTGCAGTGACTTGAGGTACCAGGGTGGGTTGGTACTAATGGGGGAACTCACCCTTCTCTGAGGTAAAGCCTAAGATAGGGGTAGGAGCTCTGTGAGGAAGGGCCTGGAAGGGGTGCGGCTATGACTGGAATTTAGAGTGAACAAATAAATTAATTAATGGAAAAAGAATTAGGTTAGCATACCAGTTATCATTTCTCCTCCTCTATTATCTGTTTTAAGAAATAGAAACACATCCTTGGCCTGAAAGGCACAATTGACACAGGCCTGCACAATCCGCTGGAGAATGACATTCACAGGGCCTGGACCGAAGTGGTTAGGTAGTTGCTGAACCTTCTGTGGATCCAGGAAGGGGCCATAATCTCCATGTTTATTTATATACACACAAACTTAAGAGAAAATATATATTAATAATTAGATGAGTTAAGATTAATTTTGTGAAAATATTACATAATTGCCATATCATACTCATGACTTCATTTAAAGGAAACTTAAATATAGTTCAGATTCATGACCATGTCTGCTACTGAAAGCATGCAGATATAGTAACATGTTTATGTGAAAGTAATAAACATGCAAATAGTAAAAAAAAATGTTTACACAACATTTTATAATACTATTCAAATGGATTATATAAAATTTATGATTGAGAAGACTTGGGCATCATAAAATCATTTTTAGTTTATTATACAACAAATGTTACAAAAATGAAAGAGTAGTCTCATGTCTTTCTTTAAATTTAGATGTTTCCCCTAACTTCTCCTAGAGTTCTACCCACCCTACTTCACTGTGCAAAAAACATGCATTCCCTTTGAAAACTGGGATTTCTTGGCTATCCTCAGTGTGACAACATATACCTAGTCTTGCAGTGACTTGAGGTACCAGGGTAGGTTGGTACTAATGGGGGACCTCACCCTTCTCAGAGGTGAAGTCTAAGAAAGCTAGGGGTAGGAACTGTGTGAGGAAGGGCCTGGGAGGAGGGGCATCATCCTTATTCACTTATAACTATCTTCTACATCACCAACAGTGTATGTCAATTGCATTTTCTAAAATAATCAAGTGACTTGAGGATGTAATAGTAAATTCTAATGACATGAATTTTAAATATCAAAAGAAAAATGTTCTTTCTTTATATGCCTAGGCTTGTTGAGAAAATTTTAGACTTTTTTCTTTGTACAAAAATTTCTCATTTATAATCATGGTATTAGTGAAGATATTTTCATCACAAAAATCAACTGCAAAACAATGTATACTAAAAAAAATACAGGTTTACTTTTCTTAAAACAAGAACATTTTAGCGTATTTTAATTTGTACTGAAAAACTTCACTGTGTTGAAATATGTGACAATTTGACTTGGCCCAACAGTTGGAGGAAGGATAGGCTCTGTCACAAAAAAATGAAATCATGATTAAACATTCAACCCAAGGTACTAATGTTACATATACACCCAGGAAGTGAAGGAAAGACTTCACAAAGGAAGGACTTCAATATTCTGCCATCTGTCTACTGCACATGTCCAACACCCCTGGAGGAAATCACTGGGACTAAAATAGTAATATAAACATACTGAGATAACTTGTTGATGGGATACAAGTCTGAGCATAAAATGCATGTATAGCTTCATATACATGTTATACACAGAGCCTGGAGGTGGCTTTATACAATAATTTGGGGGCACTTGTGTTTTGATTGCAACCCATCTTATCAAGTCAGATGGGTTTTACTTCATGTCAGTACTCCAAAGTTTCAGATTTTAAATTCTTGGATTAGATAGATTAACTTGTATTCATTAAAAATGAGAAAAAATAAAAATGAGGTGTACAAAAATAGACTTTGAAAAACAATTAATATTTTGAAAAATAATTTCCTTTAAGTGAGAAAGAAAAATTGTAAGTAGGAAGAAATATAAGAGTATAAGAGTAGTAATTAAGGATATAAAGAATAGGACATACTTTTTTTTAAACAGGAAGGGGGATGGAGAGATGGTTCAAATGGTGAAGAGCACTCGCTGCTGTTTCCAGGGGTCATGAGTTTGCTTCCTAGCATTCACATGGTAGCTTACAATTGTCTATTAGCTGTAGTCCCAGGGGATCAGACATCTTATTCTGGGAACTAGATATACACACATGGTCCAGAGATACAAGTATAGGCAAAAAGCTCATATAGGAAAATAGGAAAAAATTTTAAAAATGTATAGGAGTTGATAAAAAAGGATTTGGTTGGGTCTGTGCTCTTTCAAATGTATAAAAAATAAAATCACTAGGTCCTTTGACAGAAAAATTTGTTTTCAAAAAGCATGAGTTACCTTGGAAAACACATAATAAAAAATGATAAAATATTGTGAAAAGAAAGAATTTAATAATGCCACATTCAAAATGTGAGATATTGATTTTGAGGTGACATGGATTTAAATAGACAAGTTTTGCCTAACATTAAACTGAACTATCAGTATACCAAAAAGTATTAGTATTTTACGTATTTCCAGGACTTCAACAATACTGAAATTAGTGCTGAAAAATATGTAAATTTTATCACTGTTTTGAAAACACTAACTTACCTGTAGACATCACTATTTTAGATGGCCCCGCAGAAGTCTTATTAGATGAAGAACTTTTTATCAGTGTACTTAAAGAAGCTGAAGATGTAGAAGAAATAACTGGAATACTTTTTTCCTGTTAAAAATAAAAGGTATGAAGAATACAGTTATATACAAGTATATGTTTTCAAATGCATTAAAAAGTATTTCACGTATGCAATAGTGTCTGCGTTTGGTGGCTGATTATGGGATGGACCCCCAGGTGGGGCAGTATCTAGATGGTCCATCCTTGCCAACAAGATTTTGCTGAAGGGACCCTGATATAGCTGTCTCTTGTGAGACTATGCCATGGCCTGGCAAACACAGAAGTGGATGCTCACAGTCATCTATAGGATGGAACACAGGGCCCCCAATGAAGGAGGTAGAGAAAGTACCCAGGGAGCTGAAGGGGTCTGCAACACTAAAGGAGGAACAGCAATATGAACTAACCAGTACCCCCAGGGCTCTTGTCTCTAGCTGCATATGTAGCAGAGGATGGCCTAGTTGGCTATCATTGGGAAGAGAGGCCCCTAGGTCTTGCAAACTTTATATGCCCCAGTACAGGAGAAAGCCAGGGCCAAGTGGGAGTGAGTGGGTAGGGGAGCAGAGCAGGGGGGGGGGGGTATAGGGGACTTTTTGGATAGCATTTGAAATGTAAATGAAGAAAATATCTAATAAAAAAGAATTGTGATGGGAAAAAAAGTATTTCACATAAAATTTCAAGTTCATTGTTTCTTACCATTAACATATTATTGTTACTGGTTTAGAACAACCTGGTCATATGCTTTATCATAATATATTTACAAATATTTCATACTAATTTTTATAAAATTTAGATGTGTTAAATAGAAATAACAATATCTTAAAAACAAGATGATACTATTTTCTTCCATGTGTTAAGCATTCACTGAAATAAAGATTATACTGATATACCACTGAGATACTAGATATGCAAGATAATATTGCTGAGATTTTTGCCTTTATATTTAGTATGCACATTGTATAGACATTATATATTTGAATCATTTCAAAATTGCATTTTAATATCTCAGCATTTTAGTTTATAATCTATTAATGTTTAATGTAACTATTATTATATTTGGGTCTGAGTAAACCATTTTATTATGTGGTTTTTGATTGTTTCATTCTTTTTGTTGTTCTTATTCTACTCATCCTATCTTTTGAGGGATTATTTGAATAATTAAAATCCATTATATATACTTAGTATTTTTTACATTAGAATAAAAGTTCATTCATAACTTTCCATACTTTGCATATAAAAATTCATATTGTACCATATTATATAAAATGTTAAACTTATATAGATCCTTATCCTTCACACCCAGGCTTTCATAATGCAACTAGTTTATGCATTTATATCTAAAATATAAACCTAACAATGATTGTATAAATTTTTCTTCAGTATTTTCTTGCCCGAATCTATCCTTCCCTCTTTTCTTCCTGACTAACTACACGTTAAAAAATCTCAACTTAGTCTTTCTTAGTTTTTAATAGTTTCAGTTTTTCATATTAGATTCTCTTTTATTCTCCAAGACATGTACTTTTTATTCTTGCCTCACCAGTCAATATTAGTTAAGTTTGTCTAGTGATAATTTTACTTTACATACTACTCCTACTTGACTCCCAACTCCAGCTCCCCTCCCTTCCTTGTTTTAGTTCCTGCCTTGACTGGCTTTGATGATGCACTGTGATACAGAAGTGTAAGTTCTTCATAAGTTGCTTTTGTTTCATCAAAATAGAAAACCTAACTAAGACAAAAAGAATATTATACGTTTGATACCCGAAAAAAAAAACAAAAACAGAAAAAAAACCACCTTAGCATAGTCTTAGTAAATTGCTAAACTGAATTTAAAAACAGTGTAATATAGAGACTTACAATACAAATTAGCATGAAATATGACTAACCTTTTTTCCAGACTTTCCACCCTTTTTCTTTGGTAGGACAATTTTAATAGTAATGCCCTTCTTAGGGGATGAAGTATTTCCAGTAGACTTAGATTTTCCTGCTTTCTTGCTTGTCTTTGGTACTGGTTGCACACTTGTTTTCCGTGGAGACTTCCTTGAAGTTTGAGCCCCTTTGGAGGTGGATTTTGTTTTCCCGGAGGTAGAAGACTTTGGTTGTTCAGAGGAAGAAGGTGGTGTTTTCTCTGTACTGCTCACACTAAGAGCTGAGAAAAGAGCTTAGCAACAAAAATTAAAGAAAATGATGTAGTCAAACATTATCTTATGACAGATTATTGTTAAAACTTCCCAAAGATTATTCATGAAAATTATTTTAAACAAGATCCAAACTAGCAAAATTAGAAATAAAAAGGAGAATCATAAAGCTCTACTTTAAAAAAAAATCTATATTTTACTAAACTAAAAATTCTAAAAGAAATCAACACATTTTTTGAAATATGTAATCAATGTTAAATCAAGATAAAGCAAATATAATTTAAATAGATTCATAACCCACAATGAGATATAAGAAGTAACTAAAAATCTATCGGGCTGGGCGTGGTGGCACACTCCTTTAATCCCAGCACTTGGGATGCAGACGCAGGTGGATCTCTGAGTTTAAGGCCAGCCTGGTCTACAGAGTGAGTTCCAGGATAGCCAGGAATACACACAGAAACCCTGTCTCGAAAAATCAAAACAAAACAAAACAAAACACAAAAAGAAAAAAGAAAAATTCTATCAACTAAGTAGACATGTTGAACAATGGAATAAGGTTAAAAACCTGAACATAAGTATAAACAGTTACAAGCATTTTTTTTTCGGAAATACAGCAATGGGGATATGATATGGAACCTAAAGAGGCTACCTCCTGTAGCCAGGCAGGACCCCAAGGGAAGGGATAATGACAACAACCCACCCACAACATTTCTGAACAAAATATTTTCCTCTCTACCAAGAAATACAGGGATAAAAATAGAGCAGAGACTGAGAGAATGACCAATGAAGAACTGGCCCAACTTGAGACCCATTCCATGGGCAAACACTCACTGGGCACAGCAAACGACTTTTTGAGAAAGATCCAGTAGGTCATACATTAAAAGGAAAATTAATAAATGGGATGACATGAAGCTAAGAAGCTTCTGTACAGCAAAGGACATAATGATTTGGGCAAAAAGGACCAGAAAATGCCAAGAAACGCATTACCAGCTGTAGATATGACAGAGGGATAGCATATCTAGAATATACAAAGAACTAAAAAAAAAGCTAGCCACCAAGAAAACAATTACCCCCCCTTTTTTTTTAAAAAAAGGGAGGATATAGAACAGAATGAAAATCTGTTCTATATTTTCTGCCAAGAAACCCTTTGAAAATGATCAACATTCACATACACCAGGAAAACACATAAAGTCTTACCTTACCCTAGCCAGAATGGCCAAGATTAATAATACAAATGACAGCTTATGCTTGTCATGGCAAGGAGGTAGAGTAAGGAGAATACTCACCCACTGCTGGTGGAAGCACAAACTTGTAAGGCTACTATTTAAATCAGTGTGGTAGTCCCTCAAAAAGATGGAAATCTATCTATCTCAAGCTCTAACTATGCCAGTCTTGGATATATACTCAAAGGACTCTACATCCTACTCCACAGATCCCTACAGCTCTAGTCATAATACCTACTACAAAGATCACTACAACTTTAGTCATAATACCACACCACATATTATGTCAGGGAATGTGGAAAAAAACAACTGATATACAAAAGGAAGCTTCATTTCAACTGGCTATGGCTTAGAGTATGAAAAGATGATATACACACTACCAGAGAAGAAAAGTGACCACAATCTCAACAAACTGAGCAATAACCACCTCTCTGCAAGATATATCCACTGGCACATTAGTGACATAATTTGGGGGGTTAATCAAATAATATTGGGGTTCTATCTTATGGAATCCAAAATTAATGTTGGTAATAAGGCGAAGTATCTGTGACAAGATAGGTCAAATGTCCTAGGTAAAATCCTACTAGCATCATTCCGGTAAGTGGACACAGTATATAAAATGACTTGTAATGAATGGCATACTTGTATTGATTAGTAATGATCAATCATCACTGTGATTTCCTCCACCCTCTGAGAGAAGCTTCTTCTAGTGGTAATTAGTAGAGACCTACAATATGACCACTTGCAGAGAGTAAGAGACTTTGGAGTATTCAGTCATAAATGAGATATCTGTATCACTCCCATGACCTCAAAATACAGTTATCTATGTGTAAAATCGGACAGAAAAATTATAAACAGTGGTAGAAAAGGAATTTAATGAATGAGTATTTTTAGGAAACAACAGAGAAGCACACTTGCAAACTAACAAAGAAAATGACACAATACACAGGACCTACACAAGCTCAAGCCAGATAAAATACCAGCATGGATGAGGTAAAGTAGATACAAAGCCCAAGCCCTTAGCTAAGAATCTATATTCAAAATTGATAGCTGCTATTAAAGAAAAAAATTTTTTTTCAATAGACTGACAGGGTGCATATCAACTACACTCTATGGCAGGGACAATGTTCAGTAGTATGTAAACACAAATTAGGCACCTTTAAGAAAACATTTCCTATTTGTTAAGAAAGAGAAGGAACATGATATCCTATACAAATCAAGATAAAGACAGATATTGGAAGAGTTGGAGGAAACACAGTAAGATTAAAATATAAGGTATGAATTTTTAACAAATCATTAAAAATAAAACCTTATTTTAAACAAAAATGCTAGTGAAAATGAAATTTTAGGTACAATAATTTTTCATAATCAGGAAACAATTTAATTCTCTAAAAAGACAAATTTATTAAAACAGCCAACAAATTTGATTTAAAACCAATTTTTATCCATTTATCACTGTGCTACATCTTGTATGTTTTCTTAAAACAAAAACCCACTTCTAAAAGCATTATGCTATTATTCAACAGTGAGGAATCATCTTGAAAAACAATATAAAAAAAAACAAACAAAGCAAAACAATCACCTGGCATTGCTTCTTCATCAGCTAAAAACTGGGCTTGATCTTTCCGAGATTTGGTGACTCTTTTGCCCTTGGTTTTTTTTTCAGCTTTGTTGAGTTATGAAATGAAAACAAAAATTGTGTACATTTAAAGCTAGAATACATTATCTTCCACTCTACATGCTAAATAACAAAGCTTCTAATGCAACATACTCTTGGAAGGGATCACATTATGCTTACATGATGTGTAACAATGCACAGGATGATGTGATAACTCTAAGAATGCAGTAGTAGCATGCATACCTCCAGCAGTAACAAAAAAAGCTCTTTTCTTGGACATAGAATCTACTCAATATGAGGGAAAACATGTCTGGTATTGGAAACACAGTTTTAAATTTTGTGTTAGGAAAGTGATGGTTATTAGAGGGACTATCTTCAACCACTAATTTAACTAAAGAATGATAGGCCATAACAAAAATCTATCTGTCTTTATACAAATAATTATAGTCTTCACTCTTCATCTAGAAAATGTGGCATACATAGGGACCATTAGGATAGACTACAACCAATGAAAACAGAGAATGGAGGAAAGCAGTCAGCATGAATATATCTAAAGAGCACTCCTTCACGTAAGGGAACATTGACCAATAAGAGGCAGAAATCCTGTACAAAGCAAGAAGGCGAAGGAGTTTGCTCTAAAACTGTGTTTCCTAGTAATAAAGAGAAATACATATAAAACCTCATCAACATCACTGCACAAACATGAACTAAACAAGAATAATACCAATACATATACAAACTGGACAGAGAAATGCTCATAAGGCCTCAACTTCACACAAAGGACTATACAAAACTGAAGAAAGCTGGGAAACGGAGATGGAATACACAGGAAAGAGGACAATTCACTGTCTGGTGTGAAAAATCCACCTAGCCCATGTAAACATACATACAGGTACCTTTTTCCAGACTAAATAAGTTATATTTAGGACTGTATATGTACACATATATTTTTGAATATAAGCACTGAAAATTAGTGACAAAAGAGCCCATAAACTGTCAGAGAGATGGAGGGGTATATAGAAGGCTTCCAGGAGGAAAGGGAAGGGAGAATTATTGAATTTAAATTATAATTTCAAACACGACAGTTTTATCTTTCAACATGAAATAAAAAGGATGAACTTATAATAAGAGTCAAATTTAACTTAGCACAGGAAAAAATTCGATGAATTTATCATTTTGCTACTTTTTGTATTTGTTTTCCTATAAAAAATTAAGTATTTCTATCAGAAAATATACCATTTTTCAATCTACAAAAATCATCTTGTAAAGTAATATGGAAAAGAAAAGTGTGGCAATCACCGGGACCTACTACTTCAAAGAGAAATGGTATGGCTTGATCTTTAGAAGGCTTGGTGACTCTTTTGCCCTTGGGTTTTTTCTCAGCTTTGTTGAGGTATGATATAAAAAAAGAGTATGCACATTTAAAGCTAGAACATGCTATATTTTGATACATATGACAAATAATAAACCCCTTAATATAAATTAGTCATGGAAAGTTCTCACTTTGCTTTGATGGGATGTACAAATGAAAACCAAGTCATGGTAACTCTTAGGATGAAGTAACAGTACACATACCTTGAAAGTAACCAACAGTTCTCTACTTGGACTTAAGACCCATTCTACAAGAGGGACAGCATACCTGGCACTGGAAACCCAGTTAAAACTCTGTATAGGGATGTTATGGGTTTTAGAAGCAAATCTACAACTAATTTGCTAAACCAGAATAATCCCTAACATCCTTCTATAAACACTTTCTTTACACCCAAAGGTAACCATAGTCTTTAGTCTTCAATGGGGAAATATCTGACTGCCAAAGACTTGATTACAATTAAAGGCAACCAAGAAAAACGGAGTGGTGAAGCACAACCAGAATGGATACATTAACAGAACACTCCTGTACATAATGTAAGACTACACTGCCTCAGGAACTAAGATCATAATTGCTAGAGAGTCTAGAAGTTTGCTCTAAGACTTTGTCTCCTTATTAGTATCATCACCAAATCTCACAAATAAAATCTCACAAATGTCACTGCCCAAAAGTGAGCTGAATGAAAATCAATGAATCAATCATTCTCTGTCACACATGCACCAACATGTGCAAGCATGTGTGCAGCGTGCGCACACACACGAACACACATACCTAGACAGAGAAAAGCCCATGCAGACTTAAAGTTACACAAAGGACTATATAAATTACCACAGATGGAGAAACCAAAGTACTCCATATAACAAAACCAAATTCACACAACATCTTTCCACGAATCCAGCCCTTCAAAGGATAATAACAAAAAAAAAAAAAAAAAAAAAAAAAAAAAACAAGGACGGAAACTACACCCTGGAAAAAGCAAGAAAGTAATCCTTGAACAAACCTAAAAGAGGACAGCCACAAGAACAGAATGCCAACTCTAACAAGAAAAGTAATAGGAAGCAACAATTATTTTTCCATAGTATCTCTTAATATCAATGTACTCAATTCCTCAATCAAAAGACATAGACTAACAAACTGGCTACACAAACAGGACCCAACGTTTTGCTGCTTACAGGAAAACCATCTCAGGGAAAAAGACAGACACTAACTCAGAGTGAAAGGCTGGAAAGCAATTTCCCAAGCAAACAGTCTGAAGAAAAAAAGCTGGAGTAACCATTCTAATATCCAATAAAATTGATATCCAACCGAAAGTTATCAAAAAAGACAAGGGAAACTTCATACTCATCAAAGGTAAAATCTTCCAAGAGGAACTCTCAATTCTGAATATCTATGCTCCAAATGCAAGGGCAGCCACATTCATTAAAGAAACTTTAGTTAAAGCTCAAAGCACATATTGCACCTCACACACACAATAATAGTAGGAGACTTCAAAACCCCACTTTCATCAATGGACAGATCGTGGAAACAGAAACTAAACACAGACACAGTGAAACTAACATAAGTTATGAAACAAATGGATTTAACAGATATCTACAGAACATTTTATCCTAAAACAAAAGAATATACCTTCTTCTCAGTACCTCATGGTACATTCTCTAAAATTGACAATATAATTGGTCACAAAACAGGCCTCAAAAGATACAAAAATACTGAAATTGTCCCATACATCCTATCAGATCATCATCGAAAAATGCTGATAGTCAATAACAACATAAATTATAGAAAGCCAACATTCATGTGGAAGCTGAACAACACTCTACTCAGTGACACCTTCGTCAAGAATAAAGGAAAAATTAAAGACTTTTTATTTAGAGTTCAAGGAAAATGAAGCCACAACATACCTAAACTTATGGGACACAATTAAACCATTTCTAAAAGGAAAACTCATAGCTCTGAGTGCCTCCAAAAAGAAACTAGAGAGAGCACACACTAGCAGCTTGAAAACTCACCTAAAAGCTCTAGAACAAAAGGAAGCAAATTTGTTCAAGAGGAATAGACGCAGGAAACAATCAAACTCAGGGGGGAAATCAATCAAGTGGAAGCAAGAAGAACTATTCAAAGAATCAACCAAATGATGAGCTGGTTCTTTGAGAAAATCAACAAGATAGATAAACCCTTAGCCAGTATCACTAGAGAGCCCAGGGACAGTATCCTACTTAACAAAATCAGAAATGAAAAGGGAGACATGACAACAAATCCTGAAGAAATCGAAAACACCATCAGATCCTTCTACAAAAGGCGATACTCAACAAAACTGGAAAACCTGGATGAAATGGACAAATTTCTAGACAGATATCAGGTACCAAAGTTAAATCAGGATCAGATTAATGACCGAAACAGTCCTATATCCCCTAAAGAAATAGAAGCAGTCATTGATAGTCTCCCAACCAAAAAAAAAAAAAAAAAAAAAAAAAAAAAAAAAAAAAAAAAAAAAGCCCAGGACCACATGGGTTTAGTGCAGAGTTCTATCAGACCTTCAAAAAATCTAATTCCAGTTCTTCTCAAACTATTCCACAAAATAGAAACAGAAGGTACTCTGCTCAATTCATTCTATGAAGCCACAATTACTCTGATACCTAAACCACAGAAAGACCCAACAAAAATAGAGTATTTCAGACCAATTTCCCTTATGAATATCAATGCAAAAAATACTCAATAAAATTCTCACTAACCAACCAAATCCAAGAACACGTCAAAACAATCATCCATACTGACCAAGTAGGTTTCATTCCAGTAATGCAGGGATGGTTTAATATATGGAAATCCATCAACGTAATCCACTATATAAACAAACTCAAAGAGAAAAACCACATAATCGTCTCCTTAGATGCTGAGAAAGGATTTGACAAAATCCAACACCCCTTCATGATAAGTTTTGGAAAGATCAGGAATTCAAGGCCCATACTGAAATATGATAGCAATCTACAGCAAACCAATAGCCAACATCAAAGTAAATGTGAGAAGCTGGAAGCAATCCCACTAAAATCAAGGACTAGACAAGGCTGCCCACTTTCTCCCTACTTATTCAATATAGTACTTGAAGTCCAAGGCAGAGCAATAAGACAACAAAAGGAGATGAAGGGGATATAAATTGGAAAGGAAGAAGTCAAAATATCACTATTTGTAGATGATATGATAGTATATATAAACAAACCTAAAAATTCCACCAGAGAACTCCTAAACCTGATAAAGAGCTTCAGTGAAGTAGCTGGTTATAAAATTAATTCAAACAAGTCAATGGCCTTTCTCGACCCGAAGGATAAACAGACTGAGAAAGAAATTAGGAAAACAACACTCTTCACAATAGTCACAAATAATATGAAACACCTTGGCGTGATTCTAACTAAGGGAGTGAAAGATCTGTATGATAAGAACTTCAACTACCATATCCAGGGATCCACCCCATAATCAGCTTCCAAACGCTGACACCATTGCATACGCTAGCAAGATTTTGCAGAAAGGTCCCAGATATAGCTGTCTCTAGTGAGACTATGCCGGGGCCTAGCAAACACAGAAGTGGATGCTCAAAGTCAGCTATTGGATGTATCACAGGGCTCCCAATGGAGAAGCTAGAGAAAGTACCCTAGGAGCTATGGGATCTGCAACCCTATAGGTGGAACAACATTATGAACTAACCAGTACCCCGGAGCTCTTGACTCTAGCTGCATATGTATCATAAGATGGCCTAGTCGACCATCACTGGAAAGAGAGGCCCATTGGACACACAAACTTTATATGCCCCAGTACAGGGGAACACCAGGGCCAAAAAATGGGAATGGGTTGGTCGGGGAGTGGGGGGGAGGGTATGGGGGACTTTTGGGATAGCATTGGAAATGTAATAGATGAAAATACGTAATAAAAAATTATTTAAAAATAAAATAAAATAAAAAGAAGGGCATTTTGACCGTAAGATGGAAACTACAAAAAAAAAAAAACAAAAAAAAAAAAACTTCAAGTCTCTGAAGAAAGAAATCAAAGATCTCAGAAGATGGGAATATCTCCCATGCTCATGTATTGGCAGGATTAATATAGTAAAAAATGGCTATCTTGCCAAAAGCAATCTATAGATTCAATGCAATCCCCATCTAAATTCCAACTCAATTCTTCAACGAATTAAAAAGGGCAATTTGAAAATTCAACTGGAATACAAAAAAAAACCTAGGATGGCAAAAACTCTTCTCAAGGATAAAAGAACCTCTGGTGGAATCACCATGGCCGACCTAAAGCTGTACTACAGAGCAACTGTGATAAAAACTGCATGGTACTGGTATAGCAAAAGACAGGTAGACCAATGGAATACAACTAAAGACCCAAAAATGAAGCCACACACCTATGGTCACATGAAATGTGACGAAGGTGCTAAAACTAACCATGGAAAAAAGACAGCATTTTCAACAAATGGTGCTGGCACAACTGGCGGTTATCATGTAGAAGAATGTGAATTGATCCATTCTTATCTCCTTGTACTAAGGTCAAATCTAAGTGGATCAAGGAACTCCACATAAAACCAAAGACAGTGAAACTTAGAGAGGAGAAAGTGGGAAAAAAGTCTCAAAGATATGGGCACAGGGAAAATTTTTTCTGAATAGAACAGCAATGGCCTGTGCTGTAAGATCGAGAATCGACAAATGGGACCTCATAAAATTTCAAAGCTTCTGTAAGGCAAAAGACACCGTCAATAAGACAAAAAGGCCACCAACAGATTGTGAAAGGATCTTTACCAATCCTAAATCAGATAGACGACAAATATCCAATATATATAAAGAAATCAAAAAGCTGGATTCTAGAAAATCAAATAACCCCATTAAAAAATGGAGTACAGAGCTAAACAAAGAATTCTCACCTGAGGAATACTGAATGGCTGAGAAACACCTGAAAAAATGTTCAGCATTCTTAATCATAAGGGAAATGCAAATCAAAACAACCCAGAGATTCCACCTCACACCAGTGAGAATGGCTAAGATAAAAAATTCAGGTGACAGCAGATGCTGGTGAGGATGTGGAGAAAGAGGAACACTCCTCCATTGTTGGTGGGACTGCAAGTTGGTACAACCACTCTGGAAATCAGTCTGGTGATTCCTCAGAAAATTGGACATAGTACTAACGGAGGATCCAGCAATACCTCTCCTGGGCATATATCCAGAAGATGTTCCAACTTGTCATAAGGACACATGTTCCACTATGTTCAAAGCAGCCTTATTTATAATAGCCAGAAGCTGGAAAGAACCCAGATGCCTCTCAACAGAGGAATGGATACAGAAAATGTGGTACATTTGCACAATGGAATACTACTACTCAGCTATTTAAAAGAATGTATTTATGAAATGCCTAGGCAAATGGATGGACTTGGAGGGTATCATCCTGAGTGAGGTAACCCAATCACAAAAGAACTCACATGATATGTACTCAAGTATAAGTGGATATTAGCCCATAAACTTAGAATACACATGATATAAGATAAAATTTGCAAAACACATGAAACTCAAGAAGAACGAAGACCAAAGTGTGGACACTTTGCCCCTTCTTAGAATTGTGAACAAAACACCCATGGAAGGAGTTACAGAGACAAAGTTTGGAGCTGAGACAAAAGGATGGACTATCTAGAGACTGCCACACCTGGGGATGCATCACAGTATCAGCCTCCAAATGCTGACACCATTGCATACACTAGCAAGATTTTGCTGTAAGGACCATGATATAGCTATCTCTTGTGAGGCTATGCTGGGGACTAGCAAACACAGAAGTGGATCCTCACAGTCAACTATTAGATGGATCCCAGGGCCCCCAGTGGAGGAGGGAGAGAAATTACCCAAGGAGCTAAAGGGGTCTGCAACCCTCTAGGTGGAACAACAATAAGAACTACCCAGTAGCCCCCGGAGATCATGTCTCTAGCTGCATATGTATGGGAAGATGGACTAGTCGGCCATCATTGGAAAGAGAGGCCCATTGGTCTTGCAACCTTTATATGCCTCAGTACAGGGGAATTCCAGGGCCAAGAAGTGGGAGTTGGTAGGTAGGGGAGTGGGGGGGGGAAGTGAATATGGGACAGTTGGCATAGCATTGGAAATGTAAATGAAGAAAATACCTAATTAAAAAAAAAAAGAAAAAATAATAGCCAGAAGCTGGAAAGAACCGAGATGCCTCTCAACAGAGGAATTGATACAGAAAATGTGGTACATTTACACAATGGAATATTACTCAGCTATTAAAAATAATGAATTTAGGAAATTCCTAGGCAAATGCATGGACTTGAAGGGTATCATCCTGGGTGAGGTAACCCAATCAAAAAAGAACTCATATGACATATACTCACTGATAAGTGGATATTAGCCCAGAAACTTAGAATACTGAAAATGCTAGATACAATTTGCAAAACCCATGAAACTGAAGAACAAAAAAGACCAAAAAAGTGTGGTTACTTTGCCCCAGTACAGGGGAACGCCAGGGCCAAGAAGTGGGAGTGGGTGGGTAGAGGAGTGGGGGGGGAGGGTATGGGGGCCTTTTGGGATAGCATTGGGAATGTAAATGAGGAAAATATCTAATTAAAAAAACCTGAGGAAGACTTGAAAAGGGAGAGAGAGGAATAGACAAGTAAAAAACACAACTCCCTTTTTCCAGGTATAATAAATTCAACCATAAACGCACACACACAAACTCTTTCTCTCTCTCTCCTATAGATTGATGAGGTAATAGTTAAGAATATATTTATGTATACATAGATATTCTTAAATATAAGCACTAACTGTGAAAAAAGATGCCATGAATTTTGTGTAGAAAAGGACGGAAATGAGAGGTTTTGGAAGGAAGAAGGGGTACTGTGAAAAGTTAAAATTGAATTATAATCAAAAACTGTCTAATTCTCAAAAATATAATAGTTAAATTTGACTTAGCAGTCAAAATTCTAATAATGTACCACTGAGCTGATTCTTGCTTTCCTTTTGTAATAAAAAACGAGACTTTCCACCAGAAAACATTACACTATCATTTAACACACATAAAAATAATGAATAATATAGAATCATAAACAAAAAGAACAAAGCAATCACCTGGGGCTGCTCCTTGATCTGCAAAAAGTCTGGGTTCCTCAGTCCAAGGTGTGGTGGCTGTTTTGCCCTTGCGTTTTTTCTTAGCTTTATTCATGTATGAAATGAAAAGCAAAAATTGTTCACATGTAAAGTGAGAACACTTTGTTTAATCCACTATGCTTTCCCAATAATAAAGCTTATATACTACACTTCAATGGTCTAATAAAGACTTGTCACAACATAGGCTATCACCATGTTCATGTGATATGTCACAATTCCCATCATTTACACTGTACTTGGAGGGAGAGCATGCCTGCTACTGGAAACACAGCTAATGACTCTGTGCTTGAAATGCCATGGTTACTGAAGAATCTACAATCTCTAATTTACTTATGTCAGCATAGTCTCTAAATTCAATGGAAAAACACTGTCCTTATACCCAAAGGTAAATGTATTCTTCACTGTTCACCCTGAAAACTTTTCTTTGCAACAGACAGAAACCTTTGCAGGAAACTGCAACCAATCCTAGCAGAGAGTGAAGAAGCCTAAATAGAATGGATATAATCTACAGGAAATTCCTGCCTAAAAGGTAAGGACCAGGAAGTGGGAAAAAGATTAGAAAGAACCAGAGTGTCAGGAAGTTTGTTCTATGACTCTGTCACCCAGTAAAATACAGAGCAACACATACAATCCCATCAACACTACCCAATCTGAGCTGAACAAAAATGAGAGCAATAAATATACACACTGGACAGAGAAAAGCATGTGAGGTCTTAACCCTAGACAAAAAAGCATATAACACAGAAGAGATTTAGGAAGGAAGTGAAGGGAATATCCAGGGAAAAGCACACCAATTCAGGGTAAGGTGCCACCACCAACCCAGACAAAATAACACATAAATATGTGCATGCACATGCGTGCACACACACACACACCCTAAAGTAGACTGAAGAGGTGATAGGTAAGAATGAAAAAAAAATATATATATATATACATACACACATACAGAGATATTTTTAAATGCAAATATGAACTGTGAGAAGAGATTACATAAATTAGAAGAAAGGAAAGAGATCAATGGGAGACATTTGAAGGAATAAAGGACAAAATTAAATAATAATAAGGAAAAATCTAATTCTCCAATAAGATGAACTTTTTTTAAGAGAAAAATTTGACTTAGCACAGTTTAATTTCTAACAATTTACCACTGTGATGCATTTTGCAACTTTTTTCTTAGGGAAAAAAGGGATTTTTCTAATGTAAAACACTGTACTAGTTTTAGACACAGCAAATAAATAATAATAATGTACACTAATACATGGAAGAACAAAGCAATCACCTGGGGCTGCTCCTTGATCTGCAAAAAGTCTGGGTTCTTCAGTCCAAGGTGTGGTGGCTGTTTTACCCTTGCGTTTTTTCTCAGCTTTATTGAGGTATGAAATGAAAAGGAAAAATTATTCACAGGTAAAGCTAGAACATACATACATACATTTATGTGTGTATATATTATCATATAGAATGAGCAATTTATAGTTAAAAATATATATGTATATAGAAAATAATACATGGAAGCACTAATGATTTTAGGACACAGTATAAGGAGGTGATAAATCGTAGGGTTGTAGAAGGATGAAATGACACACAAAAAGGTTAAACTAAATCATTATAAAAATGTAATAAAATTCTCCATAAGAATGAACTTAGAAGAGAAAATTATAACCTAGGACAACAGCGATAATTTCTACCACCTTATAATTGTGCTGCTTCTAGCTCTTGTTATCTTAGAAAATAGACTTATGACTCCTTAAAAACATTACACTGTTATTCAACATCCGACAAATAGATTTCGAATGATACACATTAATAAAAAAAGAGAACAGAGCGATCACCTGGGGCTACTCCTTGATCTGCAAAAAGTCTGGGTTCCTCAGTCCAAGGTGTGGTGGCTGTTTTGCCCTTGCGTTTTTTCTTAGCTTTATTCATGTATGAAATGAAAAGCAAAAATTATTCACATGTAAAGTGAGAACACTTTGTTTAATCCACTATGCTTTCCCAATAATAAAGCTTATATACTACACTTCAATGGTCTAATAAAGACTTGTCACAACATAGGCTATCACCATGCTCATGTGATATGTCACAATTCCCATCATTTACACTGTACTTGGAGGGAGAGCATGCCTGCTACTGGAAACACAGCTAATGACTCTGTGCTTGAAATGCCATGGTTACTGAAGAATCTACAATCTCTAATTTACTTATGTCAGCATAGTCTCTAAATTCAATGGAAAAACACTGTCCTTACACCCAAAGGTAAATGTATTCTTCACTGTTCACCCTGAAAACTTTTCTTTGCAACAGACAGAAACCTTTGCAGGAAACTGCAACCAATCCTAGCAGAGAGTGAAGAAGCCTAAATAGAATGGATATAATCTACAGGAAATTCCTGCCTAAAAGGTAAGGACCAGGAAGTGGGAAAAAGATTAGAAAGAACCAGAGTGTCAGGAAGTTTGTTCTATGACTCTGTCACCCAGTAAAATACAGAGCAACACATACAATCCCATCAACACTACCCAATCTGAGCTGAACAAAAATGAGAGCAATAAATATACACACTGGACAGAGAAAAGCATGTGAGGTCTTAACCCTAGACTAAAAAGCATATAACACAGAAGAGATTTAGGAAGGAAGTGAAGGGAATATCCAGGGAAAAACACACCAATTCAGGGTAAGGTGCCACCACCAACCCAGACAAAATAACACATAAATATGTGCATGCACATGCCTGCACACACATACACACACACACCCTAAAGTAGACTGAAGAGGTGATAGGTAAGAATGAAAAAAATATATATATATATATACATACACACATACAGAAATATTTTTAAATGCAAATATGAACTGTGAGAAGAGAGGACATGAATTAGGAGAAAGGAAAGAGATCAATGGGAGACATTTGATGAATAAAGGATGAAATTAGATCTTATTAAGGAAAAAAAATCTAAGTCTCCAATAAGATGAACTTTTTATATGAGAAAAATTTGACTTAGCACAGTTTAATTTCTAACCATTTACCATTGTGCTGCTTTTTGCATTTTTTTTCCTTAGGGGAAAAATGAGATTTTTCTAATAGAAAACTCTGTACTAGTTTTAGACACAGCAAATAAATAATAGTAATGTACACTGATACATAGAAGAACAAAAGCAATCACCTGGGGCTGCTCCTTGATCTGAAAAAAGTCTGGGTTCACCTGGGGCATCTCCTTGATCTGCAAAAAGTCTGGGTTCTTCAGTCCAAGGTGTAGTGGCTGTTTTGCCCTTGCGTTTTTTCTCAGCTTTATTGATGTATGAAATGAAAAGCAAAAATTATTCACATGTAAAGCTAAAATACTTTGTTTAATCCACAATGTTTTCCCAAAACTAAACCTTATATACTACTCTGCACATGCTCTAATAAAGCCTTGTCATAATATAGACTATCATCACCACGTTCACACCGTATGTATGTCACGATACTCATCAGTTACACTTGGATTTGAGACTCAGCTCAACAAGAGGGAGAACATGCCTGCTATGGGGAACAGAGCTAATGACTCTGGGTTTGTAATGCCATGGTTACTGAAGGATCTACAAACAGTAGTACTCTACCCCAGCATAATCCCTAAAAAGAATGTATAAACACTATCCTTATACCCAAAGACAAGTGGAGTCTTTACTCTTCTTCAAAAAAATTGTAATTTGCAAAAGACAGAGATGATTGCAGGAAACAACAACCAATCAAAGGCTACAGTTGTGATTCCCAATCAGAATGGATATATCTACACAACATTACTATACCTAAGGTAAGGCTCAGGGAATCCTGCTCAAGAAGTGGCAGAAAGACTGGAAAGAGTCAGAGAGTTGGAGAGATTGTTCCAAGACTGGCTCCTAGTAATATCAAGAGCAGTACATAAAATCCCACCAACACTTCTTCCAAAATGTGAGCTGAACAAAAATGACAACAATCCATGTACAAGCTGGACAAAGAAAAAGGCATGTGATGCCTCAACCCAACACAAAGGACTATACCAATGGAGGAAAGCTGGGAAAGAGAGAGTTGGGAATAAGCAGGGAAAAGTACACTGATAATGGAAAGGTCTACAAATCAAGAAAGAAATACATAAACACCAAAACAAGTAAACACACACATATGTACACATTTGTGAATATATGCATATGTGTGTGTGTGTGTATATATATGTGTACATACACACACACAAATATATATATATATATATATATATATATTTATATATATATATAGAGAGAGAGAGTGGGAGAGTTTGTACAAGTTATATATAAGAATATATGTGTATGTAGATATTCTTAAATGCAAGCAAAAATTATGAGAAAAGAGCCATGAAAGGGGAAGAAAAAGAGAGGGAATCAAAGAGAGATTTTGGAAGGAAGAAAGGATAGGGAGAAAAGTTGAAATTAAATCATAATCAGTATAAAATCCAATTCTCCAATAGGATCAAATTATTATGAGACAAATTTGCCTGCGCAAAGTGAAAATTTCTGCCAATTTATCATTTTAATTCTTCTTGAATTTGTTTTCTTAGAAAGATAGTTTCCCCTGAAAACATTGCACTCTTATTAAATGTACAGAATATATACTGTGAGTAATATAGATTTTTAAAAAACATAACAAAGCAATCACCTGGGGCAGCTCCTTGATCTGCAAAAAGTCTGGGTTCCTCAGTCCAAGGTGTGGTGGCTGTTTTGCCCTTGCGTTTTTTCTTAGCTTTATTCATGTATGAAATGAAAAGCACAATTTATTCACATGTAAAGTGAGAACACTTTGTTTAATCCACTATGCTTTCCCAATAATAAAGCTTATATACTACACTTCAATGGTCTAATAAAGACTTGTCACAACATAGGCTATCACCATGTTCATGTGATATGTCACAATTCCCATCATTTACACTGTACTTGGAGGGAGAGCATGCCTGCTACTGGAAACACAGCTAATGACTCTGTGCTTGAAATGCCATGGTTACTGAAGAATCTACAAACTCTAATTTACTTATGTCAGCATAGTCTCTAAAATCAATGGAAAAACACTGTCCTTACACCCAAAGGTAAATGTATTCTTCACTGTTCACCCTGAAAACTTTTCTTTGCAACAGACAGAAACCTTTGCAGGAAACTGCAACCAATCCTAGCAGAGAGTGAAGAAGCCTAAATAGAATGGATATAATCTACAGGAAATTCCTGCCTAAAAGGTAAGGACCAGGAAGTGGGAAAAAGATTAGAAAGAACCAGAGTGTCAGGAAGTTTGTTCTATGACTCTGTCACCCAGTAAAATACAGAGCAACACATACAATCCCATCAACACTACCCAATCTGAGCTGAACAAAAATGAGAGCAATAAATATACACACTGGACAGAGAAAAGCATGTGAGGTCTTAACCCTAGACTAAAAAGCATATAACACAGAAGAGATTTAGGAAGGAAGTGAAGGGAATATCCAGGGAAAAGCACACCAATTCAGGGTAAGGTGCCACCACCAACCCAGACAAAATAACACATAAATATGTGCATGCACATGCGTGCACACACACACCCACATACCCTAAAGTAGACTGAAGAGGTGATAGGTAAGAATGAAAAAAAATATATATATATACATACACACATACAGAAATGTTATTAAATGCAAATATGAACTGTGAGAAGAGAGGACATGAATTAGGAGAAAGGAAAGAGATCAATGGGAGACATTTGATGAATAAAGGATGAAATTAGATCTTATTAAGGAAAAAAAATCTAAGTCTCCAATAAAATGAACTTTTTATATGAGAAAAATTTGACTTAGCACAGTTTAATTTCTAACCATTTACCATTGTGCTGCTTTTTGCATTTTTTTCCTTAGGGGAAAAATGAGATTTTTCTAATAGAAAACTCTGTACTAGTTTTAGACACAGCAAATAAATAATAGTAATGTACACTGATACATAGAAGAACAAAAGCAATCACCTGGGGCATCTCCTTGATCTGAAAAAAGTCTGGGTTCACCTGGGGCATCTCCTTGATCTGCAAAAAGTCTGGGTTCTTCAGTCCAAGGTGTGGTGGCTGTTTTGCCCTTGCGTTTTTTCTCAGCTTTATTGATGTATGAAATGAAAAGCAAAAATTATTCACATGTAAAGCTAAAATACTTTGTTTAATCCACAATGTTTTCCCAAAACTAAACCTTATATACTACTCTGCACATGCTCTAATAAAGCCTTGTCATAATATAGACTATCATCACCACGTTCACACCGTATGTATGTCACGATACTCATCAGTTACACTTGGATTTGAGACTCAGCTCAACAAGAGGGAGAACATGCCTGCTATGGGGAACAGAGCTAATGACTCTGGGTTTGTAATGCCATGGTTACTGAAGGATCTACAAACAGTAGTACTCTACCCCAGCATAATCCCTAAAAAGAATGTATAAACACTATCCTTATACCCAAAGACAAGTGGAGTCTTTACTCTTCTTCAAAAAAATTGTAATTTGCAAAAGACAGAGATGATTGCAGGAAACAACAACCAATCAAAGGCTACAGTTGTGATTCCCAATCAGAATGGATATATCTACACAACATTACTATACCTAAGGTAAGGCTCAGGGAATCCTGCTCAAGAAGTGGCAGAAAGACTGGAAAGAGTCAGAGAGTTGGAGAGATTGTTCCAAGACTGGCTCCTAGTAATATCAAGAGCAGTACATAAAATCCCACCAACACTTCTTCCAAAATGTGAGCTGAACAAAAATGACAACAATCCATGTACAAGCTGGACAAAGAAAAAGGCATGTGATGCCTCAACCCAACACAAAGGACTATACCAATGGAGGAAAGCTGGGAAAGAGAGAGTTGGGAATAAGCAGGGAAAAGCACACTGATAATGGAAAGGTCTACAAATCAAGAAAGAAATACATAAACACCAAAACAAGTAAACACACACATATGTACACATTTGTGAATATATGCATATGTGTGTGTGTATATATATGTATACATACACACACACACAAATATATATATATACATATATATATAAATATATGTATATATATATATATATATATAGAGAGAGAGAGAGAGAGAGGGGGAGAGTTTGTACAGGTTATATATAAGAATATATGTATATGTAGATATTCTTAAATGCAAGGAAAAATTATGAGAAAAGAGCCATGAAAGGGGAAGAAAAAGAGAGGGAATCAAAGAGAGATTTTGGAAGGAAGAAAGGATAGGGAGAAAAGTTGAAATTAAATCATAATCAGTATAAAATCCAATTCTCCAATAGGATCAAAATATTATGAGACAAATTTGCCTGAGCAAAGTGAAAATTTCTGTCAATTTATCATTTTAATTCTTCTTGAATTTGTTTTCTTAGAAAGATAGTTTCCCCTGAAAACATTGCACTCTTATTAAATGTACAGAATATATACTGTGAGTAATATAGATTTTTAAAAAACATAACAAAGCAATCACCTGGGGCAGCTCCTTGATCTGCAAAAAGTCTGGGTTCCTCAGTCCAAGGTGTGGTGGCTGTTTTGCCCTTGCGTTTTTTCTTAGCTTTATTCATGTATGAAATGAAAAGCAAAAATTGTTCACATGTAAAGTGAGAACACTTTGTTTAATCCACTATGCTTTCCCAATAATAAAGCTTATATACTACACTTCAATGGTCTAATAAAGACTTGTCACAACATAGGCTATCACCATGTTCATGTGATATGTCACAATTCCCATCATTTACACTGTACTTGGAGGGAGAGCATGCCTGCTACTGGAAACACAGCTAATGACTCTGTGCTTGAAATGCCATGGTTACTGAAGAATCTACAATCTCTAATTTACTTATGTCAGCATAGTCTCTAAATTCAATGGAAAAACACTGTCCTTACACCCAAAGGTAAATGTATTCTTCACTGTTCACCCTGAAAACTTTTCTTTGCAACAGACAGAAACCTTTGCAGGAAACTGCAACCAATCCTAGCAGAGAGTGAAGAAGCCTAAATAGAATGGATATAATCTACAGGAAATTCCTGCCTAAAAGGTAAGGACCAGGAAGTGGGAAAAAGATTAGAAAGAACCAGAGTGTCAGGAAGTTTGTTCTATGACTCTGTCACCCAGTAAAATACAGAGCAACACATACAATCCCATCAACACTACCCAATCTGAGCTGAACAAAAATGAGAGCAATAAATATACACACTGGACAGAGAAAAGCATGTGAGGTCTTAACCCTAGACTAAAAAGCATATAACACAGAAGAGATTTAGGAAGGAAGTGAAGGGAATATCCAGGGAAAAACACACCAATTCAGGGTAAGGTGCCACCACCAACCCAGACAAAATAACACATAAATATGTGCATGCACATGCCTGCACACACATACACACACACACCCTAAAATAGACTGAAGAGGTGATAGGTAAGAATGAAAAAAATATATATATATATATACATACACACATACAGAAATATTTTTAAATGCAAATATGAACTGTGAGAAGAGAGGACATGAATTAGGAGAAAGGAAAGAGATCAATGGGAGACATTTGATGAATAAAGGATGAAATTAGATCTTATTAAGGAAAAAAAATCTAATTCTCCAATAAAATGAACTTTTTATATGAGAAAAATTTGACTTAGCACAGTTTAATTTCTAACCATTTACCATTGTGCTGCTTTTTGCATTTTTTTCCTTAGGGGAAAAATGAGATTTTTCTAATAGAAAACTCTGTACTAGTTTTAGACACAGCAAATAAATAATAGTAATGTACACTGATACATAGAAGAACAAAAGCAATCACCTGGGGCATCTCCTTGATCTGAAAAAAGTCTGGGTTCACCTGGGGCATCTCCTTGATCTGCAAAAAGTCTGGGTTCTTCAGTCCAAGGTGTGGTGGCTGTTTTGCCCTTGCGTTTTTTCTCAGCTTTATTGATGTATGAAATGAAAAGCAAAAATTATTCACATGTAAAGCTAAAATACTTTGTTTAATCCACAATGTTTTCCCAAAACTAAACCTTATATACTACTCTGCACATGCTCTAATAAAGCCTTGTCATAATATAGACTATCATCACCACGTTCACACCGTATGTATGTCACGATACTCATCAGTTACACTTGGATTTGAGACTCAGCTCAACAAGAGGGAGAACATGCCTGCTATGGGGAACAGAGCTAATGACTCTGGGTTTGTAATGCCATGGTTACTGAAGGATCTACAAACAGTAGTACTCTACCCCAGCATAATCCCTAAAAAGAATGTATAAACACTATCCTTATACCCAAAGACAAGTGGAGTCTTTACTCTTCTTCAAAAAAATTGTAATTTGCAAAAGACAGAGATGATTGCAGGAAACAACAACCAATCAAAGGCTACAGTTGTGATTCCCAATCAGAATGGATATATCTACAGAACATTACTATACCTAAGGTAAGGCTCAGGGAATCCTGCTCAAGAAGTGGCAGAAAGACTGGAAAGAGTCAGAGAGTTGGAGAGATTGTTCCAAGACTGGCTCCTAGTAATATCAAGAGCAGTACATAAAATCCCACCAACACTTCTTCCAAAATGTGAGCTGAACAAAAATGACAACAATCCATGTACAAGCTGGACAAAGAAAAAGGCATGTGATGCCTCAACCCAACACAAAGGACTATACCAATGGAGGAAAGCTGGGAAAGAGAGAGTTGGGAATAAGCAGGGAAAAGTACACTGATAATGGAAAGGTCTACAAATCAAGAAAGAAATACATAAACACCAAAACAAGTAAACACACACATATGTACACATTTGTGAATATATGCATATGTGTATGTGTACATATGTGTATACATACACACACACACACACACACACACACACACACACACACACACACACACATATATAGAGAGAGGGAGAGTTTGTACAGGTTATATGTAAGAATATATGTGTATGTATATATTCTTAAATTCAAGCAAAAATTATGAGAAAAGAGCCATAAAAGGGGAAGAAAAAGAGAGGGAATCAATGAGAGATTTTGGAAGGAAGAAAGGATAGGGAGAAAAGTTGAAATTAAATCATAATCAGTATAAAATCCAATTCTCCAATAGGATCAAATTATTATGAGACAAATTTGATTGAGCAAAGTGAAAATTTCTGCCAATTTATCATTTTAATTCTTCTTGAATTTGTTTTCTTAGAAAGATAGTTTCCCCTGAAAACATTACACTCTTATTAAATGTACAGAATATATACTGTGAGTAATATAGATTTTTAAAAAACATAACAAAGCAATCACCTGGGGCAGCTCCTTGATCTGCAAAAAGTCTGGGTTCCTCAGTCCAAGGTGTGGTGGCTGTTTTGCCCTTGCGTTTTTTCTTAGCTTTATTCATGTATGAAATGAAAAGCAAAAATTATTCACATGTAAAGTGAGAACACTTTGTTTAATCCACTATGCTTTCCCAATAATAAAGCTTATATACTACACTTCAATGGTCTAATAAAGACTTGTCACAACATAGGCTATCACCATGTTCATGTGATATGTCACAATTCCCATCATTTACACTGTACTTGGAGGGAGAGCATGCCTGCTACTGGAAACACAGCTAATGACTCTGTGCTTGAAATGCCATGGTTACTGAAGAATCTACAATCTCTAATTTACTTATGTCAGCATAGTCTCTAAATTCAATTGAAAAACACTGTCCTTACACCCAAAGGTAAATGTATTCTTCACTGTTTACCCTGAAAGCTTTTCTTTGCAACAGACAGAAACCTTTGCAGGAAACTGCAACCAATCCTAGCAGAGAGTGAAGAAGCCTAAATAGAATGGATATAATCTACAGGAAATTCCTGCCTAAAAGGTAAGGACCAGGAAGTGGGAAAAAGATTAGAAAGAACCAGAGTGTCAGGAAGTTTGTTCTATGACTCTGTCACCCAGTAAAATACAGAGCAACACATACAATCCCATCAACACTACCCAATCTGAGCTGAACAAAAATGAGAGCAATAAATATACACACTGGACAGAGAAAAGCATGTGAGGTCTTAACCCTAGACAAAAAAGCATATAACACAGAAGAGATTTAGGAAGGAAGTGAAGGGAATATCCAGGGAAAAGCACACCAATTCAGGGTAAGGTGCCACCACCAACCCAGACAAAATAACACATAAATTTGTGCATGCAAATGCGTGCACACACACACACCCATACCCTAAAGTAGACTGAAGAGGTGATAGGTAAGAATGAAAAAAAAAATATATATATATATACATACACACATACAGAAATATTTTAAATGCAAATCTGAACTGTGAAAAGAGATTACATAAATTAGGAGAAAGGAAAGAGACATTTGACGGAATAAAGGACAAAATTAAATAATAATAAGGAAAAATCTAATTCTCCAATAAAATGAACTTTTTATAAGAGAAAAATTTACTTTGCACAGTTTAATTTCTAACAATTTACAATTGTGCTGCTTTTTGCAATTTTTTCCTTAGGGAAAAAAAGAGATTTTTCTAATAGAAAACACTGTACTACTTTTAGACACAGCAAATAAATAATAATAATGTACACTGATACATAGAAGAAGAAAGCAATCACCTGGGGCATCTCCTTGATCTGGGAAAAGTCTGGGTTCCTCAGTCCAAGGTGTGGTGGCTGTTTTGTCTTTACGTTTTTTCTCAGCTTTATTCATGTATGAAATGAAAAGCACAATTTATTCACATGTAAAGTGAGAACACTTTGTTTAATCCACTATGCTTTCCCAATAATAAAGCTTATATACTATACTTCAGTGGTCTAATAAAGACTTGTAACAACATAGGCTATCACCATGTTCATGTGATATGTCACAATTCCCATCATTTACACTGTACTTGGAGGGAGAGCATGCCTGCTACTGGAAACACAGCTAATGACTCTGTGTTTGAAATGCCATGGTTACTGAAGAATCTACAAACTCTAATTTACTTATTTCAGCATAGTCTCTAAAATCAATGGAAAAACACTGTCCTTACACCCAAAGGTAAATGTATTCTTCACTGTTCACCCTGAAAACTTTTCTTTGCAACAGACAGAAACCTTTGCAGGAAACTGCAACCAATCCGAGCAGAGAGTGAAGAAGCCTAAATAGAATGGATATAATCTACAGAACATCTCTGGCTAAATGGTAGGCACATTTCTCAAGAGGTGATGAAGATTGAAAAGGGTCAAAGAGAGTCAGGGAGTTTGCTCTTGTACTATCAAGAGCAATACATAAAATCCCACCAACATTACTGTCCAAATGTGAGCTGAAGAAAAATGAACCCATATGTATACAAACTGGACAGAGAATAGCCCACAAATCTTCAATACTGCATAAAGAACTCTAAAAGACGGAGGAAAATTGGCAAAGGGCGTGGTGGGAATAGCCAGTGAAGAACACACTGCACTGTATTTAAACTCTCACCCAAGGAATACTGAATGGCTGAGAAGTACCTGAAAAGAATGTTCAGCATTCTTAATCATCAGGGAAGTGCAAATCAAAACAACCCTGAGATTCTGCCTCACACCAGTCAGAATGGCTAAGATCAAAAATTCAGGTGACAGCAGATGCTGGTGAGGATGTGGAGAAAGAGGAACACTCCTCCATTGTTGGTGGGATTGCAAGCTTGTACAACCACTCTGGAAATCAGTCTGGCGGTTCCTTAGAAAATTGGACAGAGTACTACTGGAGGATCCAGCAATACCTCTCCTGGGCATATATCCAGAAGATGTCCCAACCGGTAAAAAGGACACATGCTCAACTATGTTCATAGCAGCCTTATTTATAATAGCCAGAAGCTGGAAAGAACCCAGATGCCCCTCAACAGAGGAATGGATACAGAAAATGTGGTACATTTACATAATGGAGTCCTACTCAGCTATTAAAAAGAATGAATTTATGAAATTCCTAGGCAAATGGATGGACCTGGAGAGTATCATCCTGAGTGAGGTAACACAATCACAAAAGAACTCACACGATATGTACTCACTGATAAGTGGATATTAGCCCAGAAACTTAGAATACCCAATATACAAGATACAATTTGCAAACACAGGAAACTCAAGAAGAACGAAGACCAAAGTGTGGACACTCTGCCCCTCTCTAGCTGTATATGTATCAGATGATGGCCTAGTCGTCCATCATTGGAAAGAGAGGCCCCTAGGTCTTGCAAACTTTATATGCCTCAGTACAAGGGAACGCCAGGGACAAGAAGTGGGAGTGAGTGGGTAGGGGAATGGGGGGGAGGGTGTGGGGGACTTTTGGGGTAGCATTGGAAATGTAAATGAAGAAATACCTAAGTTTAAAAAAAGCATCCATGAAATCATGCATGCAATTGTTATTATAATCAGAACATGTTGTATTTATTAACTATGTATATACATAGATATTCTTGCATATAAGCACTATTAGTAGAAAAGAGGTCATACAATTGGCAGTGAGAAATGAGGGTTATATGGTAGTTTCAGATGTAGGGAAGCGTATAAGAAAGGTTGAAAAATTATAATCTAAAGATAAAATGACAATTTTCTGTTTTAAAACATGAAAAATACTATAATCAGTAAGCAATTTAATTCTCCAAAAGGATAGACTTGTTAGAATAATCAGATAATTTGAATTACTACAGTGAACATTTCTATTAATTTATTATTGTGCTAATTCTTGTACTTGTTTTTTATAAATTGAAAACTAGTCTTGTAATTCATTACAGCATTATTCAACATAAAGCAAACATTTGAATTTGAAGAGCAGGGTGGGTATATAATAGATTCTGAAGAAAAGAAAATGAGGGAAAAAAGGTCGATATTAAATTACCTCAACAAAGAACGTTTCTTTAAACCTAGAAGAGCTTATAATCAGGAAACCATCTAATTCTCAAAAAAGAAGATCTTATTAGAATACCCAGCTAATTTGAATTTGCATGTGAAAAGTATCTATCAATTTATCACTAAGCTACTTTTTCCATATTTTCTTAAAATGAAAAAGTCTTTCCTTCTGAAAAAAAAATCACACTATTATCCAATATACAGGAATCATCTTTTAAGTCAGTATAGATGAAGAAAGCAACACAATCACTTAGGGCTTCTGCTTCTTCTTCAAAAGATGTGGCCTGATCTTTCCAAGGTTTGGTAACTCTTTTTACCTTTGTTTTTTTCTCAACTTTGTAGTGTTATGAAATGAAAAACAAAAATAATGTACATTAAAAGCTCCAACATATTATGTTGTGTATATATATACCAAATAATAAAGGCTCTAAGCATTACGTATACACTCTACTATACTGTTGTCATAAGTCTCAGGTGATATGCAGCTTTAACACATGCTCAACTAGAAGCTAAATTTAGACAATTTTAATATTTTGGATGATGATTGATTGTCATGTTAATTTTGACTATGTCCACAGCAAATAGAGAAACCAATTAGATATTTCAGTATCAACACTTTAACAAGATTCTTATAAAAAAAATGAAGCTTACATAGTAAAATCTATTAATTCTAAATAAACTAGCTTTTGAAGGAGAGATATGAAGGACATAAACATATTCAATGCTCAACTACGTTTGCTTGGGGTGTTTTATGTTACAAATGTAAGAGTAGTCCGTCTACTTCCTTGCTTTTTCCATATTCAAACATATGCATACATTTAACTCACAATATTAAATACAAATATCAAAAATGTTTGCAACTTTTTGACATCCAACTTTTACGTTTTACCAAGGAAACAGTCTATCCTGGGCTATCAGGGCAAACATAACATTTTACTGCCACTATAACCAAGTCACCTATTTACAGCCAGCTTCTTATTTTATTTTTAACAACAACTTTATAGTCCACATTTAAGACTTTCCTTAATTTTTAATGTCACTAGTAATATCATTCACATTACTTAGTTCTTCTTATACAATAGCCCTGTCATCATTTTCAGGATTTTAATCACTGATACCTCATCATTTTCATATGTTCATTAAAGACTCCAGCTAAGGCCCTGAAATGGTTATTCTTGGCAATTTCTGGAACTCCTCTATCTCCAACACTAGTTTTCCTTTTTCTACCTTCAACTCCCATATTTGCTATCTTTAGTTTCAGACCAATTGATCTTGTTTTACAATCTCACTGCTAGGTTTATCCAGTTTCACTCTATTTTCATCCAAATCATTTGGTTTCTTCTAGTTTTGCTCTGCTCCTAATGTGATTTGCCTTATACTCAACTGGCCGCTTCTAATAGTTGTACATGAAGTATCACTTCTGCTATTACCCTTAATTAGGGAATCAGCTCCTACCTCCAAGTCACACTCATCAACTGTTTTTAAATAAATAGCAACAGAATAAATATTAGCAATTTTGTTCTGTAAAGAGCTAGACAGTAAGCATTGTGAAGGCAACCATATGGTTGCTGTGTCACATATTTTTCTTTACTTTAAAAAGCAAAAGAACTCAAAATTAGAGAACATATAAACCAATCACATCACATAACTACATGGACTGGTTATGATTTATAATATCGACTCTGACATCTATGGAGGAATCCATGTTGCATTTGATTTTTAAATATATTTCTTTGCTATAATGTTTTCTCTTGGTTAAGTTCCTACCTCTATCCCTTTCTGCTCCATTGAGCAAAAGATCCAAAGCTCAACTTTAGTAGATTAAAGGCTTTCTCTGTAAATGACCTTAAGCATTATATTACATCATCTTCAAATATTCCTGGGTGGTGATGGGGATAGTTCAGCATTAGGAGTGCTTGTTGCTGCCCTCCCTGAAGAAGAATTCACTCCTAACACTTATCAAGTGTTAACCACAGATGGAGGATCTAAGGCACCATTCTGCCTTGAGGACACCTGCATGTTTAGTACAAAACATACATGTAGAAATAGGTAAGTACCCCTAGAGCTCCCAGAACTAAACTACCAACAAAAGAGTACACATGGAGGTACCCATGGCTCCAGCCCCATATGTAGCAGAGGATGGCCTTGTCTGGCATTAATGGGAGGAGAGGTCTTTGGTCCTGGGAAGGCTCGATGTCCCAGTGTAGGGGAATGCCAGGGCCAGGAAGCAGGAGTGGGTGTGTTGGGGAGCAGGGGGAGGGGGGAGAGGGGAAGGGGGAGTGGGGAAGGGATGGGGGTTTTCAGAGGGGAAACAGGGAAAGGGATAACATTTGAAATGCAATTAAAGAAAATATCTAATTAAAAAGAAACAGATATAGATTAATAAAAATAAACATCATCTTATGGTCCTCACTCCTCCATATGCAAATCAAAATATCCGTACTAAGAATTCAAAACTTTAGCTGTGCTGGCTAGTTTTTTGCTGACTTGACATAATTTTCTCAATTGAGAAAATACCTCCAAAGTTTACAGTATAGGCAAGACTGTAGGGCATTTTATTAATTGGACTGTCAGTGGTACCACTCCTAGGCTGGTGGTCTTGGGTTCTGTAAGAGGGCTGAGAAAACCATGTCAAGCAAGCCAGGAAGCAGCACTCCCCCAATATCCGCTACATTGACTCCTGCCTTGTTTGAGTTCCTGTCCTGACTTCCTTCAAAGATGAACAGTAAATGTGGAAGAATAAGCCAAATAAGCCCTTTCCTTTCCAAGTTGCTTTGGTCATGGTGTTTTATCACAGCATTAGAAACTCTATGACACAAGTTTTAAAGATGATTAATGACCTCAAAAGTGTTTTCAAATAAAACTTCTTTAGAGAATCTTCTTTAAGTAAATGGTAATTAGCAAAGAGACCTGCAATTGGTCAAGCTTCATAGACTGAGAAACATTGGAATACCTAACCTTGAATGGGCTGTCTATATCACATCCTTCCCTTCAAAGCTCAGGTAATTATGTGGAAAAGCAGGCAGAAAGATCAAGGCAGGAGGACTTCTCTCAGATAACATTTCTCACAAACAGAGAAGATGGATATAAGAAAGAACTCAGAAAGACCACAACAGACTACACATGTCTTGCATAAGCTCATGCCTCAAAAAACCCCAGCATAAAGGAGGGAAAGTGGACAAATTCTCATCCTAGGTAAGAATTCATAGTTGTTAGAAAAAGAAAAATCAGTTTTCTTGAATGGAGTAATACTAAGTACATAAACCACACACTAAGACAGGCAACATGCTCAAAAGTAGTAGTTTAATACAAACCAGACTTCTAGGGTTTTTTCGAGACAGGGTTTCTCTGTATAGTCCTGGCTGTCCTGGACTTTGTAGACCAGGCTGGCCTCGAACTTAGAAATCTGCCTGCCTCTGCCTCCCAAGTGCTGGGATTAAAGGCGTGGGCCACCACTGCCCGGCTCATTTTTAAGAGAGAAAGAACATTATGTTAGAGTGGTATGAAACACAATTTGAAAGAATTGGGGGGAAGGAAAAGAGTATGATCAAAATACATTGCATGAAATTTTCAAAAAATGAATGAAAGCATTAAACAAAGAAAAATAAAATAATTTTAAACAATGCCATGTAGGTGAAAATTTAAATACATTAGAATTTCATAAAGTCAAGAAATAGCCTAATTCCACACCTGCAAATGGCTTTTATTAAAATGACCAGCAACTTTGAACTAGGATAGTGAAAAATTCATTTATCATTGGGCTACTTTCTGTATTTGCTTCCTTAAAACAGAAAAGTCTTTCCTTCTGAAATACCACACTATTATTCAATGTACAAGAATCATCTTGCAAATAGAGAAAAACATTCACCTGGGGCTACTTGGACATCTCTTCCTGGTCTGGCTTCATCTTCCAAAGGTTGGGTGAATCCTCTGCCCCTGGGTTTTTTCCCAGCTTTGTTGAGGCATGAAATGAAAAATAAAAAGTATGGAAATTTACAGCTAGAACTCATCATGTTCCTGTATGTGTATCAAATATTAAAGTTTATTGTCATAAAATGTATACTCTCCTAAAGTGCTGTCATAGAAAGGCTACCATCATGCTCATAGGATATAGTTTCTAGGTGCCTGGTATTTCAGTTTAGATAATTTTAACCACCTGATTATGTTTTTAAGTGTTAATAATTTAAAAAAGAAATATCAGCATCGATGGATTCAAAACCAATACTAATTATAATTAAAAATTATTTGCAAGTAGAGAGATAACTCCCACACATACACACTCCAAACTAAAATATTAACTTTTTGAAGGCTTTATATATTTTAAGTTGAAACTGTATACTGCTTTGTTTGTTCAGTACCCAAAGACCATACAGTCTGCATAAACAGGACTTGTGATAGCACAAATCCCATCTTTCTACAGCCTTTTTATTCCACTTCTGCTACTCACCAAAAAGGACATAGTCCATCTTCAGTTGCCAGGGTAAATGTTAGATCATTTAACTGTCATCATAACTTTATCCCTCATTTACAACTAATTTACTATTCCAATGGAACCTTCAACACTAGTAGCAATGAAGCACAGTGCTGAAAGGTGCTATACAGACTACCAGAGAGGAAAAGGGATCAGTCTGGGATCACCGATTAATCCTGTGACTTACAACATACACTGCTGCAATAGCTACATCTGTTAAGAGAAAAAGCTATCATATTTACAATTTGGAATTAGGGCCTACTCCATGATATGGAAGCCATACCAGACCCTGGTTATGTGAGTAAGATCCTAAGACTTAGTGAAAAACCCACTAGTTTGACTCTGCTAACACAGTAATAAAAACCACTCCTAAAGACTTATTATACACATGCTCTTTTTGCAGTGGATGGTAATTAATACAGGGACCAACAGCTAGACAAGCTTTAGCAAGTGATTTTGGATTGTTGTACCCTAAATAGGACATCTGTATCATTCTGCTCCCTTCAAGGCTCAAAAATCTATGTGGAAGAGGAGGCGGAAAGATTCTAGCCAGAGGTAGAAAAGGACTTCCATCAGACATTTTCCCAGAAACAACAGAATAGACAAACTTATGAACTCAGAAGGACTCCAACTGACTCTACAAGAGTAGTATAAGCTCAAACCTGACAAATTATCAGCCTGGTTGAGGGAAATTGGGCACAAATCCCAGTCCTCACAAACTGATTCACAATTAATAGCTTCTAGGAAAAGGAAATTCAGTTTTCTTCAATGAAGTAACACTTTTCATGTATATCAACCACACTCCAAAGCAGGCTTCGTGTTCAAAAATGAATGGTTAACAAAAGTCATACTCTCATTCTTTTACGTTCTTTATATTTTGTTTTTAGAGAAACAACATGAAGTTTACTGTATAGGATGGAAAGAAGACAATTTGAGGGGAGTTAGGGGAAAAGGGAAATATGATGAAAAATTGTATGTAATTTTCAAAGAAAAATTAAAATAATTAAACACAGAAAAATACTCTTTAACCAAAAGTGCTATGAAATCAAAGTTTTATATATGGTACGTTTCATTTTCTAGACTGAAGACAATGGTCTAAATCTCTCCAAACAGTAGGCTTTTATTAGAACAAACAGCAATGCTGGAGTAGCACAGTAAAAATTTCTAGCAGGTTATCAATGGACTAGTTTCTATATTTATTTCTTTAAAACAGAAAAGAGTCTTTACTTCTGAAACACTATGCCACATTATTCAATATAGAGGAAATAACTTCCAAATCAAAATAGACAAAGCAATCACCTGGGGCTCCTTGGTCATGTTTCCCAGGTCTGGTTTCATCTTGTCTAGGTGTGATGAATCCTCTGCCCTTGGGTTTTTTCCAACCTTTGTTGGAAATGAAAAGTAATATATAAAAATGGTTCCCATTTAAATTTAAAACACATTATGCTCAGGTATGGATTTCAAATAAAACTTCCTATAATGAAACACAGACTCTCTTATGTTGTCATGAAAAAAAAAAAGGCTACTATGATGCTCACATGATACACAGTTTCAGTTGCCTGGCAAACTAATTTAGACAATTTCAATGCTTAACATGAAGAATATCTGCCACGTTCATTGTGTTAATCGTCATAGTTTTAAATAGAGAGATATTTTAAATAAATATATCAACACCTTCAGAATTTGGTTATGAAATAAAAGGGTTTTAAATAGCAAAATATCAATTCTAAATTAAAAATAATTTACAGGGTAAGAGATGAAACAGAAATAAGCATGTACATACCCTAATATAACTGTGTTCAAAGAGTAACTACTATCATTTTGTGGGCTCTATTTCATAAGTTAAAACAATCTGTAATTTTACTGTTGTGCTTAAAGGTATTCATAAATGGGGCAAATAACAACTATACCATCTTTTTACAGCATTTTTATTGTACTGCTACTCACCAGAAATGATGTAATCTATCATTAGTTACTAGGACAAATATAAGATCATTTAATTTTGGCCAAAACTGTATACTTATAACTTCAACTCTATATACAAGACTCTTCATATTTCATTTCTAACTTCGTTACACTCCACATTTAAAACTCCCAATTTAAAGAACTCTTGAAATGTTTTTCATTTTATTCATATCATCATTAAAGATTCCAGCTAACACCCTGAAGTGGTTTTTCTTGGCAATTCCTAAACTCTTCTATCTCCAATACAAAGGTGTCTTTTCGTTCACTTTCAACTCCCTTACTTACTATCTTTAGTTTCAGACCAACTGATCATGTTTTACACACTCTTTGCAAAGTTTAGCCATAGCTTCCTGTTTTCATCTAATCCATTAGGTTTCTTCCTCTACTCTTGATGAAGCTTGCATTCAACTGTCCACTTCAATCAATGCCTCTAAATAATATCCTATCCTTCAACATTCCTGAGCATGAGTCAGCTCTCACCTCCAAGTCATTGCATCAAAACCAATTTTATCATACAGCTTTGTGGGAGATATATGGTTCACTCTCTGTAACATACATGGAAATCTCAATAGGAGAGTGTCAGTTGTAACTGATTTCTAAGTAGTTTCATACAATGTTTGATTCTGCTTAAGTCCCCACCTCTATCTCTCTCTTCTCAACTAATCAAAGCATTCAACACTAGTCTTTATAGGAAAGCAGACTAAAGGCTGTCTTTGGGAATGACTTGAGTTATTCCAATTATACCATCTTAAAACTCTGCTTAGGGCTGATTAAGATACTAAGAGGTAAGATGACTTGCTTCCCTTCCAGAAGACTGGAGTTCACTTCTAACACCCATATCAAATGAATCACAACTAACTGCCTGCAACTCCGGCTCCAGAAATATTCAACACCCTCTTCTATCCTCTAGGGATACATGCAAAACACACACACACACACACACACACACACACACACACACACGACCCCAAAGAGTTAAATGGTAAAATAATTCAGAATCCCAGATTAATGATCTCTAATTTGATCTAATGAACAGAAGAATAAATTCACATACTCCGTTCAGAGATAGGATAAGAAACAGCAACTTATATAGAAAATAAAACCAAGAGTGATTCTGAATAAAAAGTGCCAAGCAAAGTAAACAAAATAAATCAAAATTTAAAACCCAGCTGACAACAGGTCCCAGGCAGAAATGAGGAAGAGATATAGATCTGAATAAAGTCTCTGAGTGCAGCAGGTTGTACAACCAAGGACTTTGAGTGTCACACCTCGTATTTTTTGGTGGGGGGGTGGTGTGGACTGAATTACAAGTTCCATAATTCATTTCTGAATAAGGAAAAGAACCTGCAACAAACTCAATGGCCATAGGAATACTTAAAAGATGAATCATGCATACCAACAAAAAATAATACACATAATGAATGGGGTGGGGCTGGCTTTAAGAAAAGAGATAAAATTGTGGGGGAGGGATATCTAACAAGGAAAGCCTTTACAAATGTTGTATGAAAACCTACTGCAATAGAAATTCTTGAAAATAGGTATACTAAAATAGTTAATATGGAGTGACCACATAATAGAGGGACACCTGCCCCCTCCAAGACATCATTTGTTACCCAATAAAATCCAGACTTAGAATGGGTTATCACTTTCTAAAGTGGTCAATAGTGCCGCATAGACTTCTCCCCTAACACTACAGGCCACTGGTAATGCTACTGGTTCCTTGCTAAAACATGGCAGTAAGATCTCAAGGTAGTTTTAATTTGGGGAATGCACCACAAACTTACATAATACATCATGCAAAAACTTAAATGGTGCTGAACTGGAAGATTTACCCTTACTATCTATGTTTCATAGTGTCATAAAGTACTACACACTATCAGAAGTACAAAGGATTCATCAATTTGACTCACACACTAACCTTGTGCTGTTCAAAATTGAGTTTCCTGCAAAATATACTGGTGCAAAACTAGCACAGATGTTATGGGATTAACACAGCACTTTTTGACTAGATTTAAAGCTCACACCATTAGATGAACCCCATACTTGACACTGTTAATTGGGCAAGAATCTATAATTAGATGGGTCCAAGGCCTTAAGGGAAACCATACTATGATTCTACTGAATGAACATAAAAATAAAATGACTCCTATGATAGACTGCTATACTCATTGATCAGTGGTTCATTCAAGCATCACCAGAGACTCTCCTTACAGTAGTTAGTAGTTAAAACAGTGACCTATGAGTAGACGACATACACAGAACAAGAGACTGCAGTGTTCAACCTTAAATGAGATGTCTGTTTCAAAGCCCTCCCCTCAAGACTCAGGAATCTATATCAAAGAGCAGGCAGAAAGAGTTAGTTGAACTAGAGCTGGAAAAAGACTTCCATCAAACAACGTTTTTAAAAACACAACAAAGTAGATGCACATGCCTTTTACAAATTCAAGCCTGACAAAATCCTAGAATGGAGTGGAGAAATGGGCACAGTCCCACCCCTATCTAAGAATTGATAGCTGTTGGGAAAAGGAAAGTCCGTTTTATTCAATGTAGTAACACTGAATATACCAACCATTAATAAATAAAAGCATAAAGCAAAAATAATTCAAATCAATATTACCACAAAAATGAAAATTTACAGACAGAAAAATTTCATATGATCAAAAATAGTATAATTCTCCAAAAGGATGCTTTAAAACAACCAGAAGCATTGGACGAGAACACTAAACATTTGTGGCAATTTATCATTGGGCTGCTTTCTATAGACTTTCATGAAACTGAAGTGTCTTTCCTTCTGAAACATTACACTATTATTCAGTGTGTAGTAATTACCTTATAAATCAATATAGAAAATAAAAAAATAAAAGCAATCACCTCCTCGGCAATCTTTCAAACTTCTGTTTTCATCTCCAAAAGTAAATACACTGGTCCCAGGTTCTTCTGCAGCTTCTTGGAAGGATAAAATAAAATAATAAAAGTGATGAATATTAAAAGAATTATGTTCTTTTATATATGCCAAATAATAAAGCTTTTCTTATAATAAAACACAGAATCCCCTATAGTGTTGTCAACAAAAGGCTAGCATCATGCTCAAGTGATATGCAGCTACCAGTTGCCTGCTAGTCCAATTCTGACAACTTTCGTACTATCTGCAAGGAATATTTGCCAGGACATTTGTGTCTAATATCAATAGTTTAACAAGAGAAATATTGTGCAATCAATCCCTTCACAATTTCAGTATTAGAAAAAAACTGATTTTACTTAGAAAACAGAACTATACCTCCTTGGCAATCTTTCACTGTTTTGTTTTCATCTCCAAAAGTAGATACACTGGTCCCAGGTTCTTCTGCAGCTTCTTGGAAGTATAAAATAAAAAAATAAAAATGATGTACATTAAAAGTAAAAACATATTATGTTCTTTTATATATGCCAAATAATAAAGCATTTCTTATAATAAAACACAGAATCCCCTATAGTGTTGTCAAAAAAAAAAAAAAAGGCTACCATCATGCTCAAGTTGCCTGCTAGTCCAATTCTGACAACTTTAGTATTATCTGCAAGGAATACTTGCCAGGACATTTGTGTCTAATATCAATAGTTTAACAAGAGAAATATTGTGCAATCAATCCCTTCACAATTTCAGTATTAGAAAAAACTGATTTTACTTAGAAAACAGAAAAAGAACCCAGATGCCCTTCAACAAAGGAATGGATACAGAAAATGTGGTACATTTACACAATGGAGTACTACTCAACTATTAAAAAGAATGAATTTGCCGGGCGTGGTGGCGCACGCCTTTAATCCCAGCACTTGGGAGGCAGAGGCAGGCGGATTTCTGAGTTCGAGGCCAGCCTGGTCTACAGAGTGAGTTCCAGGACAGCCAGGACTACACAGAGAAACCCTGTCTCGAAAAACCAAAAAAAAAAAAAAATAAAATAAAAAAAAAAATAAAAAGAATGAATTTATGAAATTCCTAGGTAAAAGGATGGACCTGGAGGGCATCATCCTGAGTGAGGTAACACAATCACAAAGGAACTCACACAATATGTACTCACTGATAAGTGGATATTAGCCCAAAACTTAGGATACCCAAGATATAAGATACAATTTGCTAAACGCATGAAACTCAAGAAGAATGAAGACCAAAGTGGGGACACTGTGCCCCTTCTTAGAATTGGGAACAAAACATCCATGGAAGGAGATACAGAGACAAAGTTTGGAGCTGTGACGAAAGGATGGACCATCTAGAGACTGCCATATCCAAGGATCCACCCCATAATCAGCTTCCAAACACTGACACCGTTGCATACACTAGCAAGATTTTGCTGAAAGGACCCTGATATAGCCGTCTCTAGTGAGACTACGCCGGGGCCTAGCAAACACAGAAGTGGATGCTCACAGTCAGCTATTGGATGGATCACAGGGCCCCCAATGGAGGAGCTAGAGAAAGTACCCAAGGAGCTAATGGGAACTGCAACCCCATAGGTGGAACATTATTATGAACTAACCAGTACCCCGGAGCTCTTGACTCTAGCTGCATATGTATCAAAAGATGGCCTAGTCGGCCAACACTGGAAAGAGAGGCCCATTGGACACGCAAGCTTTATATGCCCCAGTACAGGGGAACGCCAGGGCCAAAAAAATTGGAATGGGTAGGTATGGAAATGGGGGGGAGGGTAGGGGGGACTTTGGGGATAGCACTGGAAATGTAATTGAGGAAAATATGTAATAAAAATATTAAAAAAAGAAAAAAATAGAAGAAAACAACTATTTCTAAATAAATTTCTTTGCAGGGTGAGATATGAAATATACAAATAGAAATATGTATGTTCCAACCTCAGTTTCTCATTTTTGAGAGTTTTTTTCAAACATACAACAGTCTACAGAATTGCTACTTCTGGATCAAAATAGAACACATATTATAATGTGAATAAAAAAACTTGTCCCACTGGGCAGTGATAGTGCACGCCTTTGATCCCAGCACTCGGGAGGCAGAGGCAGGCTGATCAGTGAATTCTAGTCCAGCCTGGTCTACAAAGTGAATTCCAGGACAGCCAGGGCTATACAGAGAAACCTTGTCTTGAAAGAAACCAAACCAACTGTCCCATCTTTCTGGAACCTTTTTATGCCACTCCTTCTGTTCACAGAGAAGGATGTAGTCTGTATACAGCTACCAGGGCAAATAAAAGATTTTTTAAATTATTTAACAAAACTTAATTGCTACCACAAACTTAGCCTTCACTGACCATAGTTCAACTTTACTCACCAAACTATTACTTCACTTTTAAAAACTGCCTTATACTCCAGGTTCAAAAAGAAAATTCTTTCAAAAATAAAATCATTTAACTGTCAACATAACTTTACCCTGCTTTAACAACAAATTCACCCATATAAACCAGACTTTTTATTTTGAACAACTACCTTCCACTGCCTACTTTATAACAGTGTCCCTTTATCCACATTTCAAGTCCCTTACTTGTTATCTTTAGTTTCACGTGCTCTAATCATGTTTTACACACTCACTTAGAAGTTTGTCCATAATTCTGTCTATTTTCATTCAATCCATTGGGTTTCTTCTGGCTTTGCTCTACACCTGATGCAACTTTTCAAAGTGTTTACCTCTACCAATGAAGTACTCCTTCCTATATCACCCTTGAGCAGTGACTCAGTTACTGCTGCTAACTCACTTTTTCATCTATTTCTCTAGTCATAAACAACAAAATCCAGGTTACCAAAAAAAATTAGACTGTTTTTTTGGAAAGGAGCTAAGACATTCTGGAGACTACATAAGATCTCTATGTCTGTATATTCTTTTTATGCTTTAATAATAAAGCAAAGCCAAACTAACCAAAGAATATAAAAAACAAGTTCATCAAACACTGTCATGGCCTGAATATGGCCCTCTGCACTATCCACTCTAATCTCTATGAAAAAATCCTAGTGTCATCTGATTTCTAATTATATTCACATGTTACAATGTTTTCTTCTGTTTAAGTTCCCACTTCTATCTCTCTCTGCTCCATTCAGTAAATGTTCCAACCTTTATACTAAGCTTAAAGGCTGTCTCTGGAAGTGAGTTTACATATTCCATTGCACCATCTTAAAATTATTTTGGGGCCTGAGAAAATGGTTCAACATTCAGTACTTTCAAAAGCCCTCCCATAGAACTTGAGTTCAGTTTCTAACACCCATATCAAGTGGCTCCCAACTGCTTGAATCTGCATTTGCTGATTATCCAATGGCTTCTTCTGTCTCTGCAAATGAATGAATATGTAAAAACACACATGCAGACACACATGTACAGATAAATTGTAAAAAATAATTTTTATACTCCTAATTCCTACATAACCATATTCAAGATGTTGAAATGCTAAAAAAATGACAAAGGACTCAAAAGTCCACTTTTATGGATTATTAATAAACCCAAAGTGAGTATAAATAAGCAGGTAAAGAAATTCAGCTGTCAGTTCCAGGATAGAATGAGATTCTCAGCAACTATGATACAAAATGTATCAGGCAGAGGTTCTGCAAAGAAAGATCCAGGTAAAGAAAAACTGAAGAAATCAAAAATTGAAATCAGTGGATCACTGTTCCCAGAAAGGTAGAAAAAGTAGGAATCAGCTTGGAGATGAGAGTTTCAGGTCAGATGGAGGACTGTATCACAACTCATCTCCTTCAGCGGAAATCACCGGTTACAAAGCACGTATTTGTGTAATGATGAAAGTCTATAACAAACCAAATGTCCATAGGCACATTTATAAATGCTATTGGAAAATGACTGATGTTAAGTACATTCACGCACACGTACGTGCACGTGCACGCACACGCACACACACACACACACAGACAGAGAGAGAGACAGAGACAGAGAGACAGGGATAGAAAGGTAGAAAAGCAAATGACAAATCCAAGCATGAAATTGTAATGCTTATTCTAAAAATATCCTGTCTCAAGTTTATGTAAACATTGCTCACCATTTATTCTCTTAATTGTCAATAAGAGCTGATCAGTCAATAACTGAGCAGGGGAAAGATTAAGGCTAGACTTCAGATTCCAGGAAGAAGTGAAGAGAAAGAAAGAGGAGCAAGGATTCACCACATGGAGAGGCTCCCAGAGATACCATGAAATAACACCTGGAGCATAGAGAGCAAAATGAATAGTAAAATGCAAACATCTTGGAGATTTGGACTGGGAGGTAGTCAGATTAGCTTAGAGGACTAAAATAGATTAATAATTGCTCAGCTATTGTGCCACAAAAGCTTGATTAAATAAATCTTATAGTCTATATCTCATTCACTTGGGAGCTAGGCAGGATAAACAAGAATCTGGTACTAATAAAAGTGATTTAGCAAAGTAGTTTTAATTTTCTGAATGTATCACATACTTATGTGGTGGAAAAACCCAGCTAGAACTCAACTTGAAGCTTCACCCTTACTAGCAAGGGTTCACAGTACTAAAATATACTACAGACACAACCACAATAAGAAAAAGATCGTCAGCCCCAGACAACTATGAACCCTCTGAGCTATAATAACTACCTACTTTCAAGGTATGCTAACTGACACAATGGTGGTAAGACTGTTATGGAATGAATTAGTTTTTCGGTAGACTTAAGTAAGACTCATCCCATGAAATGGAACCTATAAATGACATTGCCAATGGGACAAATAACCTATGAAAAGATAGGACTGGGGCTCTGGGGGAAAATGTAGCACTGCTATACTGGTAAATACAATAAAGTGATTCATAATGAAATATTCATTCATCTTTGCATCCCTCAAGCTTTATCAGAGAAACTTCATTCAGTGGATGGTAATGAACATAGAGACCTACAAGTGGACTACATGGAAGAAAGTAAAAGACATTGGACTACTCAACCGGTTGTACATGGCATGTCTGTATTACACCCCTACTATCAAGGCTCAGGAATCTATGTGAAAGTGCAGGAAAAAATTAGAAGAATCATAGACGGTAAAAAGTATTCAAAGAGACAGCGTTTTCGAGGCTAAGCAGGAAAGATGCATAAGTGAACTCACAAAGATTGCAAAAAAAAAAAAAAGTATAATTGTAGAAGATCAAGGCTGACAAAATTCTAGAATGAAAAGAGGGGAAATAGTAACAAATCTCAGCACTAGCCAGGTACTGCTCTGAGAGAAGATCATATTTGTTCAGTGGAATAACACTGTGTATCACTCTCAGAGAGGCCTGTTCAAGAGTAGTCTGAAAACACATGCACAACTCGTATTTTTATGTGTTCCTCTTAATCTCCTTTTATTCAAGACATGCCTTTTCTATATAATAGTACCAGCTGTCCTTGAATTTGTTTTGTAGACCAGGCTGTCCTCAAACTCACAGAAATCCACCTGCCTCTGTCTCCTGAGTGCTAGGATTAAAGGCATGTAAAACCAGGCTTTCTCTACTTAATAGCAGAAAAAAAAAAAAAAAACAGGAAATCAGGTGAATAGTGAGGTATGGAAAGATCCTGGAGGAATTGGGAGCAGAGAGAATATATGAACAAAATAAACTGTATCAAATTCTCAAAGAACCAGGACATCCTGAGTTTTGCAGGCAAATGAATGGAACTAGAAAATATCATCCTGATCTCTGTGCACCATCCCTGCCAGAGTAGAGTCGGCCTTCAGGGAGGGCTCTGACCCCTGGACTCAGGTGAGAGTGCCATCTTATATCCCGGGTCTCTCAGAGATTAGTCCACACTGGAGGATGTGGAGAAATAGGAAGACTCCTCCACTGCTGATGAAATTGCAAGCTTGTACAACCACTCTGGAAATTAGTTTGGCGGTTCCTCAGAAAATTGGACATAGTACTACTGGACAATCCAGCAATAACTCTCCTGGGAATAGACCCAGAAGAAGTTCCAACTTGTAATGAGGACACATGCGCCACTATGTTCATAGTAGCCGTATTTATAATAGCCAGAAGCTGGAAAGACCCCAGATGTCCCTCAACAGAGGAATGGATACAGAAAATGAGGTACATTTATATAATGGAGTACTGCTCAGCTATTAAAAAGAATGAACTTATGAAATTCTTAGGCAAATGGATGGATCTAGAGGATATCATCCTGAGTGAGGTAATCCAATCACAAAAGAACACACATGATATGCACTCACTGATAAGTGGATATTAGCCCAGAAATTTACAATACCCAAGATACAATTTGCAAAACACATGAAACTCAAGAAGAAGGAAGACCAAAGTGTGGATACTTCATTCCTTCATAGAATGGGGAACAAAATACCCATGGAAGGAGTTACAGACACAAAGTTTGGAGCTGAGATGGAAGAAAGGACCATCCAGAGACTGCCCCACCTGGGGAATCCATCCCATAAACAACCACCAAACCCAGACACTATTACATGTGCCAGCAAGATTTTGCTGACAGGATCCTGATATAGCTATCTCTTTTGAGGCTATGCCATTGCCTGTCAAATACACTAGTGGATGCTCACAGTCATCTATTGGATGGAACACAGTACCCTCAATGAAGGAGCTAGAGAAAGTACCCAAGGAGCTAAAGGGGTCAGCAACCCTATAGGAGGAACAACAATAAGAACTAATCAGTACCCCTCAGAGCTTGTGTCTCTAAGTTGCATATGTAGCAGAGGATGGCTTAGTCATCCATCAATGGGAGGAGAGACCCTTGGTCTTGCAAAAATTATATGCCCCACTAAAGGGGAATGCCAGGGCCAGGAAGCAGGAGTGGGTAGATTGGGGAGCAGGGTGGGGGATTTTGGAAGAAGAAACTAGGAAAGGGGATAGCATTTGAAATGTAAATGAAGAAAGTATCTAATAAAAAAAGAAAGAAGAGCTGGGGGTGGTGGCACAAGCCTTTAATCCCAGCACTCAGGAGGCAGAGACAGGCAGATTTCTGAGTTCAAGGCCAGCCTGGCCTACAAAGTGAGTTCCAGGACAGCCAGGGATATACAGAGAAAACTTGTCTCAAAAAACAAAAAACAAACAAAAAAAGAAAAAGAAAAAGAAAAGAAAGAAAGAAAGAAAATATCCTGGGTGAGGTAACTCAGACACAAAGGACATGCATGATATGGACTTCTAATAAGTGGATATTAGCCAAAAGAAAAAAAAAACTACAGAATATCCAAGATAGAGTCCACAGAATTCAAAAAGGTTAACCAGCCAAACAGTCTAAGTGAAACTGCCTCAATTCCACTTGGGAGGGAAAAGAAAACAATCACAGGAAGTGGAAGAGAGGGAGGTACCTGGGTAGGAAAGGGGACATGGAGGAGAAGAGGGGAACATGATCAGGTATTAGGTGAGGGAAAAGGACTGAAGCATGAAGGGCCAACAGAAAGAATGGAAACAGGGAACCTCGGGAGGTAAGAGGTGATGGGACCCTCCAGAATCTACCAGAGACCTGAGAAGTGAGAGACTCTCAGGACCCAAAGGGAGGGACTTTATTTTTTATTAGATATTTTCTTTATTTACATTTCAAATGCTATCCCGAAAGTTCCCTGTACCCTCCCTGCACCCTGCTCTGCTACCCACCCACTCCCACTTCTTGGCCCTAGCGTTCCCCTGCACTGGGCCATATAATGCTTGCAAGACCAAGGGGCCTCTCTTCTCAATGATGGCCGACTAGACCATCTTCTGCTACATATGCTGCTAGAGACACGAACTCTGGGGGTACTGATTAGTTCATATTGTTGTTCCACCTATAGGGTTGCAGACCCCTTCAGCTCCTTGGGTACTTTCTCTAGCTCCTCCACTGGGGGCCCTGTGTTCCATCCAATAGATGACTGTGAGCATCCACTTCTGTTTTTGCCAGGCACTGCCATAGCCTCACACAAGAAATCTTGCTGGCATATGCAAGAGTGTCTGAGTTTGGTGGCTGATTATGGGATGGATCCCTGGCTGGGATAGTCTCTGGATGGTCCATCCTTTTGTAATTGCCCGACAAGGTAGAGAGGGAACTTATAGAACCCACCTCCAGCAGATACACAGGGCATCAAGTGAGAGATGGGGTTGCCATACCACAGTCAAAAACTCTGACCCATAATTGTTCCTCTCTGAAAGAACTGCAGGGAGAAAAATGGAGAAGAGCCTGAGGAAAAGGAGGTCCTCACTAGTGACAGGCCCAAAGTGGGATATAACTCAGGAGGAGGCTTCAAGGCCTGACACTATTACTAAGGCTAAGGGGTGCTCACAAAAAGGGATCTATCATGACTGCTCTCTGAAAGACCCAACAAGCAGCTGAAAGAGTCAGATGCAGATATTTACATCCAACCAATGGACAGAAGCTGATGTTCTGTGGTTGAATTAGGGAAAAGCCCGGAAGAAGCTGAGGAGGAGGGCTACCCTGTAGGAGGACCAGTAGTCTCAATTAACTTGGACCCATGAGATCTCTCAGACACTGGACTACCAACCAGGCAGCATACACCAGCTGATATGAGGCCTCCAACACATATACAGCAGAGGACTGTCAGGTCTGAGTCAGTCAGAGAAGAAGCACCTAACCCTCAAGAAACCAGAGGCCACAGGGAATGGAGAGGTTTGGTAGGGTGAGAGTTGGGGAGTGGGGATATCCTCATGGAGACAAGTAGGGAAGGAGATATTGGATGTGGAACATTCAGAGGGAGGACTGGGAAGCAGATAAAATCTGGAGTGTTAAAAAAAGATTATATAAAATTTTTAAAAGTAAAATTAAAATAAAAAGAACAGCAATTTAAAAAGAAAACAAATATTTTAAACAAAGGTACTACTTAAATTGAAGTTATAGGTACATCAGAATTTCATATCATCAGGAAATAGTCTAATTTTCTCAAAAGTAGGCTTTCATTAAGTAACAAGCATAATTTACTCCTCACAGTGAAAATCTCTAGCAATTTAACATTGGTCTACCTTTTGTATTTGTTTTCTTAAAACACCAAAGTCTTTCCTTTTGAAAGCACCAAACTATTATTCAATGTACAAAAATCATATTGTGAGACAATCACCTGGGGCCTCTTCTTCATTTCCCAAAAGAGCAGTTCTAAGTCTCCATAGTCTGGTCCTTCTTTTGCGCCTTGGTCTTTTTTCAACTATTTTGAGAAACAAAGAGAGGAATAAAAATTATGGGCACTTAAAAGTTAGAACAAATTATATTTCTATATTAATGCCTAATATTAAAGATTCTTATAAGTTATACACTAATATATTTCTATCATAAAAAGACCACAGTCATTCTCATGTAATACGTAAGTTTCCAATTAATTTAGATACTACACTACTAATATTTTATGTGAAGTTAACTTGCCAGATTATGTCTATATATTAACAGTTTAAAAACAGATATTGCAGTAAACATGCATCAATAATTTCTTTAATAGAAAAACATTTTATATAGCATAAATTACCAATTCTAAATAAAAAATTTTATTGCTGATATTACACACATTTTTGATACATGATAGAATTTTATAGATAAGGGTATCTATATTAAAATTAGATATCAAATAATCTAATGATGTTTCTGAAGGTCTTAGAAGAATAAAAACAAGCCAACTAAATATTTGCAGAAGGGAAAATGACTAACCCTAAAATTACTGAAGCAAAAAGCAAAAAAAAAAAAATTAAATATTTACTTTATTGAAATATAAAAACTGATAAACCTTTAGTTACACTAACCAAAACAAATAAACAAATCAGTAAAATAAGAGATGAAAATGGTAATATTGCAATATAAAGCAACAAACTCCAAAGGATTTGAAAATACAGAATCAAGTAATGAGGGTAAATACATTTTATGTTCACTTTTAAGAAGGCTTACAAGTAAACCTCAAAGGACTACAATTTAAAGTAGTGGTAAAAACAAGCATCATTTTTTTTCTCAGTAAGCCAATGTAGTGATTTAATTTTCCTCCCTGGATTTTGTTGATAAAAACATTTATCTTGGTTGACCTCAGTTATTTTTGAATAAAAATAACTAAGTTTTCAATTTTATAGGCTTCAACCTTGAAGTGAAAAATTCAACCTTTATATACTTTCAAGGGGAAAAAATATGTACCAAATATTTGAAAGATTACTTTCTGGCAATTTCCTAGTAATTACTGCAATAAAAGGATAAGAATATCTAAGTAAATAAAAAAATCAATACAATTCTATAAACATGAAAACAAAATGCAATGCATGTTCTGTAAGATGTCTCTAGTTGGTCTCTATGAGTATAGGGAACTAATATTCCGTCTCTAGTTGGTCTCTATGAGTATAGGGAACTAATATTCCAATTATTAATTAAAATATTCTAAAGCATATATAATAAAATATCAGCAAAGAAAGTGTTAAATCTAAAAAAAGGGATTCTTCATATAAAACATCCAGGAAATCTGGGACACTCTGAAAATTCTTAACCTAAGAATAATAGGAATAGAAAGGTTAAGAGTCCCAGCCCCAAGAACCAGAAAATAGTTTTAAAAAATATTTAGAAGAAAAATTCCCCAACCTAAATAAACTTGACTATAAACACACAAAAGGCTTACAAAATACCAATTGGATTGGACAAGAAAACAAAATCCTCCCACCACATTATATTCTAAACACAAAATCTGCAAAAAAAAAAGAAAGAAAGAGAGAGAGAGAGAGAGAGAGAGAGAGAGAGAGAGGAAGGAAGGAAGGAAGGAAGGAAGGAAGGAAGGAAGGAAGGAAGGAAGAAAGGAAGAAGAAAGAAAGAAAGAAAGAAAGAAAGAAAGAAAGAAAGAAAGAAAATATTAAAAGCAGAAAGGGAAAAAGACGAAAGAAAGAAAGAAAGAAAGAAAGAAAGAAAGAAAGAAAGAAAGAAAGAAAGAAAGAAAGAAAGAAAATATTAAAAGCAGAAAGGGAAAAAGACCAAATAACATCCCAAAGGTAGAAAGAAAGAAAGAAAGAAAGAAAGAAAGAAAGAAAGAAAGAAAGAAAGAAAGAAAGAAAGAAAATATTAAAAGCAGAAAGGGAAAAAGACCAAATAACATCCCAAAGGTAGAGAACCAACCCGACAGTATTAATGATACTTTTATGGTTGCAGACAGGAACCTAGAATAATTGTCTCCTGAGAGTCAAAATAGATAAACAATCTAAACACTTCTGTAAATAACAGCAAGAATAACTATTTTAGAGAAAAAAACCTATTTGATATAAGCATAATATTTCACTTACATAGGAAGGAATGTAACTTTTGGAGTTGTCATACAGCCTGCCCTATATCTGTAGATCTGACCACCAATAAACTAAGGAAAAAAATCTGTACCACCAGTGAACATATACAGACCTTTGTAATTATTTCTTAAATGACACAATACAACTATTTCTGTAGCACATTTGGACTAGGACTAAGTAGTTTAGTGATGATTTAAAATACAAAGGATGGTATGCATAGATTATACACAAATACTCTACCACTATATATAGAACTTCATCATTCTTGGATTTGCTATCTCTAGAGGCCAGAGAACTAGTCCTTGAGACTGAGGGATGAATTAACTAAAACTAATAGATATATAGTCTCACTGTCAGCAATGAATGTTAGAATCCTCAAAACTTCAACTCAGTCTCAAGCAATCTCAGAATTTAAAGGTATATTATTTTATGTATCACAGGTAGAAGTCCTTCAGAAAACCTGTTGGCATGCCATAATGAAAAGGTCTCTCTGTTGTCCAGGTAGTTAATTTCTGGAAATACACAATACTACCTACCTCTAGTCACAAGAATACCCTCGGTCTGTATGTTTTAGCCATCCATTTACACATATACAACACAATTCCACAGATTATCACATATTCTTTATCATCATCTAAAGACTTCTGGATACTAGTTTTCCACTTTGCCTTCTACTTTTCTACAGAGTCCTCAACAAGAAAAAAATTTCTCTCCTTCCTTTCTCATTTTCAACTATTTATTATTTATTTACAAACTGATTTTACAAGGAAAAAGAACTAAGCTACAATAGAAAATTAGTTTCTAAAATGTAGTGGTAATTGTCCAAGTTTTTAATTTAAAACTTGGTGGATCTTGCATCAATTTCCCAATTCTAATCAGAAGACTTATACTCACTTCCCACTTGTCTATCACCTATACTCTACTACTATAATAATAGTAACAAGTCTGGACCTTAGCTCCTCTGTCATTTTGATGATCTATGTAGATGCCCATCTAGGAACTAGCAACATATTTTCTAATACTAAAAGTATATTAAATGCAAAATAATTATATGCCGTATTTTTAATAATCAGATTGCTGTTTGTTTTATAAATACAAAGATTTTTATGGTTGAAATAAGCAAAGACTGATATTTCCCTATATCTTTTAAAAACAACTTTTCAAAGTTACTAATCAAATAATAGTGATAAAAGTTTCAATAAGTAATATTTAAGGCAGGACTGTCTGGAGTAACTGTAATCTTAGGGTTATCTTGAATAAAAACTAACAAGGTAGACAATAAATTTATTTCACCAGACATTAGTTACAATATAAAGATAATTCCTACCTTTATGAATACCCCTGAAATGCAAGCTGCTGCTCTATTTCCCATTAGGGTGACTTAGGTCCCACTTCATAGCCATACTCCTTAGCAGGATTAAAACTGAATTTCTGGAGAAAGGGACTTACCAACAAAGTCTAAGTTGTCTGAGCAAGCCTGAATTTCTAGCAAATGGGGGTGGAGCATTGTAGATTTAAGGAAGGGGGAGTGAAAGGAATAGATAAAGGGAGTTGGTAATGTAATTTGTATATTGTCTGTGAGCTGTTGAGACAGGGATTATCAGTCACCTGCTCAAACTCCCTTAATTCTTGCATTCAGAGAAGGATCAAAGGTTACCCTGGATCAGAGAATTTGGAAGGAAATGAAAATACACAAAATCTAACTACCAATCTATTGTGTCTACCAAGAAAGTTACCCCTGTTTAACCACATATTCTTTTAACCAAGACATTTTTAATAGCCTTTATGAGAACTTCAATATATCAGAACACAGAACCCAAGTAAGATTTAAAAGTAGAGACACGCTTGTAATTACTTTAATATTTAACTGGAATATTTAAATCAGAGAAGAGACTTTTAATTACAATCTATTTCTTTGCCTCATAATAGCTTTCTTGTTCACACAATCAGAACACTTGATCCAAGTTATTCATATGAAACAAAAAAAATATCATGCTTCAAATTTCATGCCTTTTCAGTTAACCATTTAGATTGATGGTATCTCTAGCAATTTCATTTATACCTAACAAAAAGAATGTTTAATGTACAAAGTAATATTAACCTATTCTGAATTACAAATTTGGATGTTTAGATGTCCAACAAGACTGACACACTTAAATTTTGTTTAAACATTTTTCCTGAGAATTTTAAATGTGCATAAACTGTATTATGATCATATCTGTCTTGAACTTTTTATTGCCTTCATTATATACACCTCTGCCATTTTCTGGACTACCTTAAAAAAAAAAACCTACTTATTGCAGGTTTTTAACACACATAGTCCTACAGTAATGAAGTTGGTAAAGTCATGCTTTGTTTTAATGGAAAAGAATGTTTATAATATTTGAATAATACAAAGTCAACCTTTACACAGTACACAAGAGACCTCACAATGGGTGCAAAAATTACTTATTTTTTTATTAGGTATTTTCTTCATTTACATTTCCAATGCTATCCCAAAAGTCCCCCATACCCTCCCCCCCACTCCCCTACCCACCCACTCCCACTTCTTGGCCCTGGCGTTGCCCTGTACTGAGGCATATAAAGTTTGCAAGACCAATGGGCCTCTCTTTCCACTGATGACTAGGCCATCTTCTGATACATATGCAGCTACAGACACAAGCTCTGTGGGTTAGTTCATATTGTTGTTCCACCTATACAGTTGCAGACCCCTTCAGCTCCTTGAGAACTTTCTCTAGCTCCTCCATTGGGGACCCTGTGATCCATCCAATAGCTGACTATGAGCATCCACTTCTGTGTTTGCATAGCCTCACAAGAGACAGCTATATCAGGGTCCTTTCAGCAAATGTGTATGCAATCAATGGTAAAGTCATGCTTTAAAAGGTATAATCTTGAGCATAGTCTGGACCTAGACTCCCGACACATATGTAGATGTATAGCTTGAGATTCATGCAGGTCCTCCAGCAACTGGTTCTAGTGCCGTCCCTGACTGTTGTTGCCTGTTTGTAGATCCTGTTCCCCTAACTGGGATCCCTTGTCTGGCCTCAGTGGGAGAGGATGCACCTAGTCCTGTAGTGACTTGATGTGCTAGTGTGAGGTGATACCCAGGGGTGGCCTCCTTCTCAGATGAGAAGGTGAAGTGGGGATAGGGGAGGAGCTGCGGGGGCACTGTGCACTGGGAGAAGAGGGACTGATATCAGGATGTAAAGGGAATGAATGAATGGATGAAGTATATACAAATCTTAATTTTGACATTTAAAGAAGTAAAGCATAAGTTGTAGAACATACACTGTCCTTTGAACAAAGAAAATAGCAACAATTTCTAGGATTTTTGCTGAGGGGGGTAATAAAAAAAGAGCAAAGAATAAAGCTGATTCTTATTTGGAAATTAAAGATGTGAAATACTTCTTGAGAGAAAAACGTTGAACACTTAAGGAGAAAAATCCTAAATGCTACCTTTCCAAAATAAGAAAAGACTACATAAAAGAATCAGCTATACATTTTTAGGAGATCAAATATGGATATCAAAGTCTATTCTCTAAGATTTTTAATTAAGAGAAAATAGAATTTATACATTCCTGCATCAAAGAATATAAGCTTTCAATGAAATAGCAATTAATTGAAAGATAATTATGGTTTTCATTTTCATCATTCTTTTACTTTACCCTTAGGAACAGTGCATATGAAAAAGCAATTCACAGCTCCATCCTGCCGAGTCTAGGTTTGCTCCATCCTTCACTTTTCCTTTTGGATAGAAGGAATTTTACCATACCCTAGAGAGCCTGCAACATTAGACCCAAATCATGTGGAAGTTTACTTCCTGCTCTCTGAGATAGTTTATAATGTTACACTTAATTAAAGAATCATATTGCAAGACAATAACTTGGCACAACTGAAGACTATTATTACAATCAACAACATACTAGTATATAGTAAAACAAAGAAATTATTGGTTTAGGAATTATTTAAGTTCAAATTTTATTTATATAGTTTAGGATTAAAGTTATTAAGGACTGTTAAAGCAAAGTAGAAAGGTTCACAATATAACTATTTCTTAAAATACTCTCATAATCTTAGGAAAAAATAATGAAGCAAAAAAATCCTTTTAATTATTTTGTATTGTATTGTATATTGTCCCTGTATGTATGTCTGTGCATATGTCAGATCCCCTAGGACAGGAGTTTCAGATGGTTGTGAGCTGACATGTAGGTGCTAGGAATAAAACCCAGCTATCTCCGGAAGAGGAGACTGTGCTTTGACCACTGAGCAATTTCTCCAGACCCTTGGCCAAATTTTTAACAGAATCTTCTTTTTCTTTTCTTTTCTTTTTTTAGAATCTTATTTTTCTTAATGTCTCAAATTACAAATGCATGTCCCCATTTGGGAAAAATATGCATCATTTCAGTTTTGATCTTAAATCACTGAATTTTCTGTATTTGTTCCTTCCTATGTTAAATTATAAGGACTGGTAATGAACTCATATAACATTCTTGAAAAATGAGAAGGGTAATATGTGAAAAATAAACAGTAGTTTATAAGGAATTGCTAAAATTCTACCATTACAGAAATAATCTAAAGAATACTGAGATTTATGAAGAAGATATAAAAATGTGAGAAACAAGCTGAAAAAGAAAACCGCAAGATCAAATAAACTGTTAAACTGCAATAAGCCCTGTTTTCACTTAGTTGATTGTCTCCTACAATTTGCTAAGGACACAGAAACATATATGGAACTCTCCTCTTTATTCACAAGATACCCTATATTGGCTGTATTGTAAGGAAATTTGATAATGACATCAACAAAGACTTTGAAAGAACACAGTGTCATATAAAAGACAGGAAATAAGAAATAGGCACAAAACTCTCTATCCTTGCTAAGCCAAATTAAAACTTCATTATTTCTAATCATAGAAGTGTTCAGTTTTACAAACAAAAAGGGAAGAATTATTACTATTCTCCAAATCAAGTAGCATTCATATCTCACTGTACTTCTCTAAAACAACAGCTATATTGTTTTTAATTATCATTTTCCAAAGCTTTAAATGCTATGGAAAAGCAATTGTTGATAAATTGAAAAACATTTTTATTATACTTAAGAAATACAAAAAATATATAAATTTTTAATTAATGAAATATGATTAGCTTACTATCCCTTATGTCTTTTGAAATCAGTTAACAATAAGGTCCTTAAATTATGTAACATTTAAGTCAATAGGACTTCTGTTGAAAAGAAGACTATAATATTGAAAATCAAATGACTAGGGAAAATATTTATATTGGGGGACAAGGGTTTGAACTATCCAATAAATGAAACAAATTAGTAAAAGAGAAGAAATATTAAGGCTCAAAACATGGAAACAAGAGGTTTTTTACTCTTTAGCAAATTATTAATCAAAATGTAATAATAAAGAAATTTCAAAATCTTTTCAAAGATTGAGCAGCAGAGAGAAAACTAATTTGACCTATTTCTAAAGATAGGTAAGTCTGACTTCCTGAAAAGACCATTTGCCAGCTTAAAAGAAACATTCTCTACTTCAGCATAATTACTTTACCAAATGCAGAAGTATGGAAATATGTGTACATATAACGTCCAGTCTCGAAACATGAATGTAAAAATTACTTCAGTATCTAACAAGACAGAAATCCGGTTAAGTAAATTATGTACCTCTATGATTGAATGCATTAAAATTAAATTGCAATCTGTAGGGAAATATTTGAGACATGAATATATTTGTTGTTCAGGTCATGATGGGATTGCACTTTGATAAAATCAAAAATATATTTGATATACTTAATCTACTGAACATCACAACTTAAATTTAAGGCTAGTTTATCTTAAAACATGCTTATATCATTTATATTAGCTTATAGCTACATAAAATCATTTAACTTAAAATCCTAACTTAATTTTTTTAATTCTAATTTTAAAAATCCTTTAATATCTTATTTTTAAATAAAATCTTATGCTAGTTGGTATGCTCCCATTAAGACTCCATATCCTGATCCATCCTAGAGGACCTACCGCACTCAGAGCAGTTGGTAAGAAACCCTACACCATGCACACCCACGTGCACACCCCACCCCTGCCTGAGGTGCTAAGCTGCTCCTGGGAGCCTGGTGTATTCTGGACCCATCACCCATCAAATCCCAGCCCTTCCCCAATACCACTCCCCTTCCTCTCTACCATCCCTTCCACCCCTTCTGCCCAGTCCTTGCTGCTGAGTCAGATCCCTATTTGGTCTGCTCCCTTGAAGACTCCATATCCTGATCCATCTTAGAGGATCCACCGGGTCTGTGTTCATTCAGAGATGATACACCTAACCCTCAAGAGACTGGAGGCCCCAGGGAGTTTAGAGGTCAGGTGAGGTGGGGGTTGGGGCATCCACATGGAGACGGGGTAGATGGGGAGGTGTGGGATGTTGAGCAGTCGAAGGGTGAATGGGGCAACAGGAATGGAATATGAAGTGTAATAAATAAATTAATTTAATAAAAACTAAAATAAAATCTTATTGAAATCTGCATTCAATGTAAAACTCAGAAGGTATTTGGATATAAGAGACAAAGATGGACATTTTGCAAACATGATCCGTTATGAAAACATACAGTATCCAGAAGAAGAAACAATAGTTCCAACTGGAAAAACAGTTGTTTTTCCCCTGTTCTCCATTGTTCATGCCTAAAAATATTTTATCACACATACTAGATTAGGAAGTTATTAAACTTTATAATTCAATGTATGGTTTCTCTTACATGCTTATGCTTTTACTGAATTGTACTGATGAAACTTGTAAATTTAGTTATCCTAAGTTAGGGATCATCTACAGTCATGAGATAGTATGAAAAATATGCAAAATATTAGAATATTCAGGATAACATCTTTCAAACTGAAAGTTACTAACACACAAAGTAAAATACAAGTATATTCTTGTTACATAAAAGAAAAAAAAACCTTAAGGGATTATGAATGAAAGTCATATGAAAGACGCCCTGTGTGAACTATCACCACAAACAAACAAAAAACAATCAAACATCACCACCACCAGAAATAGAATCAGAACCAGAACCAGTATCACAGAGCTGGGGATGTACCTCAATATAGAAGAAAAATGGTACCGAAGGGTACATTCTAAAATCGCACATCTCAATCTTACCATATCTTAAGCAAAAAAAAAAAATCAATTTACAGAGTAAATTCAAAGTTTCTATCTTGTGATATGTCTATTCTACCTATACCCATTATGCACAGAAAATTTCCTTTTCTCTCGGAATAATCATATTATTTTCAATCTCCATTCTCAACAGAATTTAAGTTACTTTTATATTTATCATACATCTCTACTTTTGTTACTTTTTTACAGCACTATTCCCCAGTCTATTTTACCTCACTACAAGATAATCTTCCTGAAGGCAGATATTATGTCTTAGCATCATATACAGATATGAATATCACAGAAACATTTATCAAAATTACCCAATATCTACTTGATAGAAACAGCAGTAAAGAACTGGTATGTATTACTCTACTTTAATGGGATGTGTTAAATCACAGAAGCATTCAATTACAAGAGTAATATACCTAAAAGCCCTTTTCTATTCCCAACTTCCTCTATATACCTTACCTACTCATTTTATTCTTCTGCTTAATGATGCAGGTAACATTTAGTGGGGTAAAAATATTAATTATGTTTACATTTCATTCTACCAATAAGCTTGTATTAAACTCAAGACCAGTTAATCTTAGCAGTGATTACTTGGAGACATTTCTCTGAAAGAACATACATACATAACCATAGTATTAAATTTAGAAACACCATTATAAATGATAAACACTAGAATAACTGAACAGAAATCTATGACAGCTTCCATAGAGTCAAAACTTTGATTCATTTCATAGATTTTACTTGAAAACATCAAAGTATCAGTTTACCTTTAAAATATAAACAGGACCATGTAAAATATATTATAATACTTATTATTTTCAACCTTTAAAATTATGGTAGAAATGTGGCTAATGATATATGCAAATGGTTTTTAAAGGTTTTGGTGTTAAGAATAGAATCCAGAGCCCTACATGCTAAGCACTCACTCTATACTGAGCTATATCCCCAGATTCCTGGTGAATAGGTAGACCAGCAGTCTCAACTAACCCAAACCCCCAAGATCTCGCAGACACTGAGCCACCAACCAGGCAGCATACAGTAGCCGGTATGAGGCCCCCAACACATATACAGCAGAGGACTGCCTGGTCTGGCCTCAGTCAGAGAAGACTTGAGGCCTCAGGGAATGGAGAGGCCTGTGGAAGTAGGGTGGGGTAGGGTGGGAGACATGGGGACATCCCTTTGAACACAGGAGTGGGGAGAAATGGGATGAGGAACTGTTGGAGGGTAGACCAGGAGGAGGATAATGACTGGACTGCGGAAAAAAAAAAGACTAAAGATAACTTTTTTGAAAAAGAAAAAAAAAAAAAAGATTCCCAAGGAGCTCTCAAAAATTTTAATCTAGTTTAAATCTTCCTTTTTCTCTACTACCTAGACTAAAGAATGGTATTACTAGTCTATCTGCCATTCCAATTTGACATCAAATTCTAATACCACCACTATTAAACACAGTATTTTCATAATCATATATAATTGGGTATTAGCTTACCAATTTTTCCTGGTGGCTGTAATACATCTCCTGTGAGGCGACACCATCCAACTGGGAAGATGTCTCGGGAGTCATAATCACACCAATAATCAAATGCTCCACTCCATCCATCAAATGTGATGTGAAGTTGATCTCCACAGACAGCTCCAATTGTGGCAGGACAGATCATAAATGGATTTTTTCTATCGACAGCTTCAATCTTCATCCCAACTATAAAATTATTTTGGGGTGGACGTGGTGGTTCCTAAAAATACAAATAATCAATGAGACAATTTTTTTCAACACAGGACTTCTGTGTCTAGTCCTAGCCATCCTGGAACTCACTCTGGATACCTGGCTGGCCTCAAAATCAGAGATTCACCTGCCACTGCCTCCAAAGTGCTCGGATTAATGGCCTGGCAAAAACTTGTTTATTTATTTATTCAGAATTTTTTAGGCCAGGTGTCATGGCACACACCTTTAATTCAAGTTTAATTCAATGCCTTGAGTTTGAGACTAGCCTTAACAACTGTCAGTCAAGTTAACCAAAAGATGGAAGGTACACAGAGGATTCATTAGAGAATATTTTGAAAACTTCTATCCCAATAAATTTGAAAATATGTATGAAAAGGTAAGTTTCTAGATGTTTATTGTCTACTAAAATTGGACCAAGAAGTTATCTTAAGACAGCAACACACCTAAAATTTGCAATGAGATGAAAGTAGTAATGGCATCCATCACACTTTAAGAAAAGCCAAAGGCTAGAAGGATTGATTCACTGCTGAAATACACAAGTATTTGAGGACCAAATACTAATGCTTCTAATATTTCATAAAATAGAAAGGGATCAAGCATGGCCAAGTTCATTCTACGAAGCCAGTATTATCCTGATATAGAAGTCAAATAAAGGTAAACAAAAATAAATTTCTTCCGTGAACATAGATGCAGAAATTCTCAACAAAATACATCAAAACCAGATTAATAAACACATTAGACATATGATATACCATGATTGAGTTGGTTTTGTATCAGCATTATAAGAATGGTCAACACATACTACTTTCTAAATATAACAGTAGGAAATAAAATCAAGGACAAAATTCACATTATCAACTCAACATGAACAGAAAGGGACTCTAATAATGTTTAACATCCTTTTATAAATAAGGTTTTAAACAAACTACAAATAGAAGAAGCACAAACATAATAACCCATACTCAACATTATAGTTACTAAGGAAAGCAATGAAGGCAGTCCCTCTAAAATCAAGAATGAGAGAAAGAAGTATGCCTCTACTCTCTCTACTCTTACTCAACTGCATTGACTGATGCTTAGCCAGAGCAGCGAGGGAAAAGAGGGATACAATTAGGAAGGGAAACAGTCAAAAAAATCCTTCTTTTCAAATAATCTATCAGTAAAAGACCCTAAGCATTCCTCCATAAAACTCTTAGGTCTGATACACACTACCAAGAAAATAGTGGGATTCACCTATAACATAGAAAAATAAGTACTTTTAAAGTATAATAATAATAAGCCTGCTGAAAAAATCAGAAAAAAATATCCCATAAAGAACACCCTAAAATGTGAGGCATTAAGCTAGCAAAGGAGTTAAAGACTTCTACAAAAACACACAAACCCACACACTAGAGTAACTTGTGCTGGCTAGTTTTATGTCAACTTGACACAAGCTAGAATCCTGAGGAGAAAAGTTCAATTGAGAAAATGACTCTGTAAGATTGTCGAGTGGGTCATTGTCTTAATTAGTGCTTGATATGTGTACTGGCTAGTTTTGTGTCAACTTGACACAGCTGGAGTTATCACAAAGAAAGGAGCTTCAGTTGAGGAAATGCCTACATGAGATACAACTGTAAGGCATTTTCTCAATTAGTGATCAAGGGGAAAGGCCCATTGTAGGTGGGACCATCCCTGGGCTGGTAGTCTTGGTTCTATAAGACAGAAGGCTGAGCAAGCCAGGGGAAGCAAGCCAGTAAAGAATATCCCTCCATGGCCTCTGCATCAGCTCCTGCTTCTTGACCTGCTTGAGTTCCAGTCCTGACTTTTTTGGTGATGAACAGCACTATGGAAGTGTAAGCCAAATAAAACTTTTCCTCCCCAACTTGCTTCTTGGTCATGATGTTTGTGCAGGAATAGAAACCCTGACTAAGAGAGCCATGAGATGGAAGTCCTGGCCACACCTTTATGTCAGACATCTAATTTCCAGAAGTCATGTTCAAATAAACTTAGCCATCAATAGTAAAAATTTTAAAAGACTGGAGAAAAAAAAACCTGAAGATGATAGCAGTATGGGAGACCTCCTATGCATATGGAATGGTAGGGTTGATATTTTAAAAAAAATGATTATCCTGCCAAAAACAATCTATATATTCAATACAATCTCTACCAATATTCTAACATGATTTTTTATAGAAATTGAAAAAAACAATCCTAAAATTGATATGGAAGCCCAAAAAAAACCCTGGAAGCCAAACCAATCCTTAACCATTAAAACAACAACAAAACAAAACAAAACACTGCTGGACCTGTCTCTAGTTCTGATTTCAAGTTATATAATAGAGCCACAGTAGTACACCCAGCATGGTACCAGAACAAAAAACAGGACACAATACTCATTGACAGAGCATTGAAGACCCAGATTATAATTACATGTACTTATAGCTACCTAATTTATTTCTGACAATGATGCCAAAAACATACACTAGCAGAAAACTGGATATCTACATGTAGAAGAATGAGATTTGATCCTTTTCTCTCATTTTGCACACAAATCAATGCCAAATGAATAAAAGAAAATCTCAATGCTAGAGCAGAAACTCTGAAACTTCTAGAAGAGTCGTGATACACTTCAGTATATAGGCTGAGATAAGGACTTTCTGAATAGCACTCAAATTACCCAGGAATAAAGATAACAATAATTTTGACTTCAGGACATTAAAAGGCTTCTGTACTACAAAGGAAACTACTAACCAACTGCTCAATGTGCAGAGAATAAATGTTCTCAGAGATCTCATCCACAAATGGGATAACCGTATCACATACCTCTATTACCAAAAGGCTCAGGAACCATTTTGGAAGAGGGAGGTAGGAAGTTTCTAAGAGTCAAAGGTCAAAGAGAACCAGAACAAAACATTATCTTTCTGGATGTGAAGAGGCTGTAAGACTAATGAACTCAAAGCAACTGTAGTTGTTATTATAAACTCCATGGTGTTTCTTCAACCCCAAATTTCCATTGAAATACTACCAATATGAATGCATTCTAAAACAGAGCCTTAATCCAGCTTGACTGGTATGGTTAACTAAGAGTAAGATACCCATGTGCACGCATATATTGGAAACCATGTAAGAACACAGAGAATTTGTTCAACTATAAACCAAAGTGAGCATCAACAGAGACCAGTATTCCCGTACCCTGATTCTTGTTCTTCCAGTCTCCAAACTGTGGGAATTTTTTTGTTATATAAGCCACTCCTCTTGGTTATAATGACCCTAACAAATATTTGCCTATAATTTTAAAAAAGATTTATTCCTGTGTTGGAAAGACAGAAGTGGTTAAGCATTCGAATTAAAACAATAAAATTATGCTCTAGAGGGCAGAAATGTTTTATAATGCTTTTCTTACCTCCTTAAAGAACACTGCAGGTGCCAGTTCAGATCCAGTTAGTACACGTAGTAAGAACATGGGCCATGATGAAGCATTCATTGTGTACCCTGTTTTATAAATTATATATCATTAAAAACATGTGAAACTATGACAATGGAAACAAATGGGTAACATTTACAGATTCTCTTCAGAGAATGACTTTCTAAGGACTTGAGCAAAAGAGATAAATTGTGTAGCTATACCAACCATTCTAATGTCTGGCACCAATGTCAAAGTGGAACCAGGAACTTTCATTTTAGAGCAGCCATTGGCTAGGATTTGCCAACAAACATGCTTATGTTTGGAACAGACCATAATAATACAGGTAATCCACACCACAGCTAAGGAGAGCTTTCCTTCTATGTCTACCAACCACACAAGCATGGGAAAGGTTCTAAAAGGCTTCTAGTGTAGCCTCCCCTCCACCAGCCTTAATGGTTCCACTGTTTACACCTGGATGGAGCTTCCCACTCAATCGTTCTGCCACGCCCACTACTGGAACCTGTCGCTTTATTGTTTCGAAGCCATCACATGATCACCCTGCTACTGGACCCCAAGATTATTTGGCGGGAATTGGGCCCCTCCCCCTTCCTTTATAACTGAGTGCCAGAATAGTAAAAATTAAACCTTGAGCAGAGACTTTTGTCTTGGTTCCTTCCTTATCTCACACAGCCCAGCCCCTCTTCTCTTCCAGGTTTCCAAAATGCCTTTCCAGGCTAAAACCCAGGTTGTGATCTACTGGCCAGACACAACATTCTAGCCCCTTTTTTCTTGAAGTCTCTTTACTTCTATCCTTTCAGAAAGCCCATGTCTTTTCAACTTTACAAATTTACATATATTAAATACATCTTATGGGACTGAAGAGATTGCTCAGGAGATAAGAGCACTGACTTCCTGAGGTCCTGAGTTCAATTCCCAGCATCCACATGGTGGCTCACAACCATCTGTAATGGGATCTGATGCCCTCTTCTAGTGTGTCTGAAGACAGCTACAGTGTACTCATATACATAAAATAAATTAATATATCTTTAAATTTTTTTTAAAATAAAATAAAATGCATCTTATAAGTTTTAAAAGAGAAAAACTATGAACATATTCTAGTTAACACTATGCGTGCTTAAATATTTAAGGAAAATATATTAATATAAATGACTTCTCTGAGATACATAAGGTAAGTAAAGTAGTGAGTCTATGGGGGATAATCACTATAAAATTCTTTTCATTTGTGTATGTCGGAAACTTTTCATAAAATATTAATAAAATGACTTAGCTTCTTTTAGTAGTTTTATATGTACTAAATATAATCTTGAAATTTATAAGAGAAGTTACCAAAATAGGCTTGTTTAGAAATTTTACCAACTTATATCAGCATGAGGCATACTGTTTTCTGAAGCAATCATTTTAACTCAAAACCTGCCTGTCCCAAAGTTAGAATTGGAAAATGGCTATATGCCCTCTTAATGAATGCATTCACTAAGGTAAGGAAGCTTGTGAATCACTGGCAACAGAGCTATCTACAGGGCAGCATATACAAAATGCTGAGAGAGACAAAGTCATCCTAAAATAATCTTTTACTGAAACTCCCCCAAAATATAACTAGAAAACAAATAGTAGAAATTAATGGCATGGTTTATGACTCAATATTGTCAAACCTAACCATCTGACTTTATAGTTATGTTATCTAGAACCCACATGGTACAAGCAAGATAGCTGATTCCCCCAAGTTGGACTCTGACCGTCTCGTGGCCTATGATATGTGTATGTACATACACACACACACACACACACACACACACACACAAAATCAATCAATCAATCAATCAATACATGTAAAAGAAATAAAAATGCAAACTATAAAACAATTGTGTAGTGGGATGTATCTATAATTTCAAAACTTGGGAAGCTGACACAGGAGGATCAACAATTCAAGCCAACCTCAACTACATTACTGAGATACAGTCAAAAAACAAGAAAAAACAAATATACCACTGACCAATTTAAAACCAAGGATGAAGGCTGCCATTAACCAATGAAGTACCTTGCCACTAAGCTTCTCTGCATCCCCCTTAAAATTACTTTATAGTAATTGTTTTTGGTAGTAACAATTTAATATAGTACTTTGTGAATGCTAAGTATGTGTTCTTATCACGCTGCACCCTAGTATTTAAACTACATCAGTTTTAATTAACAAAATTTGAAAAAATTGTAGTAATTATTCTCAGTATTCTATATTATTGGTTCTTGGGAAATATTTCATTAAAAGGAAAAAACGTTCTGGGTTTTACATCAATTATTATTTTAAGCATTGTAAAGAACATGTAAATCAATATCCAAAATCCACTAAGAGTGTAGATTGACCAAATAAACTAATCACTTTATTTTCTACAGATTATCAGAATATTCTGCAATTCTAAAAAGATTTTTCCCAAAGTATGTCATAACTGTCTTACATTTTAAAAACACAACCCAAACTGAGAACTACATGTACTTAAACTTAAACCCTATGTTAAAAGTTCCATTTTCTCATCCCTTTTGAAGCCTAAGAATAACTGGTATCCAATGGTTAGGACTCGCTCAATGAAAATACTGATTCTTGTACTCCTCTCATAATGTAGACCCTCACATCCTTCCTACTTTCCTCCTCTTCCCAAAAGTGTTGAATAGCTCAATGGACAACATCAAAAGGTGTGTACCTCATAAAAATACAGGCTTCTATGTAGCAGAAGATGGCCTAGTCGGCCATCACTGGAAAGAGAGGCCCCTTGGTATTGCAAACTTTATATGCCCAGTACAGGGGAATGCCAGGGCCAATAAGTGGGAGTGGGTGGGTAGGGGAGCAGGGCAGGGGAAGGGTATAGGGAACTTTCAGGATGGCATTTGAAATGTATATAAAGAAAATATCTAAGGAAAAAAGTCAATTTAGGAGCATACATGAGAAATCTGGCTATGTTTAATAAAGAAATTTAAATGAAAAAAAAAATAAAGGCTCCTTCTCTAGAAGAGTCTCTGGATTTACATGCATGATCTAAGAAAGCTTCTTTGGGTATTTTAAATTTGAAGATTAATATAACATCTGTTCAAAAATGAGACCTTTCAGCACACTTAAGTAGTATATAAAAAAGTGAAATGGTACTGAGTTCCTTTCCAATCATGTATCTTTTACAGGAACTCCCTGACTTACAATAAGGCCTGAGTGATCTTTAAAAGGACAGTTAAAGCCATCTCTAATAAATAGCTTACTAGTAAGACTATGTTATTTTAAGTACTGTTTATCCTTACCCAGTGGAGGCTGAAGTAAATCCCCTCCTTGTTCACAAGTCCCAACAGGTTGTATGTCTGATGAATCCACAAGTCTCCAAAAGTCATTCTTATTGTCACTACCATCCAGTCGTAGACGTAATCTGGCTCCAGTAATTCCAATGACCGAAGCAACACACACAGAATCAATATTGCGAGGGTCACGGGCTTCCAATTTCATACCAATTTGGAATTCATTAGTTGGTGGAGTCTTAGACTATAAATAAATAAAAATGTGTTAAATGCATAAACTATAAGAAAATATATGGCAAATTATGATACCAGAATAGCTAGATGACAAATTAGGTACTTTCACAGCTGAAGTTGAATGAGGTCAGGTTTACAAGGCTCAAGGCAAAAATCTCCCTTTTTGAAATGCAGCATAAAACACTGGTCATCACTAGCCTCACTTATAAGCACATCTAGAAAACCCAGCTATAGCTTATAAGATGCATCTTGAAATATTTTATAAATAAGAATTTTATGAAGGTATTCCTATTGAAACAAGCAAACTAGAAGTCCTATCAAAGCATATGATAAAGTTAAACTCCCCAGCACATTGCAAACATCCCTACATACTTTTGACCATGATCCCATGGGTACCTCTATCTACCTTGCACTCCAGATATTCTGTGCCATCTCTTGATGCTCATCTTATTTTGGCTTTCTTTCTTCTCATTCTAACAATCTTAAATTGCATCTGTTTCATGTGCCTTGTCAAAACAGGGTTCTATTTCTTATAATTACTTGCTATTTCTGTCTTTCCCTCTACATGGGCAATTTAAAAATTACTGCAAATAGATGTGATAATCAGTGCCACAAGCATCATCCCACTTTCTCTTCATACTATCAGAGCCATGGAACCACAGACGCCCTTCTACAAAGTAATGATGTATGTTACTGTATAAAATATCAAGAGAATTTTGGCATACCTGTCTGAAATATTCAGAAGGAGCACTTATCGATCCAGTCTCTTTCAAGTACTTGTCCCAGTCAAAATGATCTGGAAAAATAACATACAAGTAGGGTGAGTTTTGAGTATGTAGTTAACTTTTTATCCTGAATAAAATGTTTTAGTTCATCCCTAGGCAATTATGGGTATGAGAGGCTTTGAAGGGAGTAAAGGGGAGGGAGAAGTGCTGTAATTACATTATAATCTCAAAAATATAAAAGGAAAAAAATATGTCCTACAAACCAGGTTATAACTCCTCAGTTTACATTCAATCATGTACTGAATGAAATTAAAGCAACTTTTTGACAATAACGGTCCTGACAGAAATTATAACTCAGATCCTCGGTGTGACTTGTGGAATAAAGCAGAGTGATTCTGAAGGAAGTTGCTTGGGTGTGCAATAGTAGTAGAGGCCCAGTGTTCAATACTCTACACTGCAAGAAAGAAATATGAACACTAGAAACCTACGACATTTTTATAGACTAGAAAATCTGCACACATGTTAAATATAAATTTGCTTAACAATTTTGTTTACATTGTATAATCCCATAAATGTGAAGGTGTTTTGTTTATTATGGGGATGTAAAGGTGTTTTAAAAAAAATTCTTAGAACCAGAACAGTTCTTAATATACTATTTAAATCTCCATCCACAGTGTCAAGAACATAGTGCTAAGACACAGCAGTAAGCAACTGAACAGTGCAGTCACTGATATAGATTATTGTAGGGCTGTTACATCTTCTATATATTTTACTGTGCTCTTCCATGTAGTCTTCATGGCATACTACAATGCCATCAAAAAGCAGTGCATTCTGTCTGGTTTGAACATATTTGCTCAATTCACTGTCCTAGCTAGACTGTCAATACACTGACAAACTGATTCAAAATATTAAAATATATATATATATATTGATGATTTAATTTTCAGAAAACATGAAGTTTTCTATATTCTTGTTAACTAGTATAAAAAAACTTTTGTACTTCTCTTCCATAGTTTAATCTGTATTACCAGATCTGATATGCAATAGTACTTATTTATCCTTAGGCTCCAATAAGTATGATTTCAATTATTTACATTTAACTGCATTGCAAAAAATTAAAATAAAAACTCCAAGATAATTTCCAAGTTTTAATGTGTACAGTTGTTCTAAGTAGTGAGATGAAATCTCACACTCACATTATATCCCACTCAAGAGACATATACCATGAATGCAACCAGACTGTTAATCACTTAGTCACAACTTGGTAATTAAGTCATCAACCAGCCAGTATTCAGATAGTTTATCTTACTTTCAACTGAACAATAGCCACAAAGTATAAGTATAGTGATGCTGGTAATTCAGATACATGAAAAAGAAGCCATAACATGTTCCTCTTTCTTTACATGGAAAGGTGAAAACTCTCAACAATGAATGAAACATGATATGTTGAAGTTCCTGATATGTATTCTAACAACTGCCAATCTTGTATTGTGCCTTATTTACAAATCAAAGATTACCACACATGTATATGTAAAACATACATTAATATCTAGTTTCAAGCATCTACTGGGGTAGAATCATAGAATATAGCAAATATACCTCCATCAAAGGAAGGATTACCATATCCTTCAAAGGATAACACACAGATCTACAAAGATATTGTTTACCAATCAATTTTCTAGAAAATACACATAAAAAAAACTTGACAGTAATTGTGAATTTCTGCAATATAAATAATGACACCATGGCTGATTATAGAATACCAAACCAAAGCCTGGATATGCACAACTACCATCTCAAAGTCACTATTAGACACACCTTTATACCATAAAATAATATATTTTTCTATGTATAACTATATATGTGAACTATACATGCATACATAAGATAATAGAAGTTTTTAAATAAAAAGCTTAGCCAATGATCTAAAATTCCAGTTTGCTTCTGTTTCCACATGATGTGTAGTACTACCACAGTGTTGAAAACATGTGCTTCAGAATCTGATATGCCTTTTTTCAGTACAGCTCTACCTCTTATTATAAAATGCTGAGCCTCTCATTTTCTTAGCCTCAGTTCTCTCATTTACAAAATGTGAAAATTAATATATATGGTACCAGGCAAGATTAATGTTACAACTGTCACTAAAATTGGAAATATTTAGCTTTGTCTGTGAGATACACAGGTACACAAATTATTGTCAAAATATTTTCTTGATCTCCTAACCTTACAAACTATTAACAGGATTATTTTCTATCATATTGTTAGCCAATGACAGTCTATAGTATAGATCATATAGAGACTTAATTTGCCTTTAGAAAACCTATTCACAACTGCTCATGTGATACTTCCACTAACAAAATAGAACCACACATGGATCCAAGCGTTACTAGATTACATTTAATACACCTAACACAAGACCACAGTTGGAATTCCTAACCAGCAACCAAAAGTCAGTCTGAAATTTTTGTTCTGACTTTGCATCATGTTCTCAGTAGAATAGGAGAATATTGAGGTGATTCTCTCTTGGAACTGATGTCTGGAAACTGATATATCTCTTCAAAACCTAGGTGCACATACATAACTGTGTAATCTGATTGCTCTATTCATACATTTTTGGTGTCCTCCTTCATATTAGCCTGGACTCCATTCTAATTTATACATTACGTTTAATAAATTGCTGCACATGGAACAGAACCTATATCAACCTTCTTGATTTTTTCTGGAGTAAATTAGAATTATGTCTTTACAAGTGCCAGGTTTGGGTTCATATGCCATGTAAAGACAATGAGCAGGAAATATCTTAGATGAAGTTTCTCAGTTTAATGATCAGCATACACTACTTCACAGCATTTATCACAGCTATAATTATTTATTATCTATTAGCCCACTTAAGCTTAGAGAAAGCAGAAATCATATTTATTGTTTGGTACTAGATTCCTACATGGGCCATTAATATGTATCAAGAATTATCCTAATTACTACAGATGCTTGAGTTTTAAAAGAGATAAAAAGGTGAAAACCCTGTCTAAAAGTCACTCACTGATTACTAAAAGAAAATGCTAGGGTCTAAGTCCTGAAATATATCTTCATATAATTATCTAGTTTGTTAAAGTTATCTCATTTTTAAATCAAAAGGCTGATAATTTTAAATAATGGCAAATTTCTAACATTAAATATAGGACAAATTTGTACTTAAATATAATTGTAATTTCATGCAATAACTATCAATTCATCTTTAAATAAAATTAAAGTATTAACAATATTTTTTTACCTTTCTACAACTAAGGTTTATGGTATTAGGAGTTAGTACATACATACTATATCAAAAGCAACGTGAGTTCATTATAACCCTGAGGAACAAAAAAGATGTATTAAATTTCTTAAAAACCTACTGCTTTGTACAGATGTACTTGACTGAGTAGTTCCCTCTTGAGCATCATTTTTGACATCCATTGATTCTAACCACAAGGAAAAAATAACACTACAATAATCTGAAAGCACTTCAAATATTATCTAATTAATTTAATTTTGAGAACCTGTTTAGTTTTATGTTTATCTTCATTTTATATGTCCTACAATTTTGAGTGTCGTATACACTTTACTTGTTCATTTTATTTTTTCACTATTAAAGTGAAAGCTTCATAAAAAGCGGATATTTAATTCTGTCTTGCTCGGTGCTATAACCTTCTAACACTTATAACATATCCCAGGGCCTAAGATATGGAATGCTCTTAAGAATCTGTTAAATAAATGTGCCAATATATCTAAATAAACTACTGGCAGATCTTTAAACTACTTAAAATAATTTCCTAGAAATAAAATGTTTTCAAGTGTTCAAAACATTTCATGCAATCTAGAATACAACATACTTCAACAAACTACTCAGGTTTTCCTCTATGCTAAACTAAATTCAAGTTCTCAAAATCCTTGAGTTGTCACAAATCTAAATATATCATGTCACTCAAATTATCATATATATATATAAGAAAATTATATATAAAACTTATGCATAATGCTAAAAATTAACCTAAATCCTTAATATCATCAAATAATCAACAGTTATCACTGTTTCTCAAACTGCTTTCATTATTTTAAGTGTGAATACTTAATTCTCAGGACTCAAAGTTCTCATACAGTAATGACTGGTATGTCTTTCAGGTTTTCAGTTAGAAATTATTCATAGAATATAGAAATTTTAGAGGAATATATAGCCTTATTTCTATTTAAATTTTCTACAGAAATCACCCACACTTACTTTAACAAAATAGTTCTATATTAAGAATTTCTAAGCCAGCTGGGCGGTGTTGGCACACGCCTTTAATCCTAGCACTCGGGAGGCAGAGACAGGTGCATTTTCTGAGTTCGAGGCCAGCCTGGTCTATAAAGTGAGTTCCAGGACAGCCAGGGCTATCCAGAGAAACCCTGTCTCGAAAAAATGTCAAAAAAAAAAAATGGAAGGAAACCAAGAATCTATTTATAAATCCTACACCAAGGTAATACAGTCAATATACAAATTAAACAAAATTAAAGGGTAACATGCATATTCGAACATGTAATCAGAAGAAAAGTTGTAAGATATTTAAGACTTGAACAAAAAACAATGAAGCAAATGTGTGAAGAATGAATTATGGGAAATAAAGCATAACAAAGTATAAACCAGTATGACCTATTAATGAGTCAAAAAGTACACTTCTACCTACACAAAGACAGGATGAAAATTATTCATATTATAGTTCAGAAAGGGAATCAGGACAGGGCAGATATGGGATTTGGTGGGAGGAGAGTTATGGAGGGTAACCAGGAAGGGGGATATAATTTGAGATGTAAATGAATGGAATGATTATTAAAAAAAAAAAAGGAAAAGAAAAGGGATTGCATTTATTCCATTTGTATTTTCTATTTTTCACTATTTTTAATTTTATTTTTTGTTGAGGTGACCTGAAAAAAACTGCTTTTCACATGCTAGTAAAGTTACTCTTCATGCTGAACTTACATCGCTGCTGTAGGAGAGTTTCATTCTTACCTTGGCTTTTTCAAAGATTACTGTATGACCTGTTCAGTTACCTCTATGACTTATACTCTTCTTACATATAAAATTAAGGCTGAAAATTCTAAGCATACATCTCTAGTATAACTAAAAAAACAAACAGTGTATTTAGAGGTGAGAGAGAAGGCTCAGCTGGTAAAAGCACTTACTGCTCCTGTAGATAACCTAAGTTTATTTCCTAGTATCTATAGTAGGTGGCTCACAACTGCCTGAAACAACAACTCTGGGAGATTCAATACCTTGAGTTGCTGATAAAATATGTCTAAAGAGAAATCTAATAAAGAATTTCTTCTTTCCAATATTTAATAAGAAATCATTCTAGGAGGAAAACACTAGAAACAAAGCAGAATGACACTATTCAATAGGGAAAGGGGGATATAATTGAGTGAGCAGGTAGTTGCTTAATATTGTTTTCTTTAAACTTTTTTTTTTGGGGGGGGGACAGGGTTTCTCTGTGTAGCCCTGGTTGTCCTGAAACTCACTCTGTAGACCAGAATGTCCTGGAACTCAGAAATTTACCTGCCTCTGCCTACCAAGTGCTGGGATTAAAAAGGTGTGCCCCGCCACTGCCCTGGCTTCTTTAAACATGTTAAAGGCTTTATTTCAAAAGTTCAATATAAGATAACATACCTGTTACAAACAAATAGCTAAAAGACAACATTTAGATAAGCAAACCTTACCTTCATTCGCTGTTTGCCCCATGGTATTCGCCTCTTCTGTATTTTCCTACAAAGAAAAACACATAATACCTTAGTTTAAGCACTATACATTTCTAAGAGGTAATAGTAATAAAAATGAGAGTCAGATCACTTTAATAGCTTCCCCCTGAATAAAAATAAGGTAGCTGTGAACTAGAAAAATAGTTAACTAATGGAACTTGGTTAATATAGGTCTTCCCTTTAGGAGGAAATCAAAAGTGAAAAAAATCAGAGTAATCGTAAGTAGGCAGCCACTAGTCTTCAAATTGAGGCCTATGCTAGAGCCCTCATAATAGGACTGAGAAGTACAAAAACCATGAACACAATGAAAAATTCCATGAATCAGGTCTTCTAAGATACATTACTTGTTAGGAGCCAAGTAAGTACTGTAAAATAGAACTATCATCCCAATAGTCAGGAAGCAGTAGCAGGGGGTCTTGAATTTTAAGTGATCCTGGATTACATAGTGAGATTCTGTCTCAAAAATTCAAGGAAATTAGTTTTAGGGGGAAATTGTTCATTAGGAAGCTGGCATTATTGTTCATTAGATTTTTTTTTTTCATGTCCTTAACATGTTCCATACTCTAAAACAAAGATATTGGACTGTCCTAAAAAGTTATCAATCCAGGCCAACATTTACATATGAATACACATAAAAAAGTCAGGTGTATAGAAAAAAGTAACAGAACATATCCTCTATATTCCTGTAGTTAAAATATAATGATGTGTAAACTAAATGTAGTTTGGTAAGTAAAGGAATATACTCATGAACTCACCCAGAAAGAATTCTATTATCTCTAACCCAAGACTTAATTGTACTGAAATCCTTACCTCCTCTAACTTTGCTTCTTCTGACAGTTTTTCCTCATCAATACCAATACTTCTTTCAATACTTAGCTTTACATTTGGTGTCTTTTTACTCATGTATTCAATCAGTGGCTAAAACTTACTTAGGTGACTACACAGATAATTTTCCTTCCCTTTGATACTTACTGGTTACCACTTTCATTCATTTCTATTCAGTGTACCAAAACAGCTGCCTAATTTGTTTTGCCATTGGTATATTTTTCTACCTTAATAATACATTATATGTCAGATACAGTCTGGGCTGTTTTTGTGCTACATAACCCTCTTGTTACAACTGGCTATGCAATTAAGAAAAAAGCCAGGACTTTCTGTAGGGTAACACTAAGATCCTCCATTAATTCAAAATTACCAGATATATATTTACTCACACAGACCCTATACCCTAACCCCAAAAGACTCTTGTTTCAAGGACTCCTCATATTATTTTGACTACATGAAATATAATTTCCTCTTCTTTTGCTTCTTGAAATATTAGCAGTGCTTTGATAGCATCAATAAATGAAACCTATTTTCTGAAAGCTTTACTTTATTCAATACAAGTATCTGATTCCAGTTTGGTTGCTGGTTTGCTTAACAAATGTTGGTATAATTCTTAGGATGTGCTTGGTACTATGTTAATGGAAGGAAGATATATACTCTAGAGTCAGCAGGGGAGAACATGCCTATAATCTCAGCACTTAGGAGGCTCAAACAAGGAATTTGATACCAGATTTGCTGCCTAGCAAGCAAGACGCTGTGACTAAAGAAGAAAAGGATGGAGAAGTTACGGGAGATGAACAATCTACTATATCAAGTCTGGAAATCTGGGTCAGAGAGATAGCTCAGTGGTTAATAGCTCTTACAGTGGACCGCTGTACAGCTCCCAGCAAACATTTTAGGGAACTCATACTGCCTGTAACTAGAGCTCCAAGGGGCTTGATGACACCTTTTGAAATCCAAGAGCATAAGCACATAACATCATAATGGTAATCAGCAGACAAACACACACACAAAAAAAAAACCCCACAAATTATGTTTTTAAAAGTGGCACAATGGAGTACTACTCAGCTATTAAAAAGAATGAATTTATGAAATTCCTAGGCAAATGGATGGACCTGGAGGGCATCATCCTGAGTGAGGTAACCCAATCACAAAGGAACTCACACAATATGTACTCATTGATAAGTGGATATTAGCCCAGAAACTTAGGATACTCAAGATATAAGATACAATTTGCTAAACACATGAAACTCAAGAAGAAGGAAGACCAAAGTGTGGACACTGTGCCCCTTCTTAGAATTGGGTACAAAACACCCATGGAAGGAGTTACAGAGACAAAGTTTGGAGCTCAGACAAAGGGATGGACCATCTAGAGACTGCCATATCCAGGGATCCATCCCATAATCAGCTTCCAAACGCTGATACCATTGCATACACTAGCAAGATTTTGCTGAAAGGACCCAGATATAGCTGTCTCTTGTGAGACAATGCCGGGGCCTAGCAAACACAGAAGTGGATGCTCACAGTCATCTATTGGATGGATCACAGGGCCCCCAATGGAGGAGCTAGAGGTACTTCTTTCCCAAGGAGCTAAAGGGATCTGCAACCCTATAGGTGGAACAAAATTATGAACTAACCAGTACCCCGGAGCTCTTGTCTCTAGCTGCATATGTATCAAAAGATGGCCTAGTTGGCCATCACTGGAAATAGAGGCCCATTGGACTTGCAAACTTTATATGCCCCAGTACAGGGGAACGCCAGGGCCAAAAAGTGGGAGTGGGTGGGTAGGGGAGTGGGGGGGGTAGGGTATGGGGGACTTTTGGGATAGCATTGGAAATGTAAATGAGGAAAATACCTAATAAAAAATTTTAAAAATGCCACTGAAATAGAGCCACAGAAATGTTACCCATATTTGAAAAAAAAAAAAAAAGCAGAAAATCCTCAGGTGAAAGGAGATGCTGGCAAGGATGTGTAGAAAAAAGATCACTTCACTGTTGGTGGGATTGCCAGCTGGTACAAACAGTCTGGCGGTTCCTGAGATAATCGGGCATAGTATTACCTGAGGACCCAGCTATACCACTCCTGGGCATACCCAAAAGATGCTCCAACATGTAATAAGGACACATGCTCCACTATGTTCATAGCAGCCATATTTGTAATTGCTAGAAGCTGGAAAGAACCCAGATGTCCTTCAAGAGAGGAATGGATACAGAGAATGTGGTTCATTTACACAATGGAATACTACTCAGCTATTAAGAACAAGGGTATCTTGAGTTTTGCAGGCAAGTGAATGGAACTAGAAAATATTATCCTGAGTGACGTAACTCAAACCCAAAAGGACATGCACGGTATGTACTCATTGATAACTGGATATTAGCCAAAAGTTAAAAAAAAAATTTAAAGTACAGAATACCCAAGATACAGTCCCCAGAACTCAAAAATTTCAACAAGCTGAAGTGCCCAAGTGAGGACACCTCAGTCCTGCTTGGGAGAGAGAAGAAAGTGATCACAAGTGGGGAGGGAAAGTGAGGACTTCCAGGTCTGTGTTCATTCAGAGATGATGCACCTAACCCTCAAGAGACTGGAGGCTCCAGGGAGTTTAGAGGTCAGGTGGGGTTGGGGGTGGGAGCATCCACGTAGAGATGGGTGGGATGGGGAGGAGGTGTGGGATGTGGAGCAGTCAGATGGTGGATAGGGAATGGAATATGAAATGTAAATAAATAAGTAAATAAATACATTTAAAAAGCACTAATTTTTTTCATTTGACTTGAAATTAAATTTTCATTTAATTTAAATATATTGTAGCAATGTGCTTCTAACAAGTTATAAGAAAAACCCTCACATAACTAAGTTTTTACATTGTTGATAGCTATCCTTATAAGAAAGCAAGCAAATGAATGTTACTTGTTGAATTGGGTATGATTCATCATGTTATGAATTTACAGCTATTGATTTTATTCACCTAGGTTATTAAAATAATAAAAGTCTCATTTTGAAACAAATGAAAGTAAACAGAAAAAAAACCTAAGGCATAATTGTCACAACTATATTTACAAGTAGACAAACATGGTAACACACTCCTGTAATCCCAACACATGAGAAGCTAAATGAAGCCAATGGCAAACAGGGAAACTGTGTCTCAAAAGAAAAATATTATGAATAAAATGATATAAAAATTCTATTGTTGACTCAGAAATACTTAGAATATGATGGTATTAAGGATTTGTGTCAAATTGTATCCTCCCAAAAATAAAAGAATAAAATAAAAATTTCTAGAGAGATTCCTAATAATGTTTTAGTAAGATCTACCACAACAAATTAGAAGTTACTCTTTTTCTACATCAATACAAATCCAACAGCACTTAAAAGTGGAGACAGGAGGCCCCTGAATTTCTGCCCAATGCCATCCTGAGCTACATGAGACCCTGGATCAAAAAATGAAATATATAAAAGAAAAAAAAAAAACAAGAAAAAAGAAAACAAAGACTCATAAGTTATATATAAGTTACCATTTTAAAATTATTTATGGGGAAGTTCTAAACATATATGGTGGAATTTCATCTCAGAAAATATATAAAAGACAAGTAAAAGGTTGACAAAATATTAATTTATGATTGTAAATTCCTAAGGTTTTAAAACACATCCATAAGCTAATTGCTCAAAGACCTGCTGTCAAATGACATTTGTGAAGGGCTAGAGTTAATGGCAGGGCATGTCAATTTACTATAGGCAGCTCATGGTGCTATATTTTGACAAAAGAAGTAGATCAAGTTACAGCCTACGTCTATTTTCAGTGAGCCTAGATTTATAGTTTCTAACACCAGTCCTACAAAAAATAATGGAATGATAACAGTGCCTACTAAACAACAGACTGTAAAAAAATATGTAATAAACTACCATCTAAAGTGTCTAGGAAACTAACCATCCCTGATAATAATTCAAACATGTAGCAGGTATCTATAAATTACACATTTAAATATCTAAAACTTTTGAAAAACGTTGATTATAAAATCTGAATTTTTTAATGAAAAAGTCTGATTATAAAGTGATTTAAAACGAAGTAATACACAAATGCACTTATCACCATCAGGTATTTTTATCTCAATAGTGACCACAAAGACTGTTTTATCTGGGCCAATTTATGAAACTCTAACAAGTTAGTTAAAATTTGAACATTACTTCTAAGTAATTTTAAAGTTTAATGTAAAAGATTTCAAATAATATACTTTAATTTTTTCAAAGAAAAAAAAACACAAGAGCTTCACAGCAAGAAGTATATTTCTATGCTCAAACATAAGAGAACTTAAATACATTTGTATTGGTATTTGAATTTAAATATACATAAGTCAAAATAAAAGCTAGCCAAAATTGATTTAAGGTGGTAAAAGTGAACAAATATTAAAATCAGGGAATTTGACAATATTCATACTTAAATAGTTTCTCAAGACTACAAGGTACATATCAAAAAGTTGTTTATATCTGGATTTCTGTACTAGGTAATCCTTTTGAGAAACAAAATTTGAGGAAACTAGTATGTATTCTGAAGGCAAGACCCAATCAATTCACAGAAGTCTTTTCCTAAGAAAAGAACATATTCTCAAGTATATCATAGAATCGCAGAGTAGCTGTCTCTTTGTAAGTTTACAATGGCACATTGCTACAAAAGGTGAGCACTGTCTTTCCAGTCTTAGAACAATTTGGTCCTATAAACAGAAAGGGGCAGAACCACAGTCATAAACACAAGTCACAAGTAGGGGAGCTGAGGGGTCTTTATCTTCAAATTTGTCCCAACTCCTTACTTACACAAAAATCAAACAAGTTGACTCTATCATTTAACTCTTTAAAATAAAGAATTCTAGTCTAGAAAGGCTCATCATAGTCAGCGGCCATATGTCCTGAAAACTCTTCAATTTCTCACCTAAGTGCAAAGTTATGCTCATTTCTTGTTAAAAAACTTCCTAACACATGCCTCAAAACAAAAATAGGATAAAGCTTTAGGGACATTATGTTTAATAGAAATTATAACATAAACACTGTTACTACTATTTCTATGGCTACCAAGGTTTACTTATACCAGATAACAAAGGCAAAATAATCATGTCTTTCTCATGAAAACCAAACATATTTCATTTTAAATCTTACATAGTTTCTCAAATTTGTTCAAGTTATCCTGCTTTAAAAAAAAAACTATTCAACTGTGTTAGATTTTTGCAAATGAAATACAGGTAAAGGCATTTCTATACCTCAAGTAACAAAAACACAAGCTACTAAGTGTTGCTACTTAAGCTATTTTATGTCTGTACTGGCTAGTTTTGTGTCAACTTGACACAGCTGGAGTTATCACAGAGAAATGAGCTTCAGTTGAGGAAATGCCTACATGAGATACAACTGTAAGGCATTTTCTCAATTAGTGATCAAGGGGGAAAGGCCCCTTGTAGGTGGGAACATCCCTGGGCTGGTAGTCTTGATTCTATAAGAGAGCAGGCTGAGCAAGCCAGGGGAAGCAAGCCAGTAAGGAACATTCCTCCATGGCCTCTGCATCATCTCCTGCTTCCTGACCTGCTTGAGTTCCAGTCCTGACTTCCTTGGTGATGAACAGCAGTATGGAAGTGTAAGCTCAATAAACCCTTTCCTCCCCATCTTGCTTCTTGGTCATGATGTTTGTGCAGGAATAGAAACCCTGACTAAGACAATGTCTATATTTATAAAAATTAAATGAATAAATTATAGCAGTTTGGACTTAAGATAAATCAAACTTGCATTCTATTTCCCTTAAGATAAAATGTTAAAAATATCAAGACCTTCTAAAACAGGTAAACCTTTACAATTACCATCATCTGTCCTCTGATTTCTAGGTGTTCTGTGTCTACAATCACTTCAAATCTGAAGATCTCATGTACTAACTTCTATGATATTAATAATGATTTTAATTTTCTTAGGTGACTAGTAATTCAAACAGAGAATCCTCTTGAATCTACCCCACTATTCCCTTTAACCCAAAGAACAGGGGCAATAAAAATCTCAAGTAAAATACCCCACTCCCAAGAATTCAAACTAAAAATTATCTGAAGCTAACTTATAATAAAACATTTTTATCCAAAAGACTAGTATTTACTCAGCCTTTTTCAAGGCACTTTACCATCATCAATTATTTCTTAGTGAGACAGCCCAGGGTTATCCAACCATTTCACTGATGCAGAAATAGACACCAACAGAAGAGAACAGGGGCAGGAAAAGGGGTGATAGGAAGTATCTGGGAGGAACAGGCAGGCAGCTAAAAAGGAAACTCAAAAGAAAACGAGAGACAATTCTAAGGCTAGAATTGTCTAAGGCTAGAATTGGTTGCTGTAGCTGACCATCACAATCATTATTTTGGCTTTAGAGATATTTAAGATATATTTTGAAATAGGTAAAGTACTTTGCAAGTCTAGTTATAACCTAAGTTACTTACTAATAAATATGCAATTCCTTGGCATTAAAAATATCCAATTTCCAATGGGCACACTGATTTCAACTAACACTTGCAAAATATCTGTCTTCCACAGACCTAATCAGAAAATAAACTCATAAAATATATACCTTCATATAATCATAACAAAGTGCACAAAAATCACAGAAGTCAGAAATATGTTTTGGTTACAAGCAGAGGGTAAAGAACAGTGGCAAAAGTAACTGAGTTTGACCATTAGTCAAAGAAATGCTTGTTCTCTATCAATTATGATGTTCTTAGCAACCTTGAAATATACAAGGAAAAGATGCTGGTGGGTTGGTTGCCTTAAACACCAGAAACTAAAATGCATAATGGACTTTGAATAAATATATTTTGAACTGGGTGAATTCTAGAAAATAAACGCACACTGGTGGTTAATAAATACCTTAACTGAGCCATAAATCTAAAAGGCTGACAAAATATCTGACCAAATCATGACAAATAAGAAAAGATGCTTAAGGAGCAACTGTTTATCAGTTTTAAAACATCCTCTTATAGATAGTGCAATACCAGTAACATTATCAACATCCCCCTCACCAAATTACAATTCTAAAGCAGAGCAGGACCTCTGGGGTGAACAGGCTCATAAGGAACTTACCTCTGCTTGGAAGACATACATGGTATTCAAATTTTTCAAAGCTATTTAAATGGTTTGACTAAGTTCTTTTATAAATTTCAAACTATTCTAAAGACAATGGATAAACTCACTGTCTTCTCAAAATCTTAGATTTACTTTCAAGAGCTCATTTTAACATCCCTCCCATTAAATACAGAAAGCCACAAACAGATTAGAAGAATACCCATCATTACAAATAGGTTATTTAATGGTAAGAGGGGGCAAAGAAGATAAAATTGTCATTACATTTGGAATAAAGAACATTTCCAAACAATTAGAAAAAAATCAAGGTTATGCCAATGAAATAACACTATAAAACAACTGCTTATACACAAGTACATCTTACAATATTCTTCCCTCAAATTGAAAACAATGATACTGTCCCTGGAAAAATTAAAATTGCAACAATTGATGCTCTTTAAGGAAACAAGCATCTCCAATATTGTTGAAAATCATGCATCATAAGCTATCTCCCCTGCCTTGGTTTCCCCTTAGTAACCAATCTATTTTTAAAAGGCATCCTAAAGTCATACTAATGGCAAGTCATAAAGCTTAATATTCTCATTCTTCAAAAACAGAATCAGATTTCAAATTATAACCATACTTTGTGATGAATGACAAGTGTTTAACAACCTTCTTTAAACCATCAACACCCTCAGATAGAAATCTGTAAGTAAAGGTGAGCTGCCCACATATATACATGGCAGGACAATCGGGGAAGGGGGAAATGGGTGGTTACTAGTCAGCTTTTGAAGCCACATATATAGCTCAAGGCACTCCCCTCCCCCCTTAAAAATACAGTCGATAAAATTCTAATATCTCTTTCTCTGACTCTTGAAGTACAAGTACTATTCAGGTTAAAAAAAAAAGTCAATAAAGGAGAAGAACCTTTACAGAACTGTTTCGAAGCAAATGGTCACTACACTCAGGTTTTACATGACTGCTGACCATCATCTCCTTTAATACATCTCCTTGCCTGAAGGCTCTGGGGGGGGGGAGTTAGTCCTAGCCTTCCTGTCCAGCTTTATGTAGGAGTCATCCCCTCTGGAGGGCTAAACCTGTCAGGATCCCCAAAACACATACCTGGCATCAGACCCACAAGGGGCTCCAGGCCACAGGCACATCTTTTTAGGTTGATATTCCCTCCCAAAATCCAAGTTACTTCCCAAGTGCTTGTCTCAAAACCATTCAAAGTCATCCCTGACCCTTAGTCCTACCAAGCTCCCGCAAAGCCCCCAGGCTGCAGCTTGGCCCCACCTACCCTGGGGAGAATTGCAGAGGGCGCTGTCGGTGCTCCTGGAGAGGGGGCCTGTTGAGGGGAGCTGGGCCAGGGGCCCGAACGCCTCTAGCAAGATGAGCCAGTGAAGAGGGTCCGAATAAGTGTGAAGGTCAGCAGCGAGTGCTAGCAGCGGAGATGGCCCACAGAGAACACTAATTTAGACACTGCAGCCTTGGCATCTGGGGTAAAGCGTCCAGGGGTGTGAGGCAGGGGTGTTGGGACAAACTGAGGCGGGACGCTGGCGCGGCAGTAAGGGGGCGTTCCCAGCGCAGGACTTGCCCCTAAGGCTCCCTTGCCCTGCAGACAGCCATCAGGACTCCAACATCAGGACTCCATCTCCACTTCCCAAGGGGGACCAGGGCCACCAAGCACCTCAGGTCTTCTCCGCCCGAGCAAAAGCACTTCTGTCATGCTAACTCCGGGAGCAGGCACCAGACTTCACATTGCAGCCGCCATTTTTGAGAAGCCGCGCGCAGAGCCGCGCATGCCCCACAACCGACACAGCCACTCCGCCCTCCCAAAGCAGGCTGTGTGCCCGTGGTCGCTGCAAACACGCCCTAAGACTGCTGCCGCGGGTGGAGCTTGAGCCCAGGACCCAGCAACCTGCATGAACGAGTTTAAGCAATGGCCATCGTGGAGAAGTGGTGATGCTGAAAAGCCTTTGGCAGTTTTCCCTTATACTTCAGGATCAAAAATCCTAGCAACAGGCTAAGTACCCAAGACCCCTGGGGTCTAGCATCAAGTTCCATGCTGGTACTCACTGCCATTAGACTTTTAGATCCCTGGCTAACTCCTAATTTGGCCACTGACCCCCCCCCCCCCTAAAAAAAAAATAGTTCCACAAGAAACCAAGTCAAAGGAGCAAGGAAAACTCAGCTCCTACTATGGAACTGGAGCTGCGCCTTCCTTCTGAGGTTCCAACTCCTTCAGCTTAAATCCTCTTCACCATGGGTTTTAGGCACCAATGCCCTGCCAGTCCCACTTTCTGGATTTTATTGTTCTTAATTTATGCTTAATCTTAAAGACACGAGATTGGCCTAGTGACAAATCCTGTTTGCTCACATTTGATGGATCCCAGAAGGATTGAATACATAGTTCAACTTGTGTTTGCCCTGCACGTGCTTTCTCACCTGAGAGAAACCTATAGCATGAGTGGAGATCACTCAGAAGAGAGGAAGAAAAAAATTCCTTAAAATATAGCATCCAGCTATACAAAATACATCACACAAAATGCCATAGAAAACATTCACCACTAGTTCAGAGTTAAGAATCCAATTTCAAAGGTTTGCTTGAAAAATACACGCTATGCTCTGTTAGCCAAAAGTAAAAGTTAAGTCTCCTCTCCTCTCTATACCTCTATCCAAAACTCAGTGTAGGTTTTCTATCTGTTACCTTAATGTAGAATGGATTAAACTAAAAGCATATATCCACAGCAACAAAGAGTATATGCATTTCCTCCAATATAAAATAATTTTCATATGCAACTTTTACAGTAAGAAATAAATGCCACTCCTTCAAGAATGTTAGCATTGTATATAATAGGCATTGCTAGAAGATAGTTTTAGGAGAAAAAGGGAAAGCCTTTTTGGTCTCCCTAAGAAGCCAGTAGTGCCTAAGACAGTAAAATAGGATGTAGTCCCATATATTCATTCTTTTGAAACTGAATAGGCCTAATACCTAGAGATCTCCAGAATGATGTGATATTAAATTCTTTCTCTCTTCCTACTAACTGGGAAACTATCTCCCTGAAAATAATACAATATTCTCTTGGAGTAAATTAGCTGATAACTTGGGACATACAGTGCCTATTTCTACATGCAAATTCACATATTCTTGATTTCTGTAATGTACCTAGTTCAAGAAAGATCTAAACATGGTGAACTTACTACTGGTGATTTGCTTCACAATTTGAAAATCACTTGATAAATACAAATAAACAGATAAACACAAAAGCCTGATAAACTTAATAAATACAAATATAAACAGATTAACAGATAACCTTAAATGTTCTTTGTTTTCTAGAGCAAGGCAACGACCTTTTCATAGTACCCCTTTGCTTGACTTTTAATTTTTAACAAAAATAGTATTTTTACATCATGATCAACACATAACAGGATTTTACATTTTCGTAATTGCAGCCTTGAATACCACATTATTCTGTCTTTTCCCCTCCTATGGTGGGGACTTTCAACCCACACAATTGAGAAAAGAAGATGGAAATTTGTACCTTTAAGGGATGCTCAATATGAAGCCTGTTTTATTATGATGTACGAGCTACTAAACTGAACAAAAACATACCAAGCCTAAGCCTGCAAACTTCCAATGTACACCATATTAAAGGTCTAATGTCAGAAACAGTCAGGTTCTTGTCATCTACTATTTACTAGCATCATTTCCAAAATAGCAGGCAAGCAGTGCAGTTTCATAAAATGTTTTGGTACTGTGGGATAAGCCAGTTTTCTAGCAGTCTCTAAGAAAATTACTACATTTTTATTTTGGTGTGAACAGCCTTAAGTGGTTTAAATCCTGGGTAATCAAAGTGTCCAACTGTCTCAAGTATACTTTACTATTTCAGAACTGAATACTCTAAATTATTTTAGTATTGATTTTTTCAATAATAAATATTAAAGTAAATGGATTATCCTTTTTCTCTTTAAACATTGGTGGCTTTGGAAAATTTGTAAGTGAGAAACAAATTTTAGAATGTAAACTTCAAAAGTTGAGATAAAAATTTCCTAGAAAGCAATGTTGAATAAATGTCTGGGCCACTGGAGATGCTTGTGCATAGGCCTGATGACCTAGAGCTCAATCACTCAAGGCAGCAGGAAAGAATGGATTCCTAAGAGTTGTCATCTGAGTTTCAGAAGAGCACAGTAGCATACTCACCCTTATAAGGAGATATAACATTTTCTTTCCTGTAACTCATACTATAAAGACAATATACCATTGGGACTTCCAGGGAGAACACAGAGTCTTTACGACATGAGGATGCCGATTTTGAAATTGAAGAACTGAAAAACTACCGTCATGAACCTGAAATGATTCAATAATATTTTTCCCTCAACACTGTATCCTGACATGAGATCTAAATGTGGCTTCTATCCTAACAGAACTACCAACATGTGGATATTTAATATTAAATTTAATTGGGTTGAAAGTTAGTTCAGTAGTAGAGCATTTGCCTACCATGTAGGAGACGCTAGGTTCAAACCCTGGTACCACACACACACACACACACACACACACACACACACAAATATAACTAAAATTTCAGCAACAAGATCCAGAAACACTTCTATTGCTCCCACCTGGTCTCTGTGCCTAATTCTCATTAAGCCTATGATGTCAAAGGCCACTGCAGGAGAAGAAAGATCAGGGTTAGACCTAGGCTGAACCTAAGGTTTAGCACTCTTTTCTCTCTCTTTTTTTGTTTGCTTTTGTTTTGTTTTTTTGTTTTTTGTTTTTTTCAAGACAGGGATTCTCTGTGTAGCCCTGGCTGTCCTGAAACTCACTTTGTAGACCAGGCTGTCCTTGAACTCAGAAATCTGCCTGCCTCTGCCTCCCAAGTGTTAGGACTAAAGGCGTGCATCTCTTTTGTCTGTATTACCTGAAGAAATGACTGGTGGATAAAGTCAAGTAACAATACAATGCATGCATCTATCTTTCCATCTTCTTTGACAAAGTTTTATAGCAGATGTTTTCCAAGCATTGGAAAACTGGGAAGGTTACTACAAAAAGAGAAACTAAGGAAGGGCAAATACGCGGGTATTTACTTGGTTTTGGACAAAGGCACCACAAAACTATACCATAGCAACAAACAGAAAAGTAAATAATTTAGTGATACCTGGCTTAAAATATGCTTTCAGAATGTTAACATCCAACAAAAAGGAGAAAAACAAGAAAAAAATACTCTTCAACCTGAAGTAATATAGTAAGTAGAAAAAAAAAAAAAAAGAAACTGGAGCTAAAATGAAAAACTCTCTTCTCTTGAAAGACTATGAGGTCAGAGCACTACAGTAAGTCAAGACTAATGAACAAAGTAAGTGAAAACCCAGTGGTGGTAGGAATATTGAACTTCAACATGAGGTGATTCAAGATAAACCCAAATGAAGACAACCACATATCTCAGTGATAAGAACTTATTAAAACTGTTGATTATATAAATAGCATCAAATTTTTTGAAAACTTTAGAGTATAAATTTAGACTAAAGATTATGTTTACTACTCAAGCATAAGAATACTCAATGCCAAATAGTTCTGCAGTATAAAGCAGCTCATAAGAAACTTTAAAATTATTTAAAAATATCATGTTTCCATTATTATTTTAGCATAGTTTAAGCTGAATAACTCTACCTTGAAATCAACCATCTGAAATGTTCCAGTATCTAAAAACCAGTGCCAAAATGTTGCTTTAAGGAAAAAACACATCATGAAAACCTGTTTCATGCACATTATTAAAAATATTGTATAAAATACTGTACTATATATAATATATACCAGTGAATTTCATATGTAGACCTGATACCCTAAGTATCTACATGTGTTTATCATAAAACTTCTAAATACAAAAAAACCCTCTACTCTTAAGTACTATGCATAAAGAACATTCAAACTGTAGAAACCCAGATTTTGTTAGTATTAATTACTCATGAAATGACTAATTCAGTAAAGTAAGAAAACAATAAAATCAAAGTAACGTTATTATTATCCCATAAAAGATAAGTATGAAAATAATTTGATATCAGTGCAAAAAAACTTGACTAATTACCCTATTTGTTCCCATGAAGACATGTGAAATAAATGTAATCATTAAAAAACTATTCAGTTGATCATAGCAGTCTCATTTCAAATTCTCTATAGCTAAATAGAGTTAGTACCTATTAAAATGGAGAAAGAAAAGCATTGTCTTTCATACTAGATAAAATTATTCCCAATCATTACTATTTGAAGAATAGACCATCATGATTTACTAGCAAGAAACTGGCTTTTGCAAAGACAGAATCTCAGACTCCAGATTAAACTTAATGAGAATTTCATTTTTCAAAGTTGCAAAAAGTTGGGGGCGGATTATGAATGTTGGAGAAGCATTGATCCAAATCACTCCTAATGTTAGCTTATATGCAGCAACTATCTATCAAAGAGAATGGAGTGTATATGAATGAAAATTGCAATCACAGCACTATGACGAAAGAGACAGGAGAAATATGCAAGTACAAGCCAACCTGCAATAACAACGTCTAGACATTCAGGGTTACAGGACTATACTGTCATGAACAACAACAAAAAACTAAAGGTTCTTTGTTTAAGATGGTACTAGTCTACACATATAACCCCAGCACTGAAGAGGTCAAGGCACAATGACAAAGAATTAGAAGCTAGCCTAGACTACCCATGCAAAAGGATCTCTGTTAAACACGCAAAAGGATAATCAACCTATAACATCTGCTAAGCACTGATATCCAAAGTGCCTTCAGATAATCTAGCTAGGTTAGCCAGATGTTCCTTTCCCTCCCATTACTACAAAGGGCTACCTCAGGAAGCTACTTACTCTATTTAACATAAAGATCTTCCTATAGGCTGGGCATGGTGTCACACACCTTGAATCCCAGCACTTGGAAGAAAGAGGGAGGCGAATTTCTGAGTTCAAAGCAAGCCTGGTCTAAGAAGTGAGTTCCAGGACAGCCAGGAGTATACAGAGAAACCCTGTCTCGAAAAAACAAAAGAAAACAAAACAAAACAAAACAAAAAAAAATCTTCCTATACAAGACCTTTCTTCCACTATACAAAATTAGCTATAATTTGGCAGATTCTCAAAGGAAGCACACCAGGGGAGAAAAAAAGAGGAAAAAGGATACTGAGATACATTATCCAGGAAATTCAAATACATTCTATAGTCATATGTTATTGAAGTAATTTTCTTGTCAACCTTTAAATCTGTAATGATAGCTGCTTCCAGAATACAGAAAACAGAATCTATTACACAGTTCTTGGCTACAAGTGAAAGAATCATAAAAATTAGTTTTATGATAAATCATAAAGTATAAAAGTCACTCTCGCTAATTATACTCTTTACAAGGCACTAGAAAACACCTCAAATTTTATCCCAGTGACAAATACATAAACTCATTAAGCATTCTCAAAACCATAAAAAGCCTAATAACATAGTCACTGATACAACACTGTGTTAATCAATGGGATACAAAAGAGGAATCTATATGTACATAAAAAGAATTAATGAATTACAGCAATACATATAAGTTAGAACATAAAGAAAATATGAACCCAGAGATATGGAAATATTCCACACAAACTTGATAGCCATTAGTTAGGTTAAAAATTACAAAAAATAACTTTTCAGCCACACCTTGACTGATATCCAAAGTGTCTTCAGCATGTCTAGCTAGGTAGACAGATGTTCAGTTGCCTACCATTGCTACATAGGGCTACATTATGAAAATATTCATTCTGTTTAACAAAAAGATTATCCCATAAAATACCTTATAGACATATAAGGTATATAACCGCAACTATTTATGAAAAGCACCAAGAGAAGTAACTGGCACCTAAAATTACTCAACAGGCAAAAAGAAAATTTAAAAATTACTCCAAAGCAGAAGGCTGGTTATAAACATCGCGAGTAAGTAATAAACCAGCACTTGGTTCAGCATCCCACCACCAGAACCCCTGGGGTTCAGGGAGAAGTCAAGGAACTAGAAGGTTCCAGAAGCCCTCGAGGGCCATCATTGAAGGGGGAGGAGGAAACGGCCGAGGAGAGGAGGACTTGCTGGGCCGAATCCCGAGAAACATTCTACTCACTGCCATGGTGAGCAGAGGGGTCCACTGGGCCGAAGCCCACACTTGGAATCAAAGGAGCCGGCCCTCAACTCGGAGAAAGCCCACCAGCCACGGGAGAAAGCCGTTAAGGCTTCAGCGCTTTGGCGCCTCAGCCTCGGACCCAACGGCCCAAGCTGCCAATCAGGCAACAGGGATTTCTGGGAACCGGAAGTGAGAAACTTCCTCAGCCAGGCGAGAAAGCCGTTAAGGCTTCAGTGCTTTGGCGCCTCAGCCTCGGACCCAACGGCCCAAGCTGCCAATCAGACAACAGGGATTTCTGGGAACCGGAAGTGAGAAACTTCCTCTACCGCCCCCTACAGGCGGGGCTTAAAAGCAGCCTGTGGCACCAGAAACGGAACCCCGATGCCCATTTGTGGATGCTGGCTCCCGGCTGCCAAGTACTGCGACACCCATTACCGAGATGTTGGAAACTTAAACACCAACACAGGCTAGACTTTTGCATCCCAGAGGTAGTGGAGGAACTTACATGTAACTGATAAGCAAGCTTTAGTTGTAAAGCACGGAACAGACTTTTAACTTGGATTGAACAAGAAGGAATTTCCGTATCCCTTCTCTTCTGAGGGTTCTACTACAAACACTCTACTTGCAAAGTAGGCACCAGGAAAAGATTTAACACAGGCGAAGGGGAGAGAAGGGAAGATGCTGGAAAAGAAAAACAGATCACTGTGGAGAAGACTGGGAAAAACGAGGTCCTTTATTTACAAATGGTTCATGGAGAGAAAGTGGGTGAGAACTTGATAAAGATATGGAAAAGCGTAAGATCAGCCTAGAACGAGGAGTGGGAATAGGCTTGGAGCAATGGGGAGAGAGTGTGGGAATGTTGGAAAATAAGGCAGAGGGGTGAGAAAGGGTAAAGGGTATAGAAAAAAGAATCTGGAGGAGAAGACACCTTAAAGGAAAAAAGTGGGGATTAGTGGAGGAATAAATTCCATAATACAAAATCTAAAAGGGGGGAACACCAGGTAAAATATTGTCAAATGGAGAAATGGAATTTCTTTGAAAGTACACATCTCACCCTGATGACTGAGCAAGATTCAATTCTTTTTCTCCTGAAGTGGAAATAGGACCATCTGTGAGTTCAAGTCCACCCTGGTCATACAGAAACCCAATCTCAAGAAACAACTAACAGTGCTGTGATGGTTGCAAGGACAATTTCTACAACTACAAATAAAACCACCAGCAGCAGCAACAACAGCAACAGGAATACAACAACAAAAAAAGATAATAGTGGAAAACTAATGGGTTCTAGAAGAGCAAAATGGGTTTAGGAATCTGGAAAGTAGTGATGAAGGAAAATTGTCTTGTACAGGTACAATAGTTTACAGAGTTGAAAATGGGAAGATAAAAATACAGGAACATGGCTGGAGAGATGGCTCAGCGGTTAAGAGCCCTGACTGCTCTTCTGAAGGTCTTGAGTTCAAATAACAGCAACCACATGGTGGCTCACAACCATCTGTAACAAGATTTTGGGCCACTCTTCTGGAGTGCCTGAAGACAGCTACTGTGTACTTACAGAGAATAAATAAAGAAAACTTTTAAAACAAATACAGTAACAACGGGGCGAGACGATGAAGGCCGAAGGGATAAAGCCAGGCACTCAAAGTGTAGAAGTACAATAAGAAGTGGTATAAAGACATAAACAATACAGAGAACAAAAAACAAACTATTATGTGACTGCAGGAATTTCTTTTGTGGCCAAGAATATTTGGAGTTCTGTAGCCTTCTTTTATGTTTATGGGCATGTCTTTCTTTAGGATAAGGAAGTTTTTCTTCTATCATTTGGTTAAAGATATTTACTGGCCCTTTAAGTTGGGAATCTTGTCTCTCTTCTATACCTATTTTATTTATGGTTGCTTGTATGTGTGCTGGTGGGGGATTATTTGCTGGCCCAGGGGCATCTTATCAGTAACCTCACTGGGTAAGAGGAGAAAAGCCTCCACATGGAGCCACCAACCTTTCACAGACCTTAGTGATCATGTAGTGTCAACTGAAGAACACCTGCCTAAGTCATTGATGGTACACTGAAAGATGCAGTCTAGCTTGGGGTTTTCACTTAGGTCACTGAGCTGTGTGGCTTCAGGCAGCAGTGGTTACATGTTCTCCTGATTTAGTAGTCTCCTGATGTCTCTTTTTTCTCCCTTGCCCTATTCTTCTCCACAATGTCTTTCCTTCCCATCCTATTATTTTTATCCCCCTCGTGTTTTTTTGTTTTAAATCACATCTGTATCTTTTGACCTATGCTGCCTCCTCTCCCAGCTTTTCTGTTCACTCCTTCTTACTCCTTCTTTACCCATATCCTCAGCCTATTCCTCCTGTTCTCTGTATTGTTTATGTCTTTATACCAGGCAGGAAAACAAGTAAGGATAATACTATGCAGGATAACACTCCCTGAATGTGAATGAATTATAACTATCTAAAACAGCAATCTACCTTTCCTTAAAGACAACCAGAAGTAAATAGGAGAGAGGCAGGATCTGAAGCTGGTGACACTGGATGGACTCTGGCCTCTTCAGAGGTTCAAGAAAGTACATCGCAACTTCCACACCTATCTAGGGACAAAACAATTATACAGTCTGCCTAGAAGACTGACAGAAGGAGCTCCAAGGTTTAAAGGGAAAACCATGGAGAAGGATCATGCTTTTGCTCAGGTACAGTCCTGGGAGTACCATGGATTACAGACAAGTTGTTAAGGGCTAGCTAGGACTGTCTGGAGTGTTTCCACAAGCCCTGATGTATGGAGAAATACCTCCGTTCCTTTTCTAACACCAGGCCCATGCTAAATAGGCAATAGACATTTTAAAGGATTTGATGAAAAACTATCAAAAATAAAATTAGAAAGGTCAACTGTGAAACAACTGTTTTCCTTGTCTTCTGATTCACCAGCAAACAAAGTAATCCAAGAACTGATGCCCATTCCTCACCATCAGTCCCTTTTGGTCCATTCTATGCTTGTTTGTTTTCTAGTTTTGGGTGGCATCCTGAGGCACAAGTTAGTCAGTCATACCTTGGGTCTAAGCAATCATGTATCTAATTCTGACAGCACAGACCCATCGGATGAAACCCAATTGACCCTATTAGGCAGCACTCTGTCTGTCTGGCATGACTTCTCTTAGGCTCCAATGTATGAGGTCCATAATTACCCTTCCTTCTGTACTGGAGGGTCCAGGTTCAGCAACCAGCTCTCCAAAACCAGCAAGTTGCACTCCAGTGGCAGGCTCCTGAGAGAAACATCACAAGGGGAGAAGTTAGAGGAGTCAGGGAAGTTTGAGATCAGGGGTGCTCATACAAAGCTACTGCTGATGAGGAAAACTTATTAGGAAATTTAGCATCTTATATAGAGTTTTCTTGAAAGGTAAAACAGGACCGTTTCAGGCAAAGCTCCCACACAATGAAATGAAGTCAGATGAAGAGTCTTTAAAGCAAGGATGCATAAGTGTACCTGGTTTTAGACTAGCAACTAAGCTCACTCTGCATATATCTATGCCTCAAAATTCCCAGGATTCCCTTGTCCCAGTAATGGGGAAGGCTGATGAAGGAGGAATGGATAAGCCTAGGAATGAAAGTAGTACCTGGGAAACTGAGACCTGCTGTCACGGACACATGAAGGCAACTATGGTTTGAGGTCCCTGGGTTACTGTGATGCTCCACATTCTACAGACACTCCTCATCCTAAATTCAGCTAGCTCAAATAGTCCCTTGATCTCCTAACAGCTTTTCCATAGTTACCCAAAAACTTATGAATATGCATGGTCTTCCCTATTTCGTAAAATGTCGTAGATTTTCATGGAAATAGGATCAGAACTGTGAGAATTATAAAAAAAAAAAAATCACTGCTTCAGTTGTCAAGAGTAACATTCTCATTCCAAATGTGCATTCAGATACAAAACTAACTGAGCAGAATCATGGGCAACACAGAGTCACAGGCTTTAAGAGAAGGGCATTCGAAAAGCCTGACAAACACCAACAACCTAAAAGAGGGGAAAGGTAACCAGCACAGCAATATGGGTGTGAATAAGGAAAATAAGTAAATATGTGCTCAGAATAAAAAGTCACAATATAAGTAAGTCGCAGGTATGGCTCCCATTATTCTTCACAACATAACTTGCATGGCAATACAGGCTGAGGAAAGAAGGGCAACAGGAAACTAATTGGCCAACTCTGTCAAATTCAGAACATGCAGACAGTACAAATAATGAAGAGTAGAAAGAAGCACTCAAAAGTACTGTGACTGTCAGATACATTAAAAACAAGGAGGAGACACAGGCTCAGTAGAAAGCTGGTTGCTCCAAAATGAGCACAATTGAGCCTCATCTGAAGCTCTATCCACGGACAGGATGTACAGGGACCGCAGGATGAAGCCACTAAGCTCTACAATCCCTGGCTTCTAATGAATAGCAGGACACATTCACACATCCATCCAGATCGTCACAGAGAAACTGGAAAAGCCCTGGGATTCCTATGACATTCCAAGGTTACAGTTTGTCCACAAAGGAAAACACTCTGACTAATACTATTTCTACTGGAAGCTTCTACCCTCAGCAGGTCTGGTACTTTGGGCGGAATAATTCTCAGTTCCAAAGGACTATCTTCGTTGGTCTCACTTATCTTGCAGCCTCCCAAAGCATTCTTACTATTCATCAGTGGAGACAACTTCATTATCTGCTCATAACCAAAATGCATGCAGAATGGCAAACACCACCATTATATGGAGGTTTCATAATAAGTATTTAATAGTTGTTGTTGTTCCCTAAAAGGAAAGCACAGATGGGATTCCTATAAGAAAGGTTCCAAAGCAGAATACAGCTGGGAGTCAGGAAGCCCGTGGTGCCTATGCTCAGAAAATACTTACACACATACAGCAAATATCATATTTGTGATGACTAATAAAATACCTATAACTAAAATATATAAGCAATGCCAAACAACTACATCAGAAATTTCAAACAACTCAATAAAAAAACCTAACCTGTGATACTCCTCACAGGCTATCCAGACAAGGGGACAGATAACAGCACAAGAAACAACTTATAAGCAGAGTATGAACAGTGCAGGGTGATGAGGCTCACATATGAAATTCTAGTACTACAAAGGAAGGCACACCCATGCAATCCCTCTACTACAAAGAGGGCAGCAGTTGGATCAGGAGCTCAGGACAGATCAGCAGAGATGTTAATCTCACAGTTATGCTCCCTATGAAAAACAAAAACTATCCAGATTGGTCATGGTGGTATACTCTGAAATCACAGCATTTGAGGCGCTGTGGAGAGGGCATGTGGACCCTCACTGCAGGCAAGGAAACAATTAAGACAATGCCACTACCTATTTTAGCTACAGGGCAATTTGATTCATGGACCTGGACATTAACCAAGACTTTTTTCAAAATAACAATGTAAAAACTGGATATCCACGCTGAAAAAAAAATGCAGGGGTATCTATGCACCTGGGAAACCCACAAACACGCACCAAAATCAAGGAGACAACACCAATAAGTGGCTTGGTTCCAAACATGGCAAACATTTTCAATCCAAAAACCAGCAGGGCACATTGAAAGAGTCAAATCCAGAAAGCTCAGATAGCTCTCTCTGAAAATCTCTATACTTGTCTGAAGCACAAGGGCTACTGGGCCCAGGGACACACTTAAAAAGAGGAAACAATAAACAAACTCTACTCCAGTCTTTCTGGGTACTATCTCCTTCCTTACATCTATGTGTCTCTGCTTCAGCTCTGTTTCTGTATCTGTCTCTGTCTGTCTGACTCTCTCTCTCACTCTCTTTTGCTTTCTCTCTCTAACTCTCATCATCTTACTCTCTTTAACTCTTGTCAGTGTGTTTGTGTGTGTGTGTGATTGTACATATGTTCTGTTGTGTTGTGTGCAAACCTGAGTATCTCTTACACTTCCTAAAAAGAGGCAGGGTGGCAGTCAATCAACCAGACATGCAAGGAAAAGGACAAGGATGGTAATTCCCTCCCCCCTCACACACACACACACACACACACACACACAAAGAGACAAAGAGAGAGACACGCAGACACTGAGACTTACTTTAACCAAAATTCAAATAAGACATTGGATGCTACTGAAGACAGACTTCAATTAAATTCCACACTCGAATGCTATCAGATAACTATGATTCAAAAGTCATAAAATCTAGTACAAGTAAGAAATGATCATAAAAACATAGATCCAAAGAAACATTTAAAGAAAGTTTGCACTGGAAACTGACTATCAACACCTGATCAGTCCACGATCATAAATAGCAATAGGAACATACCCTTATATAAACTACCTATGCTCCAAAAAGATACCCATACATAAAATATTGGAGACCTAGAATTGGGAACTAACGTCCAAAAATGCAGGATCGAAAGGAAACAATATAGGAAAGAGAGAAAGATGGAGAAGTGTATTACAAAGCCTCGAAAAAATACAGGAGAAAAACTAAAGAGACAGGGAAGGAAAAAACGAGGTGAGAAAGACAGAACAAAATAGGGATAGTGAGGGGGAGAAGTGGAACAGAGGCAGGAGGGAAGCAAGGAAGGTAAGGTGGGGCAGTAGGAAAGCAAATAAACTTCCCCAGGAGCCTGGGTGAATGATGACACAAAGGGAGGGAAAGGCAAGGGGGGCAGACCTTGGGAGGAGGCAGAGTGTGGGAGAGAACAAAAAGGTGTGAAAACCCTTGTAAAGAGAGGGGAACAAGGAAGGACCATGGAAAGAGGGAAGAAGGGAGGGAAACCACTCCCGATATCTTCCAACAAAAATCAATAATGTTTAAAAATTGCTCCAAAGCAGAAGGCTGGTTATAAACATCGCGAGTAAGTAATAAACCAGCACTTGGTTCAGCATCCCACCACCAGAACCCCTGGGGTTCAGGGAGAAGTCAAGGAACTAGAAGGTTCCAGAAGCCCTCGAGGGCCATCATTGAAGGGGGAGGAGGAAACGGCCGAGGAGAGGAAGACTTGCTGGGCCGAATCCCGAGAAACATTCTACTCACTGCCATGGTGAGCAGAGGGGTCCACTGGGCCGAAGCCCACACTTGGAATCAAAGGAGCCGGCCCTCAACTCGGAGAAAGCCCACCAGCCACGGGAGAAAGCCGTTAAGGCTTCAGCGCTTTGGCGCTCGGACCCAACGGCCCAAGCTGCCAATCAGGCAACAGGGATTTCTGGGAACCGGAAGTGAGAAACTTCCTCAGCCAGGCGAGAAAGCCGTTAAGGCTTCAGTGCTTTGGCGCCTCAGCCTCGGACCCAACGGCCCAAGCTGCCAATCAGACAACAGGGATTTCTGGGAACCGGAAGTGAGAAACTTCCTCTACCGCCCCCTACAGGCGGGGCTTAAAAGCAGCCTGTGGCACCAGAAACGGAACCCCGATGCCCATTTGTGGATGCTGGCTCCCCGGCTGCCAAGTACTGCGACACCCATTACCGAGATGTTGGAAACTTAAACACCAACACAGGCTAGACTTTTGCATCCCAGAGGTAGTGGAGGAACTTACATGTAACTGATAAGCAAGCTTTAGTTGTAAAGCACGGAACAGACTTTTAACTTGGATTGAAAAAGAAGGAATTTCCGTATCCCTTCTCTTCTGAGGGTTCTACTACAAACACTCTACTTGCAAAGTAGGCACCAGGAAAAGATTTAACACGGGCGAAGGGGAGAGAAGGGAAGATACTCCAAAAGAAAAACAGACCACTGTGGAGAAGACTGGGAAAAATGAGGTCCATTATTTACAAATGGTTCATGGAGAGAAAGTGGGTGAGAACTTGATAAAGATATGGAAAAGCGTAAGATCAGCCTAGAACAAGGAGAGTTAATATGCGTGGAGCAATGGGGAGAGCGTGGGAATATATGGGGAAGGGTTAAAAAAATGAAGGGATAGGGTCTGGTGGGAAAGACACACAAGAGTAAAAAAAGGTCTGGAAGGTGAATACGTTTTTGAAGACATAAAAAGGATGGACAACAGGGAAAGTATTGTCAAAAGGAGAAATGAAAATGCTTTGAAATTGCACATCTGTCTCTGATGACTGAAAAAGATTTAATCCCAGTATTTTGGAAGCAAAAAATAGAACCATATGAGAGTTTCAGACAATCCTGGCTGGATACAGACCGTGACACAAACAAACAAACAACAAACAAACAAAACCAATGATGAGGATGATGGCGAAGACATCATCTACCAAAACCACCACCATCAAAACAACAAATAAAAAACAATACTGGGAAACTAATGTAGTCTGGAAAGTGAAAACACGTTCAGGAAGATAGAACACGGTCTTGTAAACGGGACAATGGTTTAGAGTGTTTTAAATGGGAAGATAAAAATACATTATTAACAATAGGGGAATGATAAAAGAAGGGACAACGCAGGCACTCAAAGTGGGGAAGTGCAATAAAAAAGGGGAACAAAGACATAACCATTAAAGGGGAAAGGAGGAACATGCTGAGGATATGGAGAAAGAGGGAGAAAGAAGGAGTAAACAGAAAAGGCATGAGAGGAGGTGGCAATGGACAAAAGACAAGGGTGTGGGACAAGGCAATGGTCAAAAGAATAAAGGATAAAGGATAAAAAGGGAAGGAAAGATATTGTGGACGAAAATTGGGCAAGGGAGAAAATCAGAAAGACATTGACTGAAAGTATAAAATCAGGAGAACAATTTAATCACTGCTGCCTAATGGCACCCGCACCCATCACTTTGTAGGCAGCAGCCACCAGGGGAAAAAAAGAAATCCATGAGTTCTGGCCACACAGAACAAAGGATATAACTAAGCAATGAACTGAGGAATGAAGAAACTTAAAGTATCAACATCAATCCATCCATGGATCCATCCATCCATTAATTCATACATCTACCCATCCTCCCATATATCCATCTATCCAACCATGCATGCATCCATCCAATTTTACAGGCTGATACAGGCTGGGTACCCCATATCCAAAAAACATAAATTAGGTTTGAAAATTACAAGGATGGTGCAGACCCATCCTCCTAGGGAGTAGAAACTAGATTCAAGAAGCAAGATAATTGTTGGCCACTCTACTAAGAAGAATAACAAAAGACTGCCTGAAGCAAGAACACATTGCTGAAGCAATTAAAAACCCTAGGCACCAAGGCTGAGTTCAAAACCTAAACGTACATGGTGGGAGGAAATAGCCTCCTATCCTGCAAGTTCTCATATAAACCTGGGAGATACCAAAGGGTTGTTCATGCATGAGTACAGAGTATGTACACTCAAACACACAAGAACAAAACGGAAGGACCTGCAAAAGCACACTCACATGAGACCCACTGGCACACATCTCTCCCGACACACATGAAATGCTGAAGAAAATTACTGAAAGGATGTAGGGTTCGATGAGATTAGCCAACAGAGGATCAAATATTTTGATAATTAGTTACCGGGGAGTAGGATGATTTCAAAGTATTAGAAAATCTGGACTGGTTGGAGTAAGTGTGTCAGCATGGGTGGAGTGGGCTTTGAAGATCCAAAAGCTTATTCCAAGTTCAGAGTATGGATATTATTAAGGAAGACCCTAAAACTTTTAAACAATGTCCTGCCTGCTGGATACCTATGATTGTTCATGCATATTGGCACAACTTGAGCCTTTTGTCTGAGAAACAATATTTGGAAATGAGAATAAATCACTTGCTCCAAAATAGTCAATAAGCAGAAAAGGAGCTATGTTTGGATGGCTCTACACTGCATGGCACATCCATATCACTGAACACATCTTGAATCTGGGAGTGACCTGGAATATATACACAGGGAAGGTACACAAAGAGAAATATGGGGAAATGGTGTTTTAAGAAGAAAGCATGCCAAAGAAATCTACCAACTCACAGCAAATCAGCGACCTAAGCAAAAGCACCAAACTACACTGTATCCCTCAAAGCACCAAACTACACGGTATCCCTCAATGTACCATCAACAACTGGGCAGGTACTGGTTATTTAAAATTGTTGTTCCTCCTATAGGGTTGCAGACCCCTTTTGCTCCTTGGGTGCAAAATTGGATGGATGCATGCATGGTTAGATAGATGGATATGCGGATGGATGGGTGGATTATGAATGAATGGATGTATGGATGTATAGATCTGTTCAGGAGGCACTAACCCTTCCCTAAGTTCTGTGACAAGTTGATGGCTCCTCAAGAAGGCTTTCCTCTTTTTCCCTGGTAAGAAGCTGCCCATGGACCAGCAGATAATCCCCCACCAGCACACAGGCAAGCAACCCAAAAGAAATTCAGTGGGACATTTAGAAAAATCAGAGAAAATGCATCACTGCCTAAAGGGTAACTTCATGGGAAGTGTTTTATGGGTAAAATGGGAATGAGAAAGTCTGTGAAGTTGTGAAGATGGTGAAAACCTATGCTGTAGATGCATGCAACTGTCACAGAATCAAAATGATACCACTAACACCTACTTGCAAAGCACTGACAGCTTAGAAAAACCAACTAGAGATGACAAGACCACACTTCAACAATAATGTTTACATATTCCTTAATGGGAAAATCAGTTCTGGCCTTAGAAGGGATTTTCAGCCTGTGCTATACAGGGAGGGGGCAGCAGTCACTCCTGAATGCAGCTCTGAGGAATTGTTACTCTAGGCCTTTTACCCTCAGGGGCCTATACATGGAAAGCAGGTAAAAGTCAAAATGACAAACCTGTGCAACAATCAAAATCCTCACAACAGGAATTTTATAATCCAAGACTACATATATTCTAGGGATAGTAGGATTCAAATGCTGTCAGTGTAAACAAACTACAGACAGGAGACCAAATATAGATGATTCTGTATAGGATAACACTCCCAGAATTTGTATGAATGCAAGTATCTGAAAGACCATTTTATCTTTCCTTAAAAAAAGACGCCCCAGTATAGGGGAGTGCCAGGGCCAGGAAGAAGAATTGGGTAGTTTAGGGAGCAGGGGGAGAAGGGGACAGTATAGGGGATTTTTGGAGAGAAAATTAGGAAAGGGGATAGCATTTGAACAACGGAGGAGCTAGAGAAAGTACCCAAGGAGCTGAAGGGATCTGCAACCCTATAGGAGGAACAACAATATGAACTAACCAGTACCCCCAGAGCTCGTGAATCTAGCTGCGTATGTAGCATATGTAGAAGATGGCCTAGTCGGCCATCAATGGAAGGAGAGGCCCTTGGTCTTGTAACGATTATATGCCCCAGTAGAGGGGAATGCCAGGGCCAGGCAACAGGAGTGGGTGGGTTGGAGAGCAGGGTGGGGGGAGGGAATAGGGGACTTTCAGGATAGCATTTGAAAAGTAAATGAAGAAAATATCTAATAAAAAAGAAATGTAGCCGGGCGTGGTGGCACAGGCCTTTAATCCCAGCACTCGGGAGGCAGAGGTAGGCGGATTTCTGAGTTAGAGGCCAGCCTGGTCTACAAAGTGAGTGCCAGGACAGCCAGGGCTACACAGAGAAACCCTGTCTCGAAAAACCAAAAAAAAAAAAAAAATGTAAATGAAGAAAAATCTAATAGAAAAAGAAAAGGAAAGGAAGAAGGAAAAGGAAAAGAAAAAAAGAAAAAGGAAAAGGAAAAGAAAAAAAGAAAAAGAAAAAGAAACCACAACCAAAAGGAAAAAACGGCATGATCTAGGGGTTGGTGACACTGGAATGGACTCCAGTTTCTTCAAGGTTCAGGAGAGCACATCACATCTTCCAAACCTATCTAGGGGCAGAACAAGTATGCACCTTACCCAGAAGACTGACAAGAAGGAGCTCCAAAGTTAAAAAGGGAGAAATGTAGAAGAATCTTGATTTTGCTCAGGTACAGTCTTGGGTGTATCTTAGATTACAGACAAGTTGTTAAGGGATAGCTAGGCCTGTCTGGAGCATTCCCAGAGTCCCTGATATATGGGGAAATATTTCCTTTTCTAAAACCAGGTCCATGGTAGAAAAAAAAAAGTAATAACATTTTAAGTGATTTGAGGACCATAACATCAAAAATAAAATGAAATTGGTAAACTGAAAGAGAATCATTTCCCTTGGCCTCTAACTCATCAGAAAACAACATAATCTAAGAACTGAAGCTAATTTCTTATCCTCAGCCCTTTTTTGCTTTTGTTGTTTGTTTGCTTTCTTGCTTGTTTATTTTTTGGTTTGGGGGAATTGTACGGGAACAAAAATAAATCAAAGTCATACTTTGGTTCTGAACAAGTGTGTATCTAATTCTCACAAACCCATCAATATGAAACCCAATTGACCATATTAGTCAATACTGTGTCTATCTGGCATAAGGCTTCTCTTATGCCTCAATATTTGAGGTCCATACTTACCATTTCCCCTGTACTGGGATGTCCCTGTTTAGTAACCTGTTGTCCAAGACCAGAAGTTCCTTCTGCAGTTGCAGGTTCCTGAGAGACAGATGACCAAGAGAGAAGAACTTAGAAAAGACAGGAAAGCTTGGGATAACGGTTGTGTGCATAAGCTGACAGCTGATGCTAAAAAATTTATTAGGAAATTCGGCATCTTATATACAATTTTCTTGAAAGGTAAAATGGGACAGTGTCAGCCAAAGCTAACACACACAAAAATAAAGTCAGGCAGAAATCTATCAAACAAAGATACATACATAAGTGTACCTGGTTTTAGACTAGCAACTAAGCTTGCTCTGCATATATCTATGCCTCAAAGAACATCCAAGACTGGACAAGCACAATGACAGGCTAGAAAGAGATGGAAATAAAACAGAAACATTCACCAAGGCATGCTGGCCCTGAAATTCCTCAATGCAAGGGAACAGCAAGAAGCCCCTAGGGACAAATGTGAAGGAGAAAAACACTTGGGGGTGTCTACCTCCCAAGTCCCATGAAAACAGTAGATGCATCCTTGGATACATATATTTATATATGCATGCAGGTATATGGATGGACAGAGGGAGGGACAGACAGATGGATGGATGGATGGATGGATGATGGGTGGGTGGGTGGGTAGGTGAGTGTCTGAATGTATTCTTATGTATGTGGGTGAGCGTTTATTGGAAGTGTAGATCTGTGAATGTAGATAGGAGTATAGATAGAGATAGAAAAATTGACATAAACACAGATAAATACATAGAGATATAAATAGACAATGAGACAGAGATGGTTAGACAGATAAATAAAGAGATACATTCCTCTGTCCATACAGACATACAAAAACATAGACAGACCATTTTATTTTCCTAGGATGATAATATGACGAAATGGCATATAGTGGTTGCTATAAATGATAGTACTCTTAAAAGCATCTTCTTGTTAATAGAATTTTCCACAGGGCTAAAAGCAAAATGGCTCTGAATATAACCTGGGGCTTAGAAAAACAACTAAAGCTCTCTTTACTCCATTACATATAAATTAAGAGAAAACGTTAAAACATGGGCTACCCAAGTTCCCAGTATTTCCTTGTCCCAGAAATGTGGAAGACTGATGAAGGAGGAATGTTTAAGCCTAGTAATTAAAGTCCTACCTGGGAAACTGAGACCTGCTATCAAGGACACATGAAGGAATCTATTCTTTGAGGCCCACGACTTACTATGATGCTTCATTTTTCTACAGACACTACACATCCTAAATTTAGCTACCTCAAATATTCCCTTGATCTCCTAACAGGTTTTCCACAGTTACTCCAGAACATGGTCAGCCCTGTATTTTACCAAGCCCTAGCTTTTTCTGGAAATATGATGACATCTGTCAGTATAATAAGAAGGATCTCTGCTTTTGTTCTCGAAAGTAACATTCCAATTCCAACTGTACATTCAGCTACAAAACTAACTGATCATAAGACATGAATAACAGTCACAAGCTTTGAGAGCAGGGCATGCAAAATCCTAACACCAACCAGCTATCAGTAACTGTCCACAAAGGACACAGGGACAGGTATCCAGCACAGCAACTTGGGTTTTGGATGAGGAAAAAAGTAAAGTTGTGTCAGAATAAGAAGTCAAACTCGGTAGCAGTTATCATTAGTATAATTCTTCACAACATAACTTGCATGGCAATAGATGCTGAGGAAGGAAGAGCAACATGAATCTAATAAGCCAACTCTGTCAAATTCAGAACATGCAGACAGTACAAACAAATGAAGAGTAGAAAGAAGCACTCAAAAGCACTGTGACTGTCAGAGACATTAAAAACAAGGAGGAGACACAGGCTCAGTAGAAAACTGGTTGCTCCAAAATGAGCACAATTGAGCCTCATCTGAGGAGCTCTCCACACACAGGATGTACAGGGACCACAGGATGAAACCACTAAGCTCTACAATCCCTGGCTTCTAATGACCATCAGGACAGATTCACACATCCATCCAGCTTGTCACAGAGAAACTAGAAAAGCCCTGGGATTCCTATGACATTCCAAGGTTACAGTTTGTCCACAAAGGAAAACACTCTGACTAATACTATTTCTACTGGAAGTTTCTACCCTCAGCAGGTCTGGTACTTTGGTCGGAATAATTCTCAGTTTCAAAGGACTATCTTCCTTGGTCTCACTTATCTTGCAGCATCCCAAAGCATTCTTACTATGCTTCAGTGGGGACAATTTCTCCATCATCTACAAACATCAAACCTTACACACACCCTGGCAAATGCCACCATGATGTGGAAGACTAAAAAAAAAAAAAAAAGTCCCTCCAACCCCCCGCCCCTCGCCAATGGCAAGCACACACCAGGTTCCTATAGAAAAGGGACCAAAACAGAATGCTGCTGATGTGTCAGGGATGCCTTGGCACCCATGCTCAAGAACTATATATACACACATAGCCAGTACCATTTTGTTGAAAGTGCATCTAAGACCCATATAACACATTTGGGATGCCAAAACATATATAAGGAAAGTCAAACAACTGAATGAAAACCTAGTGAGTGATACTCTTCACAGGCTTTCCAGACATGACGGTGGATAACATCATAAGAAAAACACTTGTAAGGAGGATATGTGTATTTCAGAGGGATAAGACCCACCCCCGAAATTCGAGTACTACAAAGCAATGCACACCCATGCTATCTCTCCACTACAAAGGAGGCAGCAGTTGGATCAGGAGTTCAGGACAGCTCAGCACAGATGCTAATCTCAAAGTTTTGCTTACTGTGAAGGGAAAAAGGGAGTCCAGAGTGGGAATGGTAGCAAATTCTGAAATCACAGCATTATAGAGGATGTGGTGAGGGCATAGGGATTCTGACTCCAGCCAAGGAAACAATTAAGACAATAGCACAACCTGTTTTAGCTACAGAGGAATGTGAAGAATGGCCACGGATATTTGCAAAGACTTGATCCAAACCAACAATGTAAAAGCAGGACATCTACTTAGGAATAATTGCAGGTATATCTCTGGCCTCAAAAAACAAAAACAAACAAACAAAAAAAACTATACACAGAAAAATCAAGGGTACAATGCCATGGGGGCTTGGTATCAAACATGGCACACATGTACCATCCTAAAACTTACATTGTAGATTGAAAGAACCATCTCCAGAAAGCTCTCTTTGGAAATCTCTTTGCCTGTCTGAAGTACAAGGGCTTACAGCCCCAGCGACACACATAAAGAGGAAACAGGAAACAAACTCTATACAATTTTTTCTATCTAATTAATTATTCCTGTTTCTATTTCTCTGTCTCTCACTTTGTGATTCTTGTTTCCTGTTTTATCTGCCTCTCTCCTGCTCACTACACGGACCTCTGTGTATGTCTCTTACATACATAACAAACAGTCATGCAGGCATTCAAACATGCAGACTTTCAGTCCAAAGGACACACCCCACACACACACACACACACATACAAACAGTCTGGATATCCAAAACGAAAACAACACATTGGACATTATTAAAGTTGAGCTCTAATGCTCTAATACCACAAGTAATTGCTAAGGGACATAGGTAATTCAAAATTAATAAGATCTAGCACAATCAAGTGCTGAATATATAAGAACATAGATCCAGGGGACTGGTGAGATGGCTCAATGGGTAAGAGCACCCGACTGCTCTTCCGAAGGTCCGGAGTTCAAATCCCAGCAACCACATGGTGGCTCACAACCATCCGTAATGAGATCTGACTCCCTCTTCTGGAGTGTCTGAAGACAGCTACAGTGTACTTACATATAAATAAATAAATCTTAAAAAAAAAAAAAGAACATAGATCCAGAGCAGCATTTATAAATAAAGGCCAGTGGAAACTGACAAACTCAATAACTGAGCCACCAAAGACCATAAATTACAGTCGGGATATACTCCATGCTATATTACCTGTACTCAAAAAAAAAAAAAAAAAAAAACTGTCCAAAATATGGAGGCTTAGGGGACTAATATCCAATATATACAAAGAGCTCAAGAAGCTGAACTCCAGAAATTCAAATAAACCCATTAAAAAATGGGGTACAGAGCTAAACAAAGAATTCTCAACTGAGGAATACCGAATGGCTGAGAAACACCTGAAAAACTGTTCAACATCCTTAATCATCAGAGAAATGCAAATCAAAACAACCTTGAGATTCTAACTCACACCAGTCAGAATGGCTAAGGTCAGAAATTCAGGTAGCAGCAGATGCTGGCAAGGATGTGGAGAAAAAGGAACATTCCTCCATTGCTGCTGGGATTGCAACATGGTACAACCACTCTGGAAGTCAGTCTGGTGGTTCCTCAGAAATTTGGACATAGTACAACCGGAGGATCCCACAATACCTCTCCTGGGCATATACCCAGAAGATGTTCCAACTGGTAATAAGAACACATGGTCCACTATGTTCATAGCAGCCCTATTTATAATAGCCAGAAGCTGGAAACAACCCAGATGTCCCTCAACAGAGGAATGGATACAGAAACTGTGGTACATTTACACAATGGAGTACTACTCAGCTATTAAACACAATGAATTTATAAACTTCTTAGGCAAATGGATGTATCTGGAGGATATCATCCTGAGTGAGATAACCCAATCACAAAAGAAGTCACTTGATATGTACTCATTGATAAGTGGATATTAGCCCAGAATCGTAGAATACCCAAGATACAATTTGCAAAACACAAGAAAATCAAGAAGGAAGACCAACTCATGGATACTTTATTCCTCCCTAGAATAGGGAATAAAATACTCATGGAAGGAGTTACAGAGACAAAGTTTCGAGTTAAGACAAAAGAATGGACCATCCAGAGACTACCCCACCCAGGGGTCCACCCCATAATCAGCCACCAAACGCAGACACTATTACCTATGCCGACAAGATTTTGCTGCAAGGACCCTGATATAGCTGTCTCGTGTGAAGCTATGCCAGTGCCTGGCAAATACAGAAGTGGATGCTCACAATCATCTATAGGATGGAACACAGGACCATAATGGAGGAGGTAGACAAAGTACCCAAGGAGCTGAAGGGGTCTGCAACACTATAGGTGGAACAACAATATGAACTAACCAGTAAACCCGGAGCTCTTGTCTCTAGCTGCATATGTATCAGATGATGACCTAGTCGGGCCATCATTAGGAAGAAAGGCCCCTTGTTCTTACAAACTTTATATGCCCCAGTACAGGGGATTGCGGGGGCCAAGAAGTGGGAGTGAGTGGGTAGGGAAGCAGGGCGGGGGGGGGGGAAGGGTATAGGGAACTTTTGGGATAGCATTTGAAATGTAAATAAAGAAAATATCTAATAAAAATAAATGTTAAAAAATGTTTAAAAAAGAAAACGGAAAAATGTGAAGAAAAGCAGAATTTAGAAAGGAAATAAGTTAGAAAATTGAGAATGATATGGGAAGAGTATTACAAAGCCTGGAAAAGACACAAAAGAAAACCTAAAGGTGCAGGAAAGGAAAAAAATGAGTGGGAAAAACAGAAAAAAAAATAGGGATAGTGAGGGGGAGGAAGGGAGAGCGTGGGCAGGGGAGTGGAACAAAGATGTAAGAGAGAAAAGTTGGGGCAGTAGGAAAGCAAATAAACTTGCCCAGGAGCCTGGGTGAATGATGACACAAGGGGAGGGAAAGGCAAGGGGGGCAGACCTTGGGAGGAGGCAGAGTGTGGGAGAGAACAAAAAGGTGTGAAAACCCTTGTAAAGAGAGGGGAACAAGGAAGGACCATGGAAAGAGGGAAGAAGGGAGGGAAACCACTCCCGATATCTTCCAACAAAAATCAATAATGTTTAAAAATTACTCCAAAGCAGAAGGCTGGTTATAGACATCGCGAGTAAGTAATAAACCAGCACTTGGTTCAGCATCCCACCACCAGAACCCCTGGGGTTCAGGCAGAAGTCAAGGAACTAGAAGGTTCCAGAAGCCCTCGAGGGCCATCATTGAAGGGGGAGGAGGAAACGGCCAAGGAGAGGAAGACTTGCTGGGCCAAATCCCGAGAAACATTCTACTCACTGCCATGGTGAGCAGAGGGGTCCACTGGGCCGAAGCCCACACTTGGAATCGAAGGAGCCGGCCCTCAACTCGGAGAAAGCCCACCAGCCACGGGAGAAAGCCGTTAAGGCTTCAGCGCTTTGGCGCCTCAGCCTCGGACCCAACGGCCCAAGCTGCCAATCAGGCAACAGGGATTTCTGGGAACCGGAAGTGAGAAACTTCCTCAGCCAGGCGAGAAAGCCGTTAAGGCTTCAGTGCTTTGGCGCCTCAGCCTCGGACCCAACGGCCCAAGCTGCCAATCAGACAACAGGGATTTCTGGGAACCGGAAGTGAGAAACTTCCTCTACCGCCCCCTACAGGCGGGGCTTAAAAGCAGCCTGTGGCACCAGAAACGGAACCCCGATGCCCATTTGTGGATGCTGGCTCCCGGCTGCCAAGTACTGCGACACCCATTACCAAGATGTTGGAAACTTAAACACCAACACAGGCTAGACTTTTGCAACCCAGAGGTAGTGGAGGAACTTACATGTAACTGATAAGCAAGCTTTAGTTGTAAAGCACGGAACAGACTTTTAAATTGGATTGAACAAGAAGGAATTTCCGTATCCCTTCTCTTCTGAGGGTTCTACTACAAACACTCTACTTGCAAAGTAGGCACCAGGAAAAGATTTAACACGGGCGAAGGGGAGAGAAGGGAAGATGCTGGAAAAGAAAAACAGATCACTGTGGAGAAGACTGGAAAAAACGAGGTCCTTTATTTACAAATGGTTCATGGAGAGAAAGTGGGTGAGAACTTGATAAAGATATGGAAAAGCGTAAGATCAGCCTAGAACAAGGAGAGTTAATATGCGTGGAGCAATGGGGAGAGCGTGAGAATATATGGGGAAGGGTTAAAAAAATGAAGGGATAGGGTCTGGTGGGAAAGACACACAAGAGTAAAAAAAAGGTCTGGAAGGTGAATACGTTTTTGAAGACATAAAAAGGATGGACAACAGGGAAAGTATTGTCAAAAGGAGAAATGAAAATGCTTTGAAATTGCACATCTGTCTCTGATAACTGAAAAAGATTCAATCCCAGTATTTTGAAAGCAAAAAATAGAACCATATGAGAGTATCAGACAATACTGGCTGGATAAAGACCATGGCACAAACAAACAAACATACATACAAAAAAACAAACAAACAACAACAAAAAAAAAAACCAATGATGAGGATGATGGCAAAGACATCATCTACCAAAACCACCACCATCAAAACAACAAATAAAAACAATACTGGGAAACTAATGTAGTCTGGAAGTGAAAACACGTTCAGGAAGATAGAACACGGTCTATAATGTAAATGGGACAATGGTTTAGAGTGTTTTAAATGGGAAGATAAAAATACATTATTAACAATGGGGGAATGATAAAAGAAGGGACAACGCAGGCACTCAAAGTGGGGAAGTGCAATAAAAAAGGGGAACAAAGACATAACCATTAAAGGGGAAAGGAGGAACATGCTGAGGATATGGAGAAAGAGGGAGAAAGAAGGAGTAAACAGAAAAGGCACGAGAGGAGGTGGCAATGGACAAAAGACAAGAGTGTGGGACAAGGCAATGGTCAAAAAAATAAAGGATAAAGGATAAAAAGGGAAGGAAAGATATTGTGGATGAAAATTGGGCAAGGGAGAAAATCAGAAAGACATTGACTGAAAGTATAAAATCAGGAGAACAATTTAATCACTGCTGCCTAATGGCACCCGCACCCATCACTTTGTAGGCAGCAGCCACCAGGGGAAAAAAAGAAATCCATGAGTTCTGGCCACACAGAACAAAGGATATAACTAAGCAATGAACTGAGGAATGAAGAAACAAAGTATCAACATCAATCCATCCATGGATCCATCCATCCATTAATTCATACATCTACCCATCCTCCCATATATCCATCTATCCAACCATGCATGCATCCATCCAATTTTATAGGCTGATACAGGCTGGGTACCCCATATCCAAAAAACATAAATTAGGTTTGAAAATTACAAGGATGGTGCAGACCCTTCCTCCTAGGGAGTAGAAACTAGATTCAAGAAGCAAGATAATTGTTGGCCCCTCTACTAAGAAGAATAACAAAAGACTGCCTGAAGCAAGAACACATTGCTGAAGCAATTAAAAACCCTAGGCACCAAGGCTGAGTTCAAAACCTAAACGTACATGGTGGGAGGAAATAGCCTCCTATCCTGCAAGTTCTCATATAAACCTGGGAGATACCAAAGGGTTGTTCATGCATGAGTACAGAGTATGTACACTCAAACACACAAGAACAAAACGGAAGGACCTGCAAAAGCACACTCACATGAGACCCACTGGCACACATCTCTCCCGACACACATGAAATGCTGAAGAAAATTACTGAAAGGATGTAGGGTTCGATGAGATTGGCCAACAGAGGATCAAATATTTTGATAATTAGTTACCGGGGAGTAGGATGATTTCAAAGTATTAGAAAATCTGGACTGGTTGGAGTAAGTGTGTCAGCATGGGTGGAGTGGGCTTTGAAGATCCAAAAGCTTATTCCAAGTTCAGAGTATGGATATTATTAAGGAAGACCCTAAAACTTTTAAACAATGTCCTGCCTGCTGGATACCTATGATTGTTCATGCATATTGGCACAACTTGAGCCTTTTGTCTGAGAAACAATATTTGGAAATGAGAATAAATCACATGCTCCAAAATAGTCAATAAGCAGAAAAGGAGCTATGTTTGGATGGCTGTACACTGCATGGCACATCCATATCACTGAACACATCTTGAATCTGGGAGTGACCTGGAATATATACACAGGGAAGGTACACAAAGAGAAATATGGGGAAACGGTTTTTTTAAAAGAAAGCATGCCAAAGACATCTACCAACTCACAGCAAATCAGCGACCTAAGCAAAAGCACCAAACTACACTGTATCCCTCAAAGCACCAAACTACACGGTATCCCTCAATGTACCATCAACAACTGGGCAGGTACTGGTTATTTAAAATTGTTGTTCCTCCTATAGGTGTGCAGAACCCTTTAGCTCCTTGGGTGCAAAATTGGATGGATGCATGCATGGTTAGATAGATGGATATGCGGATGGATGGGTGGATTATGAATGAATGGATGTATGGATGTATAGATCTGTTCAGGAGGCACTAACCCTTCCCTAAGTTCTGTGACAAGTTGATGGCTCCTCATGAAGGCTTTCCTCTTTTTCCCTGGTAAGAAGCTGCCCATGGACCAGCAGATAATCCCCCACCAGCACACAGGCAAGCAACCCAAAAGAAATTCAGTGGGACATTTAGAAAAATCAGAGAAAATGCATCACTGCCTAAAGGGTAACTTCATGGGAAGTGTTTTATGGGTAAAATGGGAATGAGAAAGTCTGTGAAGTTGTGAAGATGGTGAAAACCTATGCTGTAGATGCATGCAACTGTCACAGAATCAAAATGATACCACTAACACCTACTTGCAAAGCACTGACAGCTTAGAAAAACCAACTAGAGATGACAAGACCACACTTCAACAATAATGTTTACATATTCCTCAATGGGAAAATCAGTTCTGGCCTTAGAAGGGATTTTCAGCCTGTGCTATACAGGGAGGGGGCAGCAGTCACTCCTGAATGCAGCTCTGAGGAATTGTTACTCTAGGCCTTTTACCCTCAGGGGCCTATACATGGAAAGCAGGTAAAAGTCAAAATGACAAACCTGTGCAACAATCAAAATCCTCACAACAGGAATTTTATAATCCAAGACTACATATATTCTAGGGATAGTAGGATTCAAATGCTGTCAGTGTAAACAAACTACAGACAGGAGACCAAATATAGATGATTCAGTATAGGATAACACTCCCAGAATTTGTATGAATGCAAGTATCTGAAAGACCATTTTATCTTTCCTTAAAAAAAGACGCCCCAGTATAGGGGAGTGCCAGCGCCAGGAAGAAGAATTGGGTAGTTTAGGGAGCAGGGGGAGAAGGGGACACTATAGGGGTTTTTTGGAGAGAAAATTAGGAAAGGGGATAGCATTTGAACAACGGAGGAGCTAGAGAAAGTACCCAAGGAGCTGAAGGGATCTGCAACCCTATAGGAGGAACAACAATATGAACTAACCAGTACCCCCAGAGCTCGTGTCTCTAGCTGCTTATGTAGCATATGTAGAAGATGGCCTAGTAGGCCATCAATGGAAGGAGAGGCCCTTGGTCTTGTAACGATTATATGCCCCAGTAGAGGGGAATGCCAGGGCCAGGCAGCAGGAGTGGGTGGGTTGGAGAGCAGGGTGGGGGGAGGGAATAGGGGACTTTCAGGATAGCATTTGAAAAGTAAATGAAGAAAATATCTAATAAAAAAGAAATGTAGCCGGGCGTGGTGGCACAGGCCATTAATCCCAGCACTCGGGAGGCAGAGGCAGGCGGATTTCTGAGTTCGAGGCCAGCCTGGTCTACAAAGTGAGTGCCAGGACAGCCAGGGCTACACAGAGAAACCCTGTCTCGAAAAACCAAAAAAAAAAAAAAAAAAAAAAGAAATGTAAATGAAGAAAAATCTAATAGAAAAAGAAAAGAAAAGGAAAGGAAGAAGGAAAAGGAAAAGAAAAAAAGAAAAAGGAAAAGGAAAAGAAAAAAAGAAAAAGAAAAAGAAACCACAACCAAAAGGAAAAAACGGCATGATCTAGGGGTTGGTGACACTGGAATGGACTCCAGTTTCTTCAAGGTTCAGGAGAGCACATCACATCTTCCAAACCTATCTAGGGGCAGAACAAGTATGCACCTTACCCAGAAGACTGACAAGAAGGAGCTCCAAAGTTAAAAAGGGAGAAATGTAGAAGAATCTTGATTTTGCTCAGGTACAGTCTTGGGTGTATCTTAGATTACAGACAAGTTGTTAAGGGATAGCTAGGCCTGTCTGGAGCATTCCCAGAGTCCCTGATATATGGGGAAATATTTCCTTTTCTAAAACCAGGTCCATGATGGAAAAAAAAGTAATAACATTTTATGTGATTTGAGGACCATAACATCAAAAATAAAATGAAATTGGTAAACTGAAAGAGAATCATTTCCCTTGGCCTCTAACTCATCAGAAAACAACATAATCTAAGAACTGAAGCTAATTTCTTATCCTCAGCCCTTTTTTGCTTTTGTTGTTTGTTTGCTTTCTTGCTTGTTTATTTTTTGGTTTGGGGGAATTGTACGGGAACAAAAATAAATCAAAGTCATACTTTGGTTCTGAACAAGTGTGTATCTAATTCTCACAAACCCATCAATATGAAACCCAATTGACCATATTAGTCAATACTGTTTCTATCTGGCATAAGGCTTCTCTAATGCCTCAATATTTGAGGTCCATACTTAACCATTTCCCCTGTACTGGGATGTCCCTGTTTAGTAACCTGTTGTCCAAGACCAGAAGTTCCTCCTGCAGTTGCAGGTTCCTGAGAGACAGATGACCAAGAGAGAAGAAGTTAGAGAAGACAGGAAAGCTTGGGATAACGGTTGTGTGCATAAGCTGTCAGCTGATGCTAAAAAATTTATTAGGAAATTCGGCATCTTATACACAGTGTTCTTGAAAGGTAAAATGGGACAGTGTCAGCCAAAGCTAACACACACAAAAATAAAGTCAGGCAGAAATCTATCAAACAAAGATACATACAAAAGTGTACCTGGTTTTAGACTAGCAACTAAGCTTGCTCTGCATATATCTATGCCTCAAAGAACATCCAAGACTGGACAAGCACAATGACAGGCTAGAAAGAGATGGAAATAAAACAGAAACATTCACCAAGGCATGCTGGCCCTGAAATTCCTCAATGCAAGGGAACAGCAAGAAGCCCCTAGGGACAAATGTGAAGGAGAAAAACACTTGGGGGTGTCTACCTCCCAAGTCCCATGAAAAGAGTAGATGCATCCTTTGATATATATATTTATATATGCATGCAGGTATATGGATGAACAGAGGGAGGGACAGACAGATGGATGGATGGATGGATGGATGGATGGATGGATGGATGATGGGTGGGTGGGTGGGTGGGTAGTTGAGTGTCTGAATGTATTCTTATGTATGTGGGTGAGCGTTTATTGGAAGTGTAGATCTGTGAATGTAGATAGGAGTATAGATAGAGATAGACAGAAAAATTGACATAAACACAGATAAATACATAGAGATATAAATAGACAATGAGACAGAGATGGTTAGACAGATAAATAAAGAGATACATTCCTCTGTCCATACAGACATACAAAAACATAGACAGACCATTTTATTTTCCTAGGATGATAATATGACGAAATGGCATATAGTGGTTGCTATAAATGATAGTACTCTTAAAAGCATCTTCTTGTTAATAGAATTTTCCACAGGGCTAAAAGCAAAATGGCTCTGAATATAACCTGGGGCTTAGAAAAACAACTAAAGCTCTCTTTACTCCATTACATATAAATTAAGAGAAAACGTTAAAACATGGGCTACCCAAGTTCCCAGTATTTCCTTGTCCCAGAAATGTGGAAGACTGATGAAGGAGGAATGTTTAAGCCTAGTAATTAAAGTCCTACCTGGGAAACTGAGACCTGCTATCAAGGACACATGAAGGAATCTATTCTTTGAGGCCCACGATTTACTATGATGCTTCATTTTTCTACAGACACTACACATCCTAAATTCAGCTACCTCAAATATTCCCTTGATCTCCTAACAGGTTTTCCACAGTTACTCCAGAACATGGTCAGCCCTATATTTTACCAAGCCCTAGCTTTTTCTGGAAATATGATGACATCTGTCAGTATAATAAGAAGGATCTCTGCTTTTGTTTTCAAAAGTAACATTCCAATTCCAACTGTACATTCAGCTACAAAACTAACTGATCATAAGACATGAATAACAGTCACAAGCTTTGAGAGCAGGGCATGCAAAATCCTACCACCAACCAGCTATCAGTAACTGATAGGCTGGTCCACAAAGGACAAAGGGACAGATATCCAGCACAGCAACTTGGGTTTTGGATGAGGAAAAAAGTAGAGTTGTGTCAGAATAAGAAGTCAAACTCGGTAGCAGTTATCATTTGTATAATTCTTCACAACATAACTTGCATGGCAATAGATGCTGAGGAAGGAAGAGCAACATGAATCTAATAAACCAACTCTGTCAAATTCAGAACATGCAGACAGTACAAACCAATGACGAGTAGAAAGAAGCACTCAAAAGCACTGTGACTGTCAGAGACATTAAAAACAAGGAGGAGACACAGGCTCAGTAGAAAACTGGTTGCTCCAAAATGAGCACAATTGAGCCTCATCTGAGGCGCTCTCCAAGGACAGGATGTACAGGGACCACAGGATGAAGCCACTAAGCTCTACAATCCCTGGCTTCTAATGAACAGCAGGACAGATTCACACATCCATCCAGCTTGTCACAGAGAAACTGGAAAAGCTTTGGGATTCCTATGACATTCCAAGGTTACAGTTTGTCCACAAAGGAAAACACTCTGACTAATACTATTTCTACTGGAAGCTTCTACCCTCAGCAGGTCTGGTACTTTGGGCGGAATAATTCTCAGTTCCAAAGAACTGTTTTCCTTGGTCTCACTTATCTTGCAGCCTCCCAAAGCATTCTTACTATTCATCAGTGGAGACAACTACATTATCTGCTTATAACCAAAATGCATGCACACTGGCAAACACCACCATTATATGGAGGTTTCATAATAAATATTTAATAGTTGTTATTCCCTAAAAGGCAAGCACAGATGGGATTCCTATAAGAAAGGTTCCAAAGCAGAATACAGCTGGGAGTCAGGAAGCCTGCGGTGCCTATGCTCAGAAAATACTTACACACATACAGCAAATATTATATTTGTGATGACTAATCACATACCCATAACTAAAATACATAAGCAATGCCAAATAACTACATCAGAAAATTCAAACAATTCAATAAAAAAACCTAACCTGTGATACTCCTCACAGGCTATCCAGACAAGGGGACAGATAACAGCACAAGAAACAACTTATAAGCAGAGTATGAACAGTGCAGGGTGATGAGGCTCACATATGAAATTCTAGTACTACAAAGGAAGGCACACCCATGCAAACCCTCTACTACAAAGGGGGCAGCAGTTGAATCAGGAGCTCAGGACAGATCAGCACAGATGTTAATCTCACAGTTATGCTCCCAGTGAAAAACAAGAAATGTCCAGATTGGTCATGGTGGTATACTCTGAAATCACAGCATTTGAGGCGCTGTGGAGAGGGCATGTGGACCCTCACTGCAGGCAAGGAAACAGTTAAGACAATGCCACTACCTGTTTTAGCTACAGGGCAATTTGATTCATGGACATGGACATTAAGCAAGACTTTTTTTAAAATAACAATGTAAAAACTGGACATCCACGCTGAAATAAATGCAGGGGTATCTATGCACCTGGGAAACCCACAAACACGCACCAAAATCAAGGAGACAACACCAATAAGTGGCTTGGTTCCAAACATGGCAAACATTTTCAATCCAAAAACCAGCAGGGCACATTGAAAGAGTCAAATCCAGAAAGCTCAGATAGCTCTCTTTGAAAATCTCTATACCTGTCTGAAGCACAAGGGCTACTGGGCCCAGGAACACACTTAAAAAGGGGAAACATGAAACAAACTCTACTCCAGTCTTTCTGTGTAACTATCTCCTTCCTTCCCTCTATGTGTCTCTGCTTCAGCTCTGTTTCTGTCTCTGTCTCTGTCTGTCTGACTCTCTCTCTCTTTCTCACTCTCTTTCGCTCTCTCTCTCTCTAACTCACACCATCTCTCTCTCTCTAACTCTGTCTGTGTGTTTGTGTGTGTGTGATTGTACATGTGTTCTGTTGTGTTGTGTGCAAACCTGAGTATCTCTTACACTTGCTACAAAGAAGCAGGGTGGCTGTCAATCAACCAGACATGGAAGCAAAAGGACAAGGATGGGAATTCCCTCCCCCCTCACACACACACACACACACACAAAGAGACAAAGAGAGAGACAGGCAGACACTGAGACTTACTTTAACCAAAATTCAAATAAGACATTGGATGCTACTGAAGACAGACTTCAATTAAATACCAAACTCGAATGCTATCAGATAACTATGATTCAAAAGTCATAAAATCTAGTACAAGTAAGAAATGATCATAAAAACATAGATCCAAAGAAACATTTAAAGAAAGTTTGCACTGGAAACTGACTATCAACACCTGATCAGTCCACGATCATAAATAGCAATAGGAACATACCCTTATATAAACTACCTATGCTCCAAAAAGATACCCATACATAAAATATTGGAGACCTAGAATTGGGAACTAACGTCTAAAAATGCAGGATCGAAAGGAAACAATATAGGAAAGAGAGAAAGATGGAGAAGTGTATTACAAATCCTCGAAAAAATACAGGAGAAAAACTAAAGAGACAGGGAAGGAAAAAACGAGATGAGAAAGACAGAACAAAATAGGGATAGTGAAGGGGAGAAGTGGAACAGAGGCAGGAGGGAAGCAAGGAAGGTAAGGTGGAGCAGTAGGAAAGCAAATAAACTTCCCCAGGAGCCTGGGTGAATGATGACACAAGGGGAGGGAAAGGCAAGGGGGGCAGAGTGTGGGAGAGAACAAAAAGGTGTGAAAACCCTTGTAAAGAGAGGGGAACAAGGAAGGACCATGGACAGGGGGAAGAGGGGAGGGAAACCACTCCCGATATCTTCCAACAAAAATCAATAATGTTTAAAAATTACTCCAAACCAGAAGGCTGGTTATAGACATCGCGAGTAAGTAATAAACCAGCACTTGGTTCAGCATCCCACCACCAGAACCCCTGGGGTTCAGGGAGAAGTCAAAGAACTAGAAGGTTCCAGAAGCCCTCGAGGGCCATCATTGAAGGGGGAGGAGGAAACGGCCGAGGAGAGGAGGACTTGCTGGGCCGAATCCCGAGAAACATTCTACTCACTGCCATGGTGAGCAGAGGGGTCCACTGGGCCGAAGCCCACACTTGGAATCGAAGGAGCCGGCCCTCAACTCGGAGAAAGCCCACCAGCCACGGGAGAAAGCCGTTAAGGCTTCAGTGCTTTGGCGCCTCAGCCTCGGACCCAACGGCCCAAGCTGCCAATCAGGCAACAGGGATTTCTGGGAACCGGAAGTGAGAAACTTCCTCAGCCAGGCGAGAAAGCCGTTAAGGCTTCAGTGCTTTGGCGCCTCAGCCTCGGACCCAACGGCCCAAGCTGCCAATCAGACAACAGGGATTTCTGGGAGCCGGAAGTGAGCAACTTCCTCTACCGCCCCCTACAGGCGGGGCTTAAAAGCAGCCTGTGGCACCAGAAAAGGAACCCCGATGCCCATTTGTGGATGCTGGCTCCCGGCTGCCAAGTACTGCGACACCCATTACCGAGATGTTGGAAACTTAAACACCAACACAGGCTAGACTTTTGCATCCCAGAGGTAGTGGAGGAACTTACATGTAACTGATAAGCAAGCTTTAGTTGTAAAGCACGGAACAGACTTTTAACTTGGATTGAACAAGAAGGAATTTCCGTATCCCTTCTCTTCTGAGGGTTCTACTACAAACACTCTACTTGCAAAGTAGGCACCAGGAAAAGATTTAACACGGGCGAAGGGGAGAGAAGGGAAGATGCTGGAAAAGAAAAACCGATCACTGTGGAGAAGACTGGAAAAAACAAGGTCCTTTATTTACAAATGGTTCATGGAGAGAAAGTGGGTGAGAACTTGATAAAGATATGGAAAAGCATAAGATCAGCCTAGAAGGAGGACAGGGAACAGGCTTGGAGCAATGGGGAGAGTGTTAGAATGTGTGAAAATTTAGAGAATGGCTGAAACGGGGTAAAATATGAAGAGATAGGGTCTGGTGGAGAAAGCACACTAAAGGAAGAAAAGGGTTTTGAAGAGGAATAAGTTTCAGAAGACAGGGAAGAAAACAGGGAAAAGATTGTGAAAGGAACATGTATAAATGCTTTGAAACTATACATCTGGACTTCATGTACATCTGGCCTTGATGACTGATCAAGATTTAACAGCAATACTCCTGAAGCAAAACAGAGCCATCTGAGTTCTACACAAGCCTAGTTATATACAGACCCTGTCTCAAGAAACAACTGTGATATGGATAGTGGCAATGCTATCATATACCACCATAATTACGACCGGCACTACTACTGGCACTACCACCAAAAACAACAACAACAATACTAGCACCAACAACACTAGCACCACCATCAACATCACCACCACCAATAAGAAAACAACAACAAAAAAAAAATAAAATAGTGGAAAACTAATGGAGGCTGGAAGGACAAAATAAGTTAGGAAGCTGGAAAGTGGGAAGAAAGTAAAACTGTCTTGTTAATAGGACAGTGGTTTATGGTGTTTAAATGGGAAGATAAAAATACAGTAACAATGGGGGGAAAGGATAAAGGCAGAAGGGACATGGGCATGCACTCAAAGTAGGGAAGAGAAAAGGGGAAATGGGGACAAAGACATAAGCCTTAAAGGGGAAAGAATTAATAGGCTGAGTGTATGAGGAAAGAGGGAGAAAGAAGAAATAAACAGAAGAGTCAGGAGAGGAATTAGCACAGATCAAAATACGCAGGTGTGAGACAAGGCAATTGCCCCCCCCCCAAAAAAAAGGACAATAGGGGGATGAAATATAGAAAGAGAAGGAAAGATATTGTGGAGGAGAATAGGGGAAGGCAGGAAACCAGAAAGATATTGAAAGTACAAAATCAGATGAAAATGGAACCACTGTGGCCCAATGCCACCCAGATCTTGGGAGGTAGCAGCCAGCAGGGATAAGGAGAAAATCCATGAGTTCTGGTATCACTGAACAACGGATCTAATTAAGGAATGGACAGAAGAATAAAATAAACTAACAATATTGATCCATTCATCCATCCACTCAATTCATCCTTCCAGCCTTCTCTGTACAGGCAGATACAGGCTGAGTATTCCATATCTGAAAAACATAAATACAGGCAGACCAATCCTCCTTAGACTGAGTAACAGAAAGTAAGAAGAAAGATAATTGTAGACCACTCTAATAAAAATAACAAAATGGCCTTCCCATTTCTATCTGCGCCTCAGAGCTGGCCCTTTGCCATAGCAGTCCGTACCCAAGTACTTCCAGGAGAGAACTGGTCTCCCAGGAGATCTGACACATCTATGAGCACAAGTAAGACCACCATTTCTGCTCCAAGGGACCTGCCCAGAGCCCTCAGGACACAGGAACAGAGGAGCAACCTGGAAAAGGATTCTTCTGGTTTCCATCTGCTCCCTGTGTTGATGCTGTGCCACATCTCTCTATACCCAAATACCTCCCAGAGAGAACTAGTCTCCCAAGAGTGCTGACACACAGGCTTACAGGAGGGACAAGCCACAGTCAGAGACAAGTCAAGACCAGTTAACACCAGAGATAACCAAATGGACAAAGGTATGGGCAATAACATAAGCAACAGAAACCAAGGCTACTTGGCATCATCAGAACGCAGTTCTCCCACCACAAAAAGCCCTGAATACCCCAACACACTGGAAAAGCAAGACTCTAATTTAAAATCACATCTCATGATGATGATAGAGGACTTAAACAAGGACATAAGTAAATCCCTTACAGTAGAGCAGAGGTAAACAGCTACAAGCCCTTAAAGAGGAAACATAAAAATCCCTTTAAAAATTACAGGAAACCACAACCAAACAGGTGAAAGAATTGAGCAAAACCATCCAGGATCTAAAACTGGAAATAGAAACAATAAAGAAATCACAAAGGAGAGACAACACTGAAGATAGAAAATCTAGGAAAGAGATCAGAGTAATAGATACAAGCATCACCAACAGAATACAAGAGATAGAAGAGAGAATCTCGTGTGTAGAAGATACCATAAAAAACATTAATACAACAGTCTAAAAAAATGCAAAATGCAAAAAGCTCCTAACCTAAAATATCCAGGAAATCCAGGACACAATGAGAAGACCAAACCTAAGGAAAATAGGTTTAGAAGAGAGCCAAGATTCCCAACTTAAAGGGCCAGTAAATATCTTTAACCAAATTATAGAAGAAAAACTTCCTTATCCTAAAGAAAGACATGCCCATAAACATACAAGAAGGCTACAGAACTCCAAATATTCTTGGCCAGAAAAGAAATTCCTGCAGTCACATAATAGTCATATAATTGTCCAAACACAAAATGTACAAAACAAAGAATATTAAAAGCAGTAAGGGGAAAGGTTAAGTAACACATAGACTATGAAAGCTAAAAGATTCTGAACAGATGTCATATAGTCCCTAAGAACACAAATGCCAGCCCAGGCTACTATACCCACACCCACCAAAGCTCTCAATTACCATAAATGGAAAAACTAAGATATTTCATTAAAAAAACAAAAACAAAAAAATTACACAATATATTTTCACAAATCTAGCCCTACAAAGGATAATGAATAACAAAAACTCCAACATAAGGAGGGGAACTATACCCTAGACAAAGCAAGAAAATAATCTTCATTCAACAAACTCAAAAGAAGATAGCCATAGAAACATAATTCCACCTCTAACAACAAAAATAAGAGGTAGCAACAATCACTATTCCTTGGTATCTCATAATATCAATGGACTCAATTCCCCTATAAAAAGACAGAGGCTAACAGACTGGATACATAAAGAGGACCCAGCATTTTGCTGCATACAAGAAATGCACCTCAGTGACAAAGACAGACACTACCTCAGAGTAAAAGGCTAGAAAATTTTTTCCAAGTAAATGGTCTCAAGAAACAACCTGGAGTAGCCAATCTAATATCGAATAAAATCGTCTTTCACGAAATGTTTTTTAAAAGGATAAGGACACTTCATACTCATGAAAGGAAAAAAAAATCTGCCAAGATGAACTCTCAATTTTGAGAGGCAAAAGACACTGTCAATAGGACAAAACAGCAACCAAGAGATTGAGAAAAGATCTTTACCAACCCTACATTTGATAAAGGGTGACTATCTAACATGTACAAAGAACTTGAGACTACAGAGAATCAAATAACACTATTTAAAATGGGGAACAGAGCTAAAAAAGAGACTTCTCAACTGAGGAAACTCGAATGGCTTAGAAGCACCTAAAGAAATGTTCAAAATCCTTAGTCATCAGGGAAATTCAAATCAAAATAATCCTGAGATTCCACCGCACACCAGTCAGAATGGCTAAGTTCAAAAACTCAGGTGACAGGACATGCTGGCGAGGATGTGGAGAAAGAGGAACACTCCTCCATTGCTGCTGGGATTGCAAGATAGTACAACCACTCTGGAAATCAGCATGACAGTTCCTCAGAAAATGGACATAGTATTACCTGAGGACCCAGCTATACCACTCCTGGGCATATACCCAGATGATGCTCCAACCTGTAATAAGGACACATGCTCCACTATGTTCATAGCAGCCATATTTGTAATAGCCAGAAGCTGGAAACAACCCAGATGTCCCTCAACAGAGGAACGGATATAGATACTGTGGTACATTTACACAGTGAAATACTACTCATCTATTAAAAACAATGACTTCACGAAATTCGCAGCGAAATATATGGATCTAGAAAATATCATGCTGAATGAGGTAACTCAGTCACTTAAGAACACACATGCTATGCATTCACTGATAAGTGGCTATTAGGGAAAGAGTGTGAAATACCCATGATACAACTCACAGACTACATAAATGTCAACAGGAAGAAAAACCAAAGAGTGGATATTTCAGTCTTACTAAGAAGGGGGCACAATATAATCAAGGGAAGTAGAGGAAAGAAGGAACATGAGAGGAAGAGAAGACGTGGAGGGGGCAAGAAGAGCAGAATCAGGTCTGGAAGGAGATGGAGGAGATGTACAGAGGGTCAGGAAATTGAATAGAGGTGTGTAGACATAGGGAATGGGAAACTGGGGGCAGCAACCAGAAAGTCCCAGATGCCAGAAAAGGAAGAGCCTCCCAGGACCCCAGGGGGATGACATTAGCAGAAATACCCCACAATGGGGAGGGAGAACCTGTCAAGGCCATATCCATATGCATGGCCCCATGATTGAGGGATGGGGCCGCCCACCCATCTCCAAAATTTTAACCCGGAATTTCTCCTGTGTAAAGGAAATACAGGGACAAAGAGTGGAGCAAAGACTGAAGGAAAAAGCCATCCAGAGTCTGCCCCACCTGGGGATCCTTCCCACATGCACACACCAAACCCAGACACTTTTGTGGATGCCAAGAAGTGCTTGCTGACAGGAGCGATATACAGTTGTCTCCTGAGAGGCTCTGCCATATCCTGACCTACACAGATGCAGATGCTCCCAACCAACCATTGGACTGAGCACATGCACCTCAATGGAGGAGTTAGGAGAAGGAGTGAAGGAGCTGAAGGGGCCTTATTTGGCATCAATGGGAGGAGACGACCTTGGTCCCGTGAAGGCTTGATGCCTCAGTATAGAGAAATGCTAGGGCAGTGGGGAAGGAGTAGGTGGAGGCATGGGGGAACACCTTCATAGAATCAGGGTAGGGGGGATGGGATAGGGAAATTACAGAGGAGAAACAGGAAAAGGGCTTAACATTTGAAATATAAGTAAGCTGGGTGTGGTGGCGCACGCCTTTAATCCCAGCACTCGGGAGGCAGAGGCAGGCGGATTTCTGAGTTCGAGGCCAGCCTGGTCTACAAAGTGAGCTCCAGGACAGCCAGAGCTATAAAGAGAAACCCTGTCTCAAAAAAAAAAAAACAAAAACAAAAAAAAAAGAAAAAAGAAATATAAGTAAATAAAATATACAGTTAAAATAAATAAATGAATCCATGCATGCAGGAATGAATAACAAAATGCTGGCTAAAGCAAGAGCAAGTTGCTGCAGAAGATAGAAACCCTGGAAACCAAGGCTAAGTTCAAACACCTAACTCACTTGGTGGAAGGAAATATTCTAAACTCCTACAAATTCTCATATAAAGATAGTAGGTTTAAAGGACTCTACAGATCCGGCCGGATCAGCGCCGGGGTAGCGGGAGCGCAGGGTTGCCTGACACCCGCCAGCTACCCACGACCCCCGCCGCAGGATTTTGGGACTGCTGGTGAGTGGAACACAGCTTCTGCTCCAGTCCAATCACGCGGGACCTGAGACTGCTCTGGTTGGGGAGAGAGAAATCCGGCCTACATAGGGCCACAACCCTCTTCCGGTCAGAAAAGCACCGGGGCAGCTGGGGCGCAGGGTCGGCTGACACTCACCAGCTACCCACAACACCCACCACAGGATCTTAAGACTTCTGGAGAGTGGAACACAGCTTCTGCTCCAATCCAATTGCACGCGGGACCAGAGACTGCATTAGTTAGGGAAGCAGAAAACCGGCCGGAGTAGGACCACAGGCCTCTTCCGGCTGGACCAGCACCGGGGTACCGTCAGCTACCCACGACCCCCGCCGCAGGATTTAGAGACTGCTGGTGAGTGGAACACAGCTTCTGCTCCAATCTTTAAACAGTGACAACGATAACAACTAACCCCAGAGATTACCAGATGGTGAAAGGTAAACGTAATAATCTTACTAACAGAAACCAAGACCACTCACCATCATCAGAACCCAGCACCCCCACTTCGCCCAGTCCAGGGCACCCCAACACACCGGAAAAGCTAGACACGGATCTAAAAGCATATCTCCTGATGATGATAGAGGACTTCAAGAAGGACTTTAATAACACACTTAAAGAAATGCAGGAGAACACTGCTAAACAGGAAGAAGACAATAAAGAGGAAGCACAAAAATCCCTTAAAGAATTGCAGGAGAACACTGCTAAAGAGTTACAAATCCTTAAAGAAAAACAGGATAACATAATCAAACAGGTAGAAGTCCTTACAGAAAAACAGGAAAACACATCCAAACAGATGATGGAAATGAACAAAACCATACTAGACCTAAAAAGGGAAGTAGACACAATAAAGAAAACCCAAAATGAGGCAACACTGGAGATAGAAACCCTAGGAAAGAAATCTGGAACCATAGATACGAGCATCAGCAACAGAATACAAGAGATGGAAGAGAGAATCTCAGGTGCAGAAGATTCCATAGAGAACATCGGCACAACAATCAAGGAAAATGTAAAATGCAAAAAGATCCTAACTCAAAACATCCAAGAAATACAGGACACAATGAGAAGACCAAACCTACAGATAATAGGAGTGGATGAGAATGAAGATTTTCAACTCAAAGGACCAGCAAACATCTTCAACAAAATTATAGAAGAAAACTTCCCAAATCTAAAGAAAGAGATGCCCATGAACATACAAGAAGCCTACAGAACTCCAAATAGACTGGACCAGAAAAGAAATACCTCCCGACACATTATAATCAGAACAACAAATGCTCTAAATAAAGATAGAATACTAAAAGCAGTAAGAGAAAAAGGCCAAGTAACATATAAAGGCAAGCCTATCAGAATTACACCAGATTTTTCACCAGAGACTATGAAAGCCAGAAGATCCTGGACGGATGTTATACAGACACTAAAAGAACACAAATTCCAGCCCAGGCTACTATACCCAGCCAAACTCTCAATTAAAATAGATGGAGAAACCAAAGTATTCCACGACAAAACCAAATTCACACATTATCTCTCCACGAATCCAGCCCTTCAAAGGATAATAACAGAAAAAAACCAATACAAGGACAGGAACCACGCCCTAGAAACAACAAGAAGGTAATCCCTCAACAAACCTAAAAGAAGACAGCCACAAGAACAAAATGCCAACTTTAACAACAAAAATAACAGGAAACAACAATTACTTTTCCTTAATATCTCTTAATATCAATGGACTCAACTCCCCGATAAAAAGACATAGACTAACAAACTGGCTACACAAACAAGACCCAACATTTTGCTGCTTACAGGAAACTCATCTCAGAGAAAAGGATAGACACTACCTCAGAATGAAAGGCTGGAAAACAATTTTCCAAGCAAATGGCATGAAGAAACAAGCTGGAGTAGCCATTCTAATATCTGATAAGATTGACTTCCAACCCAAAGTCATTAAAAAAGACAGGGAGGGACACTTCATACTCATCAAAGGTAAAATCCTCCAAGAGGAACTATCAATCCTGAATATCTATGCTCCAAATACAAAGGCAGCCACATTCATTAAAGAAACTTTAGTAAAGCTCAAAGCACACATTGCACCTCATACAATAATAGTGGGAGACTTCAACACACCACTTTCACCAATGGACAGATCATGGAAACAGAAACTAAACAGGGACACAGTGAAACTAAGAGAAATTATGAATCAAATGGATCTGGCAGATATCTACAGAACATTCTATCCTAAAACAAAAGGATATACCTTCTTCTCAGCACCTCATGGTACCTTCTCCAAAATTGACCACATAATTGGTCACAAAGCAGGCCTCAACAGATATAAAAATATTGAAATTGTCCCATGCATCCTATCAGATCACCATGGACTAAGGCTGATCTTCAATAACAAAATAAATAATAGAAAGCCAACCTTCACGTGGAAACTGAACAACACTCTTCTCAATGATACCTTGGTCAAGGAAGGAATAAAGAAAGAAATTAAGGACTTTTTAGAGTTCAATGAAAATGAAGCCACAACATACCCAAACTTATGGGATGCAATGAAAGCATTTCTAAGAGGAAAACTCATAGCTCTGAGTGCCTCCAAAAGGAAACTAGAGAGAGCACACATTAGCAGCTTGACAACACACCTAAAAGCACTAGAACAAAAGGAAGCAAATTCACCCAAGAGGAGTAGACGGCAGGAAATAATCAAACTCAGGGGTGAAATCAACCAAGTGGAAACAAGAAAAACTATTCAAAGAATCAACCAATCAAGGAGCTGGTTCTTTGAGAAAATCAACAAGATAGATAAACCCTTAGCCAGACTCACTAGAGGGCACAGGGAAAGCATCCTAATTAACAAAATCAGAAATGAAAAAGGAGACATAACAACAGATCCTGAAGACATCCAAAACACCATCAGATCCTTCTACCAAAGGCTATACTCAACAAAACTGGAGAACCTGGATGAAATGGAGAAGTTCCTAGACAGATACCAGGTACCAAAGTTGAATCAAGATCAGGTTAATGATCTAAACAGCCCTATATCCCCCAAAGAAATAGAAGCAGTCATTAATAGTCTCCCAACTAAAAAAAGCCCAGGACCAGATGGGTTTAGTGCAGAGTTCTATCAGACCTTCAAAGAAGATCTAATCCCAGTTCTTCACAAACTATTCCACAAAATAGAAACAGAAGGTACTCTACCCAACTCATTCTATGAAGCCACAATTACTCTGATACCTAAACCACAAAAAGACCCAACAAAGATAGAAAACTTCAGACCAATATCCCTTATGAATATTGATGCAAAAATCCTCAATAAAGTTCTTGCTAACCGAATCCAAGAACACATCAAAACAATCATCCATCCTGACCAAGTAGGTTTCATCCCAGGGATGCAGGGATGGTTCAATATACGGAAATCCATCAACGTAATCCAGTATATAAACAAACTCAAAGACAAAAACCACATGGTCATCTCGTTAGATGCGGAAAAAGCATTTGACAAGATCCAACACCCATTCATGATAAAAGTCTTGGAAAGATCAGGAATTCAAGGCCCATACCTAAACATGATAAAAGCAATCTACAGCAAACCAGTAGCCAACATCAAAGTAAATGGTGAGAAGCTTGAAGCAATCCCTCTAAAATCAGGGACTAGACAAGGCTGTCCACTTTCTCCATACCTATTCAACATTGTACTCGAAGTCCTAGCCAGAGCAATTCGACAACAAAAGGAGATCAAAGGGATACAAATTGGAAAAGATGAAGTCAAAATATCACTTTTTGCAGATGATATGATAGTATATATAAGTGACCCTAAAAATTCCACCAGAGAACTCCTAAGCCTGATAAACAGCTTCGGTGAAGTAGCTGGATATAAAATTAACTCAAACAAATCAATGGCCTTTCTCTACACAAAGAATAAACAGGCTGAGAAAGAAATTAGGGAAACAATACCCTTCTCAATAGTCACAAATAATATAAAATATCTTGGCGTGACTCTAACTAAGGAAGTGAAAGATCTGTATAATAAAAACTTCAAGTCTCTGAAGAAAGAAATTATAGAAGATCTCAGAAGATGGAAAGATCTCCCATGCTCATGGATTGGCAGGATCAACATTGTAAAAATGGCTATCTTGCCAAAAGCAATCTACAGATTCAATGCAATCCCCATCAAAATTCCAAATCAATTCTTCAACGAATTAGAAAGTGCAATCTGCAAATTCATCTGGAATAACAAAAAACCTAGGATAGCAAAAACTCTTCTCAAGGATAAAAGAACCTCTGGTGGAATCACCATGCCGGACCTAAAGCTCTACTACAGAGCAATTGTGATAAAAACTGCATGGTACTGGTATAGTGACAGACAAATAGACCAATGGAATAGAATTGAAGACCCAGAAATGAACCCACACACCTATGGTCACTTGATCTTCGACAAGGGAGCTCAAAACATCCAGTGGAAGAAAGACAGCATTTTCAACAAATGGTGCTGGCACAACTGGTTGTTAACATGTAGAAGAATGCGAATCGATCCATTCCTATCTCCTTGTACTAAGGTCAAGTCTAAGTGGATCAAGGAACTTCACATAAAACCAGAGACACTGAAACTTATAGAGGAGAAAGTGGGGAAAAGCCTTGAAGATATGGGCACAGGGGAAAAATTCCTGAATAGAACAGTAATGGCTTGTGCTGTAAGATCGAGAATTGACAAGTGGGACCTCATGAAACTACAAAGCTTCTGCAAGGCTAAAGACACCATCAATAAGACAAAAAAACCACCAACAGATTGGGAAAGGATCTTCACCTATCCTAAATCAGATAAGGGACTAATATCCAATATATATAAAGAACTCAAGAAGGTGGACTCCAGAAAGTCAAATAACCCCATTAAAAAATGGGGCTCAGAACTGAACAAAGAATTCTCACCTGAGGAATACCGAATGGCAGAGAAACACCTGAAAAAATAAATGTTCAACATCCTTAATCATCAGGGAAATGCAAATCAAAACAACCCTGAGATTCCACCTCACACCAGTCAGAATGGCTAAGATCAAAAATTCAGGTGACAGCAGATGCTGGTGAGGATGTGGAGAAAGAGGAACACTCCTCCATTGTTGGTGGGATTGCAAGCTTGTACAACCACTCTGGAAATCAGTCTGGCGGTTCCTCAGAAAATTGGACATAGTACTACCGGAGGATCCAGCAATACCTCTCCTGGGCATATATCCAGAAGATGTCCCAACCGGTAAAAAGGACACATGCTCCACTATGTTCATAGCAGCCCTATTTATAATAGCCAGAAGCTGGAAAGAACCCAGATGTCCCTCAACAGAGGAATGGATACAGAAATTATGGTACATTTACACAATGGAGTACTACTCAGCTATTAAAAAGAATGAATTTATGAAATTCCTAGCCAAATGGATGGACCTGGAGGGCATCATCTTGAGTGAAGTAACACAATCACAAAAGAACTCACACAATATGTATTCATTGATAAGTGGATATTAGCCCAAAACTTAGGATACCCAAGATATAAGATACAATTTGCTAAACGCATGAAACTCAAGAAGAATGAAGACCAAAGTGTGGACACTGTGCACCTTCTTAGAATTGGGAACAAAACACCCAGGGAAGGAGTTACAGAGACAAAGTTCGTAGCTGTGATGAAAGGATGGACCATTTAGAGACTGCTGTATCCAGGGATCCGTCCCATAATCAGCTTCTAAACGCTGACACCATTGCATACACTAGCAAGATTTTGCTGAAAGGACCCAAATATAGCTGTCTCTTGTGAGACGATGCCGGGGCCTAGCAAACACAGGAGTGGATGTTCACAGTCAGCTATTGGATGTATCACAGGGCTCCCAATGGAGAAGCTAGAGAAAGTACCCAAGGAGCTAAAGGGATCTGCAACCCTATTGTTGGAACAACATGATGTACTAACCAGAACCCTGGAGTTCTTGTCTCTAGCTGCATATGTATCGAAAGATGGCCTAGTCGGCCATCAATGGAAAGAGAGGCCCATTGGACTTGCAAACTTTATATGCCCCAATATAGGGGAATGCCAGGGCCAAAAGAATGGGAATGGGTGGGTAGGGAAGTGGGGGGCGCTATGGGGGACTTTTGGGATAGTATTGGAAATGTAATTGAGGAAAATATGTAATAAAAATATTAAAAAAAAGAAAAGAAAAGGAATCTGCAACCTCTTAGTTCTAAGGCAAATAAACTGATAGTTGTTTTTTTCCTAAAAAAAAAAAAAGGACTCTACATACATATGTATGTTCTATTTACAGTACCTCACAGAAACATATAGAAAAGATACCTCATGTACCTACCAAAGCACACTCACACTTAGACCCACAGAAACCCTGGACATAGAAAATGTTACTGTAAAAAGAGTTTTGAAAGGAAGTGGGATTTTAATGATAATAGTCCCCAAAGATTCAAAGATTTAAATTTTGTCACCAGGGAGTGGAACTTTTTGAAAGAATTAATAAGTCTGGACTGGTGGGAGGAAGTGCATCTATGGGAATGAGGTGGGCTTTGAGTTTGCAAAAATTACATTATATGTCTATAGTCTGGACCTTATATTACAGAACCTTCTGGGAACTCAAAACAGCATCTTACCTATATCTGCAACCCTGCTGAACACTTTGGATTACTCCTGCATGTTGGTACATCTTGAGCCTCTGTCAGAGTAGCAGCTGTTTCAGTGGGTGGCAATAAATGTACTTGTTCCTAACAGTTCAATAGGGTGATTAGGAGTTAAGTTTAGATGGCTCTACACTGCATGACATATCCATATCACCCCTTAATTACCAAAGACCAGAGCACATCAGGACTCTGGGAGTGGGTTGGGGAATAGGCTCCGGACTGATACATGGACAGAAATAAGGGGAAAAGTTATTTTAAGAACACAGCAGGGCAATGACATCTATCAACTCCCAGTAGTTCAGTGACCTAAGCAAGAATCCCAAACGTGGCTGCACCCTTCACTATACCATCAAGGATGAGGCAGGAGTTCTTCAGGAGGCACAACCACTTAACTAAAGTATGTGACAAGTTGGTGGCTCCTCAAGAAGGCTTATCTCCTCTTCCCTTGTGTGGTTACTGAGAAGGTGCCAATGGGCCAGCAGGCAATCCCCCACCAGCACACATGCAAGCACTGTATACTAACTTGGTGGGACACTTAGAAAACGGGAGAAAATGCATTACTGCCTAGGTGTAACATTGGTAGGATGGGAAGGAGAATGGGTGTGTGGCTGTGAAAATAACCAAAAGCTAAATTCTACATATGTGCAACTGTCACAGAACCAGACTATAATACCACCAACACTTAAATACAAAAGTCTCATACCTTGGCAAATCTGAATAATGTGACACTGCTAAGAGATGGCAATACTACAGTACAACAATAACTTTTACATACTGCTCTGTAGGAAAATCAGTTCTGACTTTAGAAGAGATTTTCAGCCTGTGCTATAAAGGAAGGGGGCAGCAGTCACTCCTAAGTGCAGCTCTGAGGAATTGTTACCCTAGGCCTTTTACCCTCAGGGGCCTATACCAGTACAGCAGAGCAGGTGAGAGTCAAAATAACAAGCCTATGCTACCATCAATATCCTCACAACAGGAATTTTATAACCCAAGAAGACATGCATTCTAGGGATAGTAGGATTCAAATGCTGTCAGTGTAAACAGATTACAGACAGGAGACAAATATGGATAATTCTGTATAAAATAAACACTCCTGGAATTTGTATGAATGCAATTATCCAAAGGACCAGTTTACCTTTCCTTAAAAGACACCATGGGGCTAGTGACACTAGAATGGACTGCAGGTCCTTCAGAGGTTCAGGAGAGCACATCACAAATTCCAAACCCATCTAGGGACAGAACAATCATACACTTTACCTAGAAGACTAACAACTAGGAGCTACAAGTTAAAAAAGGAAAGGATAGGGAAGACTCATGATTTTGCTCAGGAATACTACAGGGTGTACCCTTCTTTATAGACAAGTTCTTAAGGGAGAGCAAGGCCTGTGTAGAGTGTCCCTGGTGCCCAGATATATGGTAAATACCACAGTTCCTGATATTTCCTTGTATTTGCATTTTAAAGAATTATTTATCATTATATCTAACTACACTTTAGCTGTCTTCAGAACCACCAGAAAAGAGCATCAGATCTCATTATGGATAATTGTGAGCCACCAAGTGGTTGCTGGGATTTGAACTCAGGATTTGACCTTCAAAAGAGAAGTCAGTATTCTCAAGTGCTGAGCCATCGCTCCAGCACCTCAGTACCTTTTCTAAAATACGCCCATGCTATATAGCCATGGGTAACACACAGTCACAAGCTTTAAGATCAGTTTATTTGAAGTCTGACAACCACCAACCACTGAGTAAAGGGGTCAGCATAGCAATATGTGTTGGGAATAAGGAAAAATGTAAACATTTCTCACAATAAGAAGTCATAATGGAAGTAGGTCTCAGTTTTAGCTCCCATTAATCTTCACAACATAACTTGCATGGCAATAGATGCTGAGGAGGGAAGGACAGCAGGAAACCAATGAACCAATTCTTTGTCAAACTCAGAAGATGCAGAGAGTACAAATAAATGAAGAGTAGAAAGCAGCACTCAAAAGTACTGTGACTGTCAGAGACATTAAAAACACAGAGGAGACAAGGGCCCGGTAAATCATTGGTTGCTCCAAGCTAAGCACAAATGATCCTCAGTTGAATAGCTTGCCACATGCAGGATGTACACAGACCACAGGATGGAGCCACTAAACTCTACAATCCCTGGCTTCTAATGACCAGCACAACTGATTCACATACCCATCCACCTTTTAACAGAGAAACTGGAAAACCCACAAAATTCCTATGACATTCCAATGTCACAGTTGTCCACAAAGGAAAATACCCAGACTAATACTATTTCTACTGGGAGTTTCTACCCTCAGCAGGTCTGGTACTTTGGGTGGAATAATTCTCAATATCAATGGACTATCTTCCTTGGTCTCACTTATCTTAGAGCAGCCCAATGCATTCTTATTAAGCCTCCCGGGAGACGACTTCATTATCTGCAGATAACCAAAATACATACACACTGGAAAACATCATATAATATGGAGGTTCTAAAATAAGTATTTAATTGTTGTTGTTCCCTAAAAGGCAAGCACAGATGGGATTCCTATAAGAAAGGTTCCAAAGCAGAATACAGCTGGGAGTCAGGAAGCCCGTGGTGCCTATGCTCAGAAAATACTTACACACATACAGCAAATATCATATTTGTGATGACTAATCAAATACCCATAATTAAAATATATATGCAATGCCAAACAACTGTATCAGAAAATTCAAACAAGTGAATAAAACCTAACTTGTGATACTCCTCACAGACTTTCCAGATAAGGACAGATAACAGCATGAGAAACAACTTGTAAGGAGAGTATGTATAGTGCAGGGTGATGAGGCTCACATATGAAATTCTAGTACTAGATAGGAAGTTACACCCAAACAATCCCTCTACTACAAAGGGGGCAGCAGTTGAATCAGGAGCTCAGGACAGCTCAGCACAGATGTTAATCTCACAGTTATGCTCCATGAGAAAAACAAAAACTGTCCAGACTGGGCATGGTGATACACTTCTGAAATAACAGCATTAGAGATGCTGTGGAGAGGGCATAGGGACCCTCACTGTTGGCTAGGAAACAATTAACAAAATTCCACAAACTGCTTTAATTACACGGCAATTTGAATCATGGCCCTGACCTTAATCAAGACTTGATTCAAAATAACGATGCAAAAAATCAACATCTACTCTGAAAAAATTACAGGGGTATCTATCATCCTTAGAAAACCCACAAACATATACAGAAAACAAGGAGACAATACCATAAGTGGCTTGGTTCCAAATATGGCAAACATTTTCAATCGGGGAGAAAAAAAAAACAGCAAGGTACGTTGAAAGAATCAACTCCAATAAGCTCAGATAGCTGTCTTTAGAAATCTCTATACCTGTCTGAAGTACAGGGGCTACTAGGCACAGGGACACACTTAATGAGAGGAAACATGAAACAAACTCTATTCCAGCCTTTCTATGTAACTCTCTCCTTCCTTCCTTCTATATGTCTCTATTTCAGCTCTGTCTCTCTCTGTCTCTCTCTCTCTCTGTCTTGCTCTGAGTGTGTGTATTTGTGCGTGTGTGGTATTTTGTTGTGTGCAAACATGGGTATGTCTTACACTTGACAAAGAGGCATGTCAATCAAGCAGACATGCGAGCAAAAGGACACAGATGTGATACATCTCCCCATACACACTCACACAAAGAGAGACACAGGGACAGAGAGAGAGAGACAGGAAGACACTGAAACTAATTTTAACCAAAATTCAAATAAGACATTGGATGTTACTGAAGACAGACTTCAATTAAATACCACATTCAAATGCTATGAGAGAGCTATGATTCAAAAGTCATAAAATCTAACACAATGAAGAAATGATCATAAAAACATAGATCCAAAGAAACATTTAAAGAAAGTTTGCACTGGAAACTGACTATCAACACCTGATCCATCTATGATCACTAATATCGATAGGAATATACCCTTATATACACTACCTATGTTCCAAAAAGATATCAATACATAAAACACTGGAGACCTAGAATTTGGAACTAACATCTAAAAATGCAGGATCGAAAGGAAACAATATAGGAAAGAGAGAAAGATGGAGAAGTGTATTACAAATCCTCGAAAAGATACAGGAGAAAAACTAAAGAGACAGGGAAGGAAAAAACGAGGTGAGAAAGCAGAACAAAATAGGGATAGTGAGGGGAAGAAGTGGAACAGAGGCAGGAGGGAAGCAAGGAAGGTAAGGTGGAGAGGCAGGAAAGCAAATAAACTTCCCCAGGAGCCTGGTGAATGATGACACAAGGGGAGGGAAAGGCAAGGGGGGCAGACCTTGGGAGGAGGCAGAGTGTGGGAGAGAACTAAAAGGTGTGAAAACCCTTTTAAAGGGAGGGGAACAGGAAGGACCATGGAAAGGGGAAAGAAGGGAGGGAAACCACTCCCGATATCTTCCAACAAAAATCAATAATGTTTAAAAATTACTCCAGGGCTGGTGAGATGGCTCAGTGGGTAAGAGCACCCGACTGCTCTTCCGAAGGTTCAGAGTTCAAATCCCAGCAACCACATGGTGGCTCACAACCATCCATAACAAGATCTGGCGCCCTCTTCTAGAGTGTCTGAAGACAGCTACAGTGTAATTACATATAATAATAAATAAATCTTTAAAAAAAATTACTCCAAACCAGAAGGCTGGTTATAGACATCGCGAGTAAGTAATAAACCAGCACTTGGTTCAGCATCCCACCACCAGAACCCCTGGGGTTCAGGGAGAAGTCAAGGAACTAGAAGGTTCCAGAAGCCCTCGAGGGCCATCATTGAAGGGGGAGGAGGAAACGGCCGAGGAGAGGAGGACTTGCTGGGCCGAATCCCGAGAAACATTCTACTCACTGCCATGGTGAGCAGAGGGGTCCACTGGGCCAAAGCCCACACTTGGAATCGAAGGAGGCGGCCCTCAACTTGGAGAAAGCCCACCAGCCACGGGGAGAAAGCCGTTAAGGCTTCAGCGCTTTGGCGCCTCAGCCTCGGACCCAACGGCCCAAGCTGCCAATCAGGCAACAGGGATTTCTGGGAACCGGAAGTGAGAAACTTCCTCAGCCAGGCGAGAAAGCCATTAAGGCTTCAGCGCTTTGGCACCTCAGCCTAGGACTCAACGGCCCAAGCTGCCAATCAGACAACAGGGATTTCTGGGAACCGGAAGTGAGCAACTTCCTCTACCGCCCCCTACAGGCGGGGCTTAAAAGCAGCCTGTGGCACCAGAAACGGAACCCCGATGCCCATTTGTGGATGCTGGCTCCCCGGCTGCCAAGTACTGCGACACCCATTACCGAGATGTTGGAAACTTAAACACCAACACAGGCTAGACTTTTGCATCCCAGAGGTAGTGGAGGAACTTACATGTAACTGATAAGCAAGCTTTAGTCGTAAAGCATGGAACAGACTTTTAACTTGGATTGAACAAGAAGGAATTTCCGTATCCCTTCTCTTCTGAGGGTTCTACTACAAACACTCTACTTGCAAAGTACGCACCAGGAAAAGATTTAACACGGGCGAAGGGGAGAGAAGGGAAGATGCTCCAAAAGAAAAACAGATCACTGTGGAGAAGACTGGGAAAAACGAGGTCCTTTATTTACAAATGGTTCATGGAGAGAAAGTGGGTGAGAACTTGATAAAGATATGGAAAAGCGTAAGATCAGCCTAGAACGAGGAGTGGGAATAGGCTTGGAGAAATGGGGAGAGAGTGGGAATATATGGGGAAGGGTTAAAAAAATGAAGGGATAGGGTCTGGTGGGAAAGACACACAAGAGTAAAAAAAGGTCTGGAAGGTGAATACGTTTTTGAAGACATAAAAAGGATGGACAACAGGGAAAGTATTGTCAAAAGGAGAAATGGAAATGCTTTGAAATTGCACATCTGTCTCTGATGACTGAAAAAGATTCAATCCCAGTATTTTGGAAGCAAAAAATAGAACCATATGAGAGTTTCAGACAATCCTGGCTGGATACAGACCATGGCACAAACAAACAAACATACATACAAACAAACAAACAAACAACAACAAAAAAAACCAATGATGAGGATGATGGCAAAGACATCATCTACCAAAACCACCACCATCAAAACAACAAATAAAAACAATACTGGGAAACTAATGTAGTCTGGAAAGTGAAAACACGTTCAGGAAGATAGAACACGGTCTATAATGTAAATGGGACAATGGTTTAGAGTGTTTTAAATGGGAAGATAAAAATACATTATTAACAATAGGGGAATGATAAAAGAAGGGACAACGCAGGCACTCAAAGTGGGGAAGTGCAATAAAAAAGTGGAACAAAGACATAACCATTAAAGGGGAAAGGAGGAACATGCTGAGGATATGGAGAAAGAGGGAGAAAGAAGGAGTAAACAGAAAAGGCATGAGAGGAGGTGGCAATGGACAAAAGACAAGGGTGTGGGACAAGGCAATGGTCAAAAGAATAAAGGATAAAGGATAAAAAGGGAAGGAAAGATATTGTGGACGAAAATTGGGCAAGGGAGTAAATCAGAAAGACATTGACTGAAAGTATAAAATCAGGAGAACAATTTAATCACTGCTGCCTAATGGCACCCGCACCCATCACTTTGTAGGCAGCAGCCACCAGGGGAAAAAAAGAAATCCATGAGTTCTGGCCACACAGAACAAAGGATATAACTAAGCAATGAACTGAGGAATGAAGAAACTTAAAGTATCAACATCAATCCATCCATGGATCCATCCATCCATTAATTCATACATCTACCCATCCTCCCATATATCCATCTATCCAACCATGCATGCATCCATCCAATTTTACAGGCTGATACAGGCTGGGTACCCCATATCCAAAAAACATAAATTAGGTTTGAAAATTACAAGGATGGTGCAGACCCATCCTCCTAGGGAGTAGAAACTAGATTCAAGAAGCAAGATAATTGTTGGCCACTCTACTAAGAAGAATAACAAAAGACTGCCTGAAGCAAGAACACGTTGCTGAAGCAATTAAAAACCCTAGGCACCAAGGCTGAGTTCAAAACCTAAACGTACATGGTGGGAGTAAATAGCCTCCTATCCTGCAAGTTCTCATATAAACCTGGGAGATACCAAAGGGTTGTTCATGCATGAGTACAGAGTATGTACACTCAAACACACAAGAACAAAACGGAAGGACCTGCAAAAGCACACTCACATGAGACCCACTGGCACACATCTCTCCCGACACACATGAAATGCTGAAGAAAATTACTGAAAGGATGTAGGGTTCAATGAGATTGGCCAACAGAGGATCAAATATTTTGATAATTAGTTACCGGGGAGTAGGATGATTTCAAAGTATTAGAAAATCTGGACTGGTTGGAGTAAGTGTGTCAGCATGGGTGGAGTGGGCTTTGAAGATCCAAAAGCTTATTCCAAGTTCAGAGTATGGATATTATTAAGGAAGACCCTAAAACTTTTAAACAATGTCCTGCCTGCTGGATACCTATGATTGTTCATGCATATTGGCACAACTTGAGCCTTTTGTCTGAGAAACAATATTTGGAAATGAGAATAAATCACTTGCTCCAAAATGGTCAATAAGCAGAAAAGGAGCTATGTTTGGATGGCACTACACTGCATGGCACATCCATATCACTGAACACATCTTGAATCTGGGAGTGACCTGGAATATATACACAGGGAAGGTACACAAAGAGAAATATGGGGAAATGGTGTTTTAAGAAGAAAGCATGCCAAAGAAATCTACCAACTCACAGCAAATCAGCGACCTAAGCAAAAGCACCAAACTACACTGTATCCCTCAAAGCACCAAACTACACTGTATCCCTCAATGTACCATCAACAACTGGGCAGGTACTGGTTATTTCAAATTGTTGTTCCTCCTATAGGGTTGCAGACCCCTTTAGCTCCTTGGGTGCAAAATTGGATGGATGCATGCATGGTTAGATAGATGGATATGCGGATGGATGGGTGGATTATGGATGAATGGATGTATGGATGTACAGATCTGTTCAGGAGGCACTAACCCTTCCCTAAGTTCTGTGACAAGTTGATGGCTCCTCAAGAAGGCTTTCTTCTTTTTCCCTGGTAAGAAGCTGCCCATGGACCAGCAGATAATCCCCCACCAGCACACAGGTAAGCAACCCAAAAGAAATTCAGTGGGACATTTAGAAAAATCAGAGAAAATGCATCACTGCCTAAAGGGTAACTTCATGGGAAGTGTTTTATGGGTAAAATGGGAATGAGAAAGTCTGTGAAGTTGTGAAGATGGTGAAAACCTATGCTGTAGATGCATGCAACTGTCACAGAATCAAAATGATACCACTAACACCTACTTGCAAAGCACTCACAGCTTAGAAAAACCAACTAGAGATGACAAGACAACACTTCAACAATAATGTTTACATATTCCTCAATGGGAAAATCAGTTCTGGTCTTAGAAGTGATTTTCAGCCTGTGCTATACAGGGAGGGGGCAGCAGTCACTCCTGAATGCAGCTCTGAGGAATTGTTACTCTAGGCCTTTTACCCTCAGGGGCCTATACATGGAAAGCAGGTAAAAGTCAAAATGACAAACCTGTGCAACTATCAAAATCCTCACAACAGGAATTTTATAATCCAAGACTACATATATTCTAGGGATAGTAGGATTCAAATGCTGTCAGTGTAAACAAACTACAGACAGGAGACCAAATATAGATGTTTCTGTATAGGATAACACTCCCAGAATTTGTATGAATGCAAGTATCTGAAAGACCATTTTATCTTTCCTTAAAAAAAGACGCCCCAGTATAGGGGAGTGCCAGCGCCAGGAAGAAGAATTGGGTAGTTTAGGGAGCAGGGGGAGAAGGGGACAGTATAGGGGATTTTTGGAGAGAAAATTAGGAAAGGGGATAGCATTTGAACAACGGAGGAGCTAGAGAAAGTACCCAAGGAGCTGAAGGGATCTGCAACCCTATAGGAGGAACAACAATATGAACTAACCAGTACCCCCAGAGCTCCTGTCTCTAGCTGCATATGTAGCATATGAAGAAGATGGCCTAGTCGGCCATCAATGGAAGGAGAGGCCCTTGGTCTTGTAACGATTATATGCCCCAGTAGAGGGGAATGCCAGGGCCAGGCAGCAGGAGTGGGTGGGTTGGAGAGCAGGGTGGGGGAGGGAATAGGGGACTTTCAGGATAGCATTTGAAAAGTAAATGAAGAAAATATCTAATAAAAAAGAAATGTAAATTAAGAAAAATCTGATAGAAAAAGAAAAGGAAAGGAAGAAGGAAATGAAAAGAAAAAAAGAAAAAGAAAAAGAAAAAAAAAGAAAAAGAAAAAGAAAAAGAAAAAGAAAAAGAAAAAGAAAAAGAAAAAGAAAAAGAAAAAGAAAAAGAAAAAAAAAACCACAACCAAAAGGAAAAAATGGCATGAACTAGGGTTTGGTGACACTGGAATGGACTCCAGTTTCTTCAAGGTTCAGGAAAGCACATCACATCTTCCAAACCTATCTAGGGACAGAACAAGTATACACCCTACCCAGAAGACTGACAAGAAGGAGCTGCAAAGTTAAAAAGGGAGAAATGGAGAAGAATCTTGATTTTGCTCAGGTACAGTCTTGGTTGTATCTTGGATTACAGACAAGTTGTTAAGGGATAGCTAGGCCTGTCTGGAGCATTCCCAGAGTCCCTGATATATGGGGAAATATTTCCTTTTCTAAAACCAGGTCCATGGTGGAAAAAAAAAAGTAATAACATTTTAAGTGATTTGAGGACCATAAGATCAAAAATAAAATGAAATTGGTAAACTGAAAGAGAATCATTTCCCTTGGCCTCTAACTCATCAGAAAACAACATAATCTAAGAACTGAAGCTAATTTCTTATCCTCAGCCCTTTTTTGCTATGTTGTTTGTTTGCTTTCTTGCTTGTTTTTTGGGGGTTTGGGGGAATTGTAAGGGAACAAAAATAAATCAAAGTCATACTTTGGTTCTGAACAAGTGTGTATCTAATGCTCACAAACCCATCAATATGAAACCCAATTGACCATATTAGTCAATACTGTGTCTATCTGGCATAAGGCTTCTCTTATGCCTCAATATTTGAGGTCCATACTTACCATTTCCCCTGTACTGGGATGTCCCTGTTTAGTAACCTGTTGTCCAAGACCAGAAGTTCCTTCTGCAGTTGCAGGTTCCTGAGAGACAGATGACCAAGAGAGAAGAAGTTAGAGAAGACAGGAAAGCTTGGGATAACGGTTGTGTGCATAAACCGACAGCTGATGCTAAAAAATTTTATTAGGAAATTCAGCATATTAGCCGGGCGTGGTGGCCCACACCTTTAATCCCAGCACTCGGGAGGCAGAGGCAGGCGGATTTCTGAGTTCCGGGCCAGCCTGGTCTACAAAGTGAGTTCCAGGACAGCCAGAGCTATACAGAGAAACCCTGTTTCGAAAAACCAAAAAAAAAAAAAAAAAAAAAAAAAAAAAAGGAAATTCGGCATCTTATATACAGTTTTCTTGAAAGGTAAAATGGGACAGTGTCAGCCAAAGCTAACACACACAAAAATAATGTCAGGCAGAAATCTATCGAACAAAGATACATACATAAGTGTACCTGGTTTTAGACTAGCAACTAAGCTTGCTCTGCATATATCTATGCCTCAAAGAACATCCAAGACTGGACAAGCAAAAATGACAGGCTAGAAAGAGATGGAAATAAAACAGAAACATTCACCAAGGCATGCTGACCCTGAAATTCCTGAATGCAAGGGAACAGCAAGAAGACCCTAGGGACAAATGTGAAGGAGAAAAACACTTGGGGGTGTCTATCTCCCAAGTACCATGAAAACAGTAGATGCATCCTTGGATACATATATTTATATATGCATGCAGGTATATGGATGGACAGAGGGAGGGACAGACGGATGGATGGATGGATGGATGGATGGATGGATGGATGGATGGATGGATGGTGGGTGGGTGGGTAGGTGAGTGTCTGAATGTATTCTTATGTATGTGGGTGAGTGTTTATTGGAAGTGTAGATCTGTGAATGTAGATAGGAGTATAGATAGAGATAGACAGAAAAATTGACATAAACACAGATAAATACATAGAGATATAAATAGACAATGAGACAGAGATGGTTAGACAGATAAATAAAGAGATATATTCCTCTGTCCATACAGACATACAAAAACATAGACAGACCATTTTATTTTCCTAGGATGATAATATGACGAAATGGCATATAGTGGTTGCTATAAATGATAGTACTCTTAAAAGCATCTTCTTGTTAATAGAATTTTCCACAGGGCTAAAAGCAAAATGGCTCTGAATATAACCTGGGGCTTAGAAAAACAACTAAAGCTCTCTTTACTCCATTACATATAAATTAAGAGAAAACTTTAAAACATGGGCTACCCAAGTTCCCAGTATTTCCCTGTCCCAGAAATGTGGAAGACTGATGAAGGAGGAATGTTTAAGCCTAGTAATTAAAGTCCTACCTGGGAAACTGAGACCTGCTATCAAGGACACATGAAGGAATCTATTCTTTGAGGCCCACGACTTACTATGATGCTTCATTTTTCTACAGACACTACACATCCTAAATTCAGCTACCTCAAATATTCCCTTGATCTCCTAACAGGTTTTCCACAGTTACTCCAGAACATGGTCAGCCCTATATTTTACCAAGCCCTAGCTTTTTCTGGAAATATGATGACATCTGTCAGTATAATAAGAAGGATCTCTGCTTTTGTTCTCGAAAGTAACATTCCAATTCCAACTGTACATTCAGCTACAAAACTAACTGATCATAAGACATGAATAACAGTCACAAGCTTTGAGAGCAGGGCATGCAAAATCCTAACACCAACCAGCTATCAGTAACTGATAGGCTGGTCCACAAAGGACACAGGGACAGGTATCCAGCACAGCAACTTGGGTTTTGGATGAGGAAAAAAGTAAAGTTGTGTCAGAATAAGAAGTCAAACTCGGTAGCAGTTATCATTTGTATAATTCTTCACAACATAACTTGCATGGCAATAGATGCTGAGGAAGGAAGAGCAACATGAATCTAATAAGCCAACTCTGTCAAATTCAGAATATGCAGACAGTACAAACAAATGAAGAGTAGAAAGAAGCACTCAAAAGCACTGTGACTGTCAGAGACATTAAAAACAAGGAGAAGACACAGGCTCAGTAGAAAGCTGGTTGCTCCAAAATGAGCACAATTGAGCCTCATCTGAGGTGCTCTCCACAGACAGGATGTACAGGGACCACAGGATGAAGCCACTAAGCTCTACAATCCCTGGCTTCTAATGAACAGCAGGACAGATTCACACATCCATCCAGCTTGTAACAGAGAAACTGGAAAAGCCCTGGGATTCCTATGACATTCCAAGGTTACAGTTTGTCCACAAAGGAAAACACTCTGACTAATACTATTTCTATTGGAAGCTTCTACCCTCAGCAGGTCTGGTACTTTGGGCAGAATATTCTCAGTTCCAAAGAACTATCTTCCTTGGTCTCACTTATCTTGCAGCCTCCCAAAGCATTCTTACTATTCATCAGTGGAGACAACTTCATTATCTGCTTATAACCAAAATGCATGCAGACTGGCAAACACCACCATTATATGGAGGTTTCATAATAAATATTTAATAGTTGTTGTTGTTCCCTAAAAGGCAAGCACAGATGGGATTCCTATAAGAAAGGTTCCAAAGCAGAATACAGCTGGGAGTCAGGAAGCCCGTGGTGCCTATGCTCAGAAAATACTTACACACATACAGCAAATATCATATTTGTGATGACTAATCACATACCCATAACTAAAATATATAAGCAATGCCAAACAACTACATCAGAAAATTCAAACAACTCAATAAAAAAACCTAACCTGTGATACTCCTCACAGGCTATCCAGACAAGGGGACAGATAACAGCACAAGAAACAACTTATAAGCAGAGTATGAACAGTGCAGGGTGATGAGGCTCACATATGAAATTCTAGTACTACAAAGGAAGGCACACCCATGCAATCCCTCTACTACAAAGGGGGCAGCAGTTGGATCAGGAGCTCAGGACAGATCAGCAGAGATGTTAATCTCACAGTTATGCTCCCTATGAAAAACAATAACTATCCAGATTGGGCATGGTTGTATACTGTGAAATCACAGCATTTGAGGCGCTGTGGAGAGGGCATTTGGACCCTCACTGCAGGCAAGGAAACAATTAAGACAATGCCCCTACCTGTTTTAGCTACAGGGCAATTTGATTCATGGACCTGGACATTAACCAAGACTTTTTTCAAAATAACAATATAAAAACTGGACATGCACGCTGAAATAAATGTAGGGGTATCTATGCACCTGGGAAACCCACAAACACACACCAAAATCAAGGAGACAACACCAATAAGTGGCTTGGTTCCATACATGGCAAACATTTTCAATCCAAATACCAGCAGGGCACATTGAAAGAATCAACTCCAGAAAGCTCAGATAGCTCTCTTTGGAAATCTCTATACCCGTCTGAAGCACTAGTGCTAGCAGCCCCAGGGACACACTTAAAAAGAGGAAACATACAACAAATCTCTTCCTGTCTTTCTGTGTAACTATCTCCTTCCTACCCACTATGTGTCTCTGTTTCAGCTCTGTCTCTCTCTGTCTATCTCTTTATATGTGTCTCACTATTTCTGAGTTTCTACATGTCTTTGTGTCTCTCTCTTTGTGTCTTTCTGTGTCTGTCTGTGTCTCTCCTGTTCTCTTCTCTACTATCTCTCTCTCTCTCTTTCTCTCTCTGTCTGTGTGTGTGTGTGTGTGTGTTGTGCAAACCTAAGTATCTTTTACACACTCAATAAAAAAGAGTCATTGAACCTCTCAATCATGCAGACATCCAAGCCAAAGGACACAGATACACAAAAACACACACACACACACACACAAACAGAGAGAGAGAGAGAGAGAGAGAGAGAGAGAGAGAGAGAGAGAGAGAGAGAGAGAAATACAGGGAGATTTATGGGAGACTTACTTTTGCCACAATTCAATTAAGACCATGGATGTGATTGAACAGGCTTCAATTAAACAACAGGGAAATGCTATGATTTAGCTATGATTCAAAAGTCATAAAATCTAGCACAAAAAAGTGATGATCATAAAAACATAGATCAAAAGGAACCTTTAAATAAACTTTGCACTGGAAAGTGACTATTAACACCTGATACATGCACGATCATAAATAATGGGGATATACCGTTATATACACTGCTTATACTCCAAAAATAAACCCATACAACAACAATATGAACTAATCAGTACCCCCAGAGCTCATATCTCTAGCTACATATGTATCAGAAGATGGCCTAGTTGGCCATCATTGGGAAGAGAGGCCCATTGGTCTTGCAAACTTTATATACCTCAGTTCAGGGGAATGCCAGGGCCAAGAAGTGGGAGTGGGTGGATAGGGAAGTGGGGGGAGGGTATGGGGGACTTTTGGGATAGCACTGGAAATGTAGATGAAAAAAATTCCTTATTTTAAAAAATAAGATGACTAAGGAAAAAAAAACTGAATAAAGAGAAAAAAAAACATTGTAGACCTACATATGGGAACAAATGTGGAGAAATGCAGAGGTTAGAAAGGGAACAATATAGGAAAGGAAGAGAGATGGGAGAGAGTATTACAAAACCTGGGAAAGACACAGAGAAAACCTAAAGTGCAGGAAAGGAGAAAATGAGTTTAGAGGGACCGAAAACAATAGGGGCAGTGGGGGCAGGCAACAGGGGAGAAAGAGTGGTATGGGGACCAAGGGAACAAGGATGGTGAGAGAGAAAGGCTGGGCATGGCAAAAGCAAATACTCAAAACCCACCATCTGGATCCTCAGGGAAAATTGATACAAAGGGAGAAAAAGGGCTGGGCAGGAGGAGCAGATCTTGGAAGGAGGTGGAGTATGGGAGAAAACTAAAAGTTGCAAAAAGGCTTTTAAAGGGAGGGGAACAAGGAAGGACCATGGAAAGGGGAAAGAAGGGAGGGAAACCACTCCTGATATCTTCCAACAAAAATCAATAATGTTTAAAAATTACTCCAAACCATAAGGCTGGTTATAAACATCGCGAGTAAGTAATAAACCAGCACTTGGATCAGCATCCCACCACCAGAACCCCTGGGGTTCAGGGAGAAGTCAAGGAACTAGAAGGTTCCAGAAGCCCTCAAGGGTCATCATTGAAGGGGGAGGAGGAAACGGCCGAGGAGAGGAGGACTTGCTGGGCCGAATCCCGAGAAACATTCTACTCACTGCCATGGTGAGCAGAGGGGTCCACTGGGCCGAAGCCCACACTTGGAATCGAAGGAGCCGGCCCTCAACTCGGAGAAAGCCCACCAGCCACGGGAGAAAGCCGTTAAGGCTTCAGCGCTTTGGCGCCTCAGCCTCGGACCCAACGGCCCAAGCTGCCAATCAGGCAACAGGGATTTCTGGGAACCGGAAGTGAGAAACTTCCTCTACCGCCCCCTACAGGCGGGGCTTAAAAGCAGCCTGTGGCACCAGAAATGGAACCCCGATGCCCATTTGTGGATGCTGGCTCCCGGCTGCCAAGTACTGTGACACCCATTACCGAGATGTTGGAAACTTAAACACCAACACAGGCTAGACTTTTGCATCCCAGAGGTAGTGGAGGAACTTACATGTAACTGATAAGCAAGCGTTAGTTGTAAAGCACGGAACAGACTTTTAACGTGGATTGAACAAGAAGGAATTTCCGTATCCCTTCTCTTTTGAGGGTTCTACTACAAACACTCTACTTGCAAAGTAGGCACCAGGAAAAGTTTTAACAAGGGCGAAGAGGAGAGAAGGGAATATGCTGGAAAAGAAAAACAGATCATTGTGGAGAAGAAGGAGAGAAAAAAACAGGTCCTTTATTTACAAAGTGGTCATGGAGAGAAAGTGGCTGAAACTTGATAAAGATATGGAAAAGCATGAGATCAGCCTAGAAAGAGGAGCAGGAATAGGCTTGGAGCAATGGGGAGAAAGTATGGGAATGTGGGGAAATATGGGGGAGGATTTAGAAAGGATGAAATGTAAAAGAAAAAGAATCTGATGGAGAAGACACACTAAAGGAAAAATAGGGGGTGGGGGTTAGAGGAGGAATAAATTCCAGAACACAAAATATTAAAAGGGGATACAACCAGGAAACTATTCTCAAATGGAGAAATGGAATTTCTTTGAAAGTACACATCTCACCCCGATGACTGAGCAAGATTCAATTCTATTTCTCCTGAAGTGGAAATAGGACCATCTGTGAGTTCAAGTCCACCCTGGTCATACAGAAACCCAATCTCAAGAAACAACTAACAGTGCTGTGATGGTTGCAAGGACAATTTCTACAACTACAAATAAAACCACCAGCAGCAGCAACAACAGCAACAGGAATACAACAACAAAAAAAGATAATAGTAGAAAACTAATGGGCTCTGGAAGAGCAAAATGGGTTTAGGAAGCTGGATTTTGGCTATAAAGGAAAAATGTCTTGCACATGGCTCAATGGCTTAGTGTTTGAAATGTGAAGATAAAAATACAGTAATCATTGTGGGAAAGGATAAAGGCAGAAGGAACAATGGGCAGGCACTCAAAGTGAGGAAGTGCAATCATAAAGGGGGACAAAGACATAACCACTAAAGGGAACAAGAGGAACAGTCTGAGGCTATGGGTAAAGAGGGAGAAAGGAGGAGTAAACAGAAAAGCTGAGAAAATCTGAGGCAGCATAGGTCAAAAGATACAGACAGGTATGATTTAAAACAAAGGACACAAGGTTGATAAAAAATAAATAGGATGGGAAGGAAAGACATTGTTGAGAAGAATAGGGCAAGGGAGAAAAAGAGATACCAGGAGACTACAAAATCAGGAGAACATGTAACCACTGCTGCCTGAAGCCACACAGCCCTTTGGAGGCAGTAGCTAGCAGGGAAAAGGAGGAAATTCATATGCTCTGGCCTCAGAGAACAAAAGATGTAATCAAGCAATGAATTGAGGAATTAAGGAAATAACTAGTTAATCATCAATCCAAACATACATACATTCATCCATATATATATATATATATATATATATATATATATATATGTATATATATATATATCCACCCCTCTCGGTAAGGTCCAAACTAGGCGGGGTACTACACACCTCAAAAACTTAATAGGACTGAGTCTAAGTTCAAACCTGAAACTCACATGGTGAAAGGAAATAGCCTACCCTCCTACAAATTCTCATATAAAGATGGCAGGTTTAAAGGGCTCTGCATGCATGTGTATGTTGTATTTACAATACCAAACACAAGCACATAGGGAAGATACCTTATACACCTGCCAAAGCCCACTCACACCTAGACACACAAACACCACCTGTGCTAGACACAGGAAATGTTGTTTTTTTAAAGAAATTGAAAGCATGTGGGTGTTTGAATGATAATGGCCCCCAAAGGCTCAAAGGTCTCAATAGTCACAGACTAGGCAGTGGCACTTTATGAAAGGATTAAAGGGTCTTCTCTGGCTAGAGGAAGTGTGTCTGTGAAGGTAGGGTCGGCTTTGAGGTTACCAAAAGCCCATTCTGAATTTATAGACTGGAGCTTATATTATAGAACCTTTTGGGAACTCAAAACATCATCGTATTGACATCTGCAACCCTGCTGAACACTTTGGATTACTCCTGCATGTTGGTACATCTTGAGCCTCTGTCAGAGTAGCAGCTGTTTCAGTGGGTGGCAATAAATGTACTTGTTCCTAACAGTTCAATAGGGTGATTAGGAGTTAAGTTTAGATGGCTCTACACTGCATGACATATCCATATCACCCCTTAATTACCAAAGACCAGAGCACATCAGGACTCTGGGAGTGGGTTGGGGAATAGGCTCAGAGCCTGTACATGCAGAGAAATATGGGGAAAAGGTGTTTTAAGAACACAGCAAGACAATCATATCTATCAATGTACAGCAGCTCAGAGACCTAAGCAAGAACCCCAAATGAGGCTGCACCCTTCAGTATACCATCAAGGACTAAGCAGGTGTTCTTCAGGAGGCACAACCCTTCACTAAAGTCTGTGAGAAGTTGTTGGTTCCCCGGGGAAGCTTTTCTCCTCTTCCCTTGTGTGGTTACTGAGAAGCTGCCCATGGGCCAGCAGGTAATCCTCCACCAGCACACATGTAAGCAACTAAATAAGCTAGGTAGGACACATAGAAAATTAGAGAAAAATTTATTACTCACTTCAGGTTACTTTATGCAAAGTGTTTTACAGTAGTAGGTGGGGAACTAGAAAGTGTATGCGGCTGTGAAAAATGATAAAAACTAGGCTATACGTGTATGAAATTTTCAAGTAATGAGACAATAATGCCACCAACTCCTACTTTCAAAAAGCTCACATTTTAAACAATCTAAATATTCTGATACTACTAAGAGATAACAAGACTGGTGGCAATCAGGATATCCATGTTCATCTAGATGTGATTTCATGACTATCAGATATCTTACAGCCAGCTATTGAGTGAACCAGTAAGATACATTTCATCTCGAATTGTCTAAGTGGTTCAGCATCACTATGTTCCTTTGCCCATGCACCATGGACCCTGCCACATTAAAAGCCTCCTTCTTCCATTTCCCTCTCTTCTTTTTTCCTCCCTTTCCCAGAGCCTGCCTCCATTTCCTCTCCTGATAATCCCACCCAAGTAAGATGTGTTGAGTGTTGTGATTTTGTTCAGATATGCTGCATAGATCTATCTGTGGATCTGAGCCTCCCATTGTAGATTCCTGTGTTCTCTTTTCCACTGCCACATGGGGCCCAGTTTCACAGTCCTGCTTCCACATGGGATGACCATTGCCATGTGGGGTAAGCCCACAGAATGGGACTCCTATCCCTACAAGTCTAGCTGCTACCAAGGCTCACATTCTAGCCATCAGACCACTATAGTTCTCCATGCAATCACCAGAGAATTGCTATGCTTCCCACCTCGGTCATTATAAATTACCCCAGGTCCCAAGGGAGGGCTGGCCACCCTGTAGTGTCCCTGGGGATGGAGGTATCCACAGTCTTCAGGACTGACCCTTCTCATTGACTCTTCCCTTGGGTGAGATATATCTCTCGTCAGATGGTTTTGCTCTCTCTCAATGCTTGAAAAGCCTAACCCTAGGTAAACCATCTTCCTTGGGCACTGGCCTGCAGCTGGGCTCCTAGTTGCCATATGACACCTGGTAATTTAGCCTGGCTGCTTGCTCTTAGTTATTAAATTTATCCTCAGAATGCTGCAAGTGGTAAAATTAATAACTTCTACTCTCACTCAATAGGTATTTGTCTTCTTCTATATCTCTAGGCTCCCCAGTGGGATGCCTCATGGACAACATCTAAAACTAGAGCCTGATTTAAATTCCAAACTTAGCCACTTTTGCAATCACTGTTGGCCACAATAGTCATCAGATAATGACTCTAAGTGGCCATTTAATGGCCCTTTTGACCCTACTATTTTAAAGGATCTTTATAATTATTACCAGAGATTCTGAAAATGGAAAGAGGTTCTCTTTTACTTATCTTTACTTCAAACCTTCCCTTTGCTTCTCCTGTTCCCCAGCTCAACTTTTTATTGCTATGAAATTTCATCCAGACGAAAACTTCTACTCTCCTTGATCCAGCTAATGAACCTCCTTCTTGCTAGCAAGAAGGAAACATATACACTAATTATACCATCTGTCCCAGTAACTTCCCTCAAAGGAAAAACTGAAGCTGGGTTAGGACCTGCTTCTACAAACTCTCCTGCTTTCCTGGCCTCCTCAGCTTCCTCTCCTCACCAGACTTCTCCAGAACCTCCTCAACCCTGATTCACCAGACTCTTCCCTTCCCTTCCCAACTACAGGCCACTCTAGAAGCGCTACATTGGCAACCTACTTTCAGCCCTCCAACCACTCATTCTCTATTTACAGCCACCCCCCCCCAAAACACAAACACACACATAACTTCCTTCCTCCACCCATCCTAACCCAGCTTCAGTTTTTCCTTTGAGGGAAGTCACTGGGACAGATGGTATAATTAGTGTATATGTTTCCTTCTTGCTAAATGAACTTTTTCAAGTACAAACAAGACTGGGATCTTATACCTCTAACTTCTCTAACTTTATTAAAGAATTTCAGTATATCACTCATTCTTGTAGCTTGACTTCCCATAATATACATATGATTCTCAGTAACAATTTACTCCCCAAGAAGCACAGGTGAATTTGGGAACAGGCTAGAATGCATGCAGATGAAATACACCAAACTGACCCAATTAGGTCTGAGACAGTGCCTAACCAGGATCCTCAATGGAATTAGAACACCCCAGGTGGCATTTTAGCTAGAGACTGATTCACAACCTGCCTCCTAGCTTAAGGCTGCCCTAAAACCAGTAAATTTTGAAAAGCTTCAAGAGGTCTTCTAGGATAAACAAGAAAACCTGTCTGAATTTTTAGAGTGCCTTACAAAGGCCCTGTTATACTAATTTAGACCCTGAAAACCCAGAAGGTAAATAACTCCAAGTGACCTACTTCTTTTGCCAAAGCTACCTCGAAATTAAGGCCAAATTTAGACACTTGGAGAGAGGACCCCTAACTCCACAGGCAGAAGTCTTGGCACTGGCCTTTAAAGTATACCATCAGAGAGACAGAAACGTCCACAAACAAAATATGCCAGCAAAGCCAGTACAACTAGCTCCAGCCACTACGCAGGCTTTCTGGCCTTCTAAGACTCAGGAACCACCAGGACTCTGTTTCAAATGTGATCAACAGGGTCACTGGGCATAGCCTTGTCCTATCCCCCACAAACTGTCAGGGCCATGTCTAAAGTGCCATCAAGAGGGACACTGGGCTGATTGCCCTCATGCCCACAGAGGGACAGCACTCCCAGGTTTCATTCTAGCTGATCTTCTAGGCTTGACCATAGACGACTTAAGGGGCCTGAGCTCCATTGACCTGACCACTTCCATCACCAGAGGGAGCCCCAAGGGGTCATTATGGTATCTGGACAGCCCATTACCTTCCTCTTGGACATTAGGGCCCTGTACTTGGACCTGATAAGAATTTTGGGGACCCACCTCTCCTCATTTTCCTATTGTTGGGGTAAGACTGCCTTACCCAACTTAGTTAGATTTTAGGGGTGTTCCTCTCACCCATTCCTTTTAGGTACTCCCAGTGTGTCCTGTCCCCTTATTTGGAAGGGATCTTATAGCTTAAGTGGGAACCTCTATTTCTCACCCCCCCAACAATTTGCCTAAACCCAAACTTGCCAGCACCCTCTCTCCTCCTTCTTTTAGCCACCCAACCTGTTAACTATAACATGTCATTTTCCCAAGTCTGGGATGTCCAGGACCCTTCTGTTGCTAAACACCATTCTCTTCTCCTGTTGTTGTCCAATTTCAGGACCCTACCAGGTACATCACCCAAGCTGAATTCTCTCTCTCTCTCTCTCTCTCTCTCTCTCTCTCTCTCTCTCTCTCTCTCTCTCTCTCTCTCTCTCTCTCTCTCTCTCTCTCCACCCCCCAGGGGACTTAAGTCTATCATCTCTAACCTCCTAAGAAAAATCTCCTCTATCTTACCTCTTCCCCTTTCAACACTCTTATACTAGCAGTTAAAAAAAGCCCAATGGGACCTATCTCCTGGTTTAAGATCTCAGGTTCATTACTTTTGCAGTTGTTCCTCTCCACCCTGTTGTGGCTAACCCTTACATACTTCTTTCTACTGTCCCCTTGAGAAAATCTCATTTCTTGATCCTAGATCTCAAGGATGCATCCTTTTCTATCCCCCTATATATGCAGTCACAAAAAAATCTTTGCCATTACTTAGACTAACACTGACACCCACTTTCCTACCCAACTCATCTGGATAGCCAACACCTATTTGACCAGGAACTGGCTTCTGACCTATTCTGTCTCTCCCTAAATCTAAGATTATCCATTACATTGATGATATTCTTCTTTGTTGTTCCTCTCTAGAAAATAGCAAAATTAACAACTATGATCTTCTAAATTTCCTGTCCGGTCAATGCTATGGAGTTATCACCTTCTAAACTCTACTTGTCCACCCCTCAGGTCACCTATTTGGGACTAGAAACCCACAAAGTATTTACTTAGATAGGAAAAAAATCTAATTCATTCTCTAACAGTCCCCTTTACAAAGGAAGAGATCTGATCATTCCCAGGGATAACTGAAAGGAAATAAAACTTGAGACCTGTGATTCATGTAATGTATGTCAAATAGCCCAAAGAGTTGTTTGTGAGCTTTGAAACCTGGGGCTGAGAACATAGCAGAACAGACCAGGACATGCCCGGGCAGGCCAGTGGCCTCCCTATCTCCCACCCCTCTGACCTAAGTTAAATGTTAACAGGCTGCTGATGTTTAAATGGACCAATCATGGGAAACCTCGCCAATTCCTCCCCTAGTCCCACTCCTTTTCTATAACACCCCCTAGCTTCCAAGCCTCGTGGTCAAATCCACTGTCTCCTGTGTGAGATGCGTTTTGACCCGGAGCTCCGCCATTAAAATACCTCGTGTTGTTACATCAAGGTGTTGTGTTCTATTCGTGATTCTTGGGTGCACGCAGAATCGGGAGCTGAATGGGGGTTTCCCCACTAGGTTCTTTAATAACTAGTTTTTTTTTAAAGTTGCTGGGTTCCTTCCTTTTCCCTACATTCCTAACCCTTGTATGAAGCAGTAGGTCTCACCCATGAACCTCTTATCAAACCTTTTACCAAGCCTTTTCAAAGGCTCCAACAGGCCTGCCTTCAGACCCCAGCCTTATACCTCCTTGACCTAATCTGTCCCTTCTCCCTCTATGTAACAGAAAAATAGGAATATACCCTTGGAGTCCTAGGCCACAAACTAGGACCCTCTTTTGTACCAGTAGCATAATTGTCCAAAAAAAAAAAAAAACTAGACCTGACAATCCAGGGAGGAGCATCTTGTATACATACTTCAGTACCTGCTGAACTCCTTATTTGAGAGTTCAAAAGCTAGCCTTTGGGTCACCTATCACTGTCTTCTCTTCTCATAACCTGCCCCAGTTCCTAACTTAAAAGGGCTTATAAACACTACCTCCCTCCAGGGTTCTTTCCTTCAGGTAGCATTAATAGAAGACTCTACACTAACTTTCCAATCATTCCCACCTTGTAATAGTTCCAATCTTCTTCCTTGACCAAATGCTGACCTCTTCTTATCCCACTCCTGCACATAAACTTTAGAGGAACTATTACTCCATCCTTCACACATACAGGAGGGCACATTGCCTTAGGCCATTTATACCTGATATACAGATGACAGCTCCTTTTTTCATGAAGGAGCCAAAAGAGCAGGCTATGCTATAATGTCAGATACCAAGATGGTTGAAGCCCAGGCCCTCCATGCGCACACCACTAATCAACAGGCTGAACTAATACTTCTCTTAAGCCTGTCAACTAGAACAGGGATAATCACTAAACATCTACAACAGACTCCAAATATGCTTTTTATATCCTTCTGCCCCATGTTGCTACCTGAAAGGAGCTCTGGTTACTTATGACAAAAGGAGGATCAGTAACTAATGAAAACCAAATTATGGCTATGCTAAAAAGCCTCCCATCTCCCCAAAGCTATTGAAATTGTTCAAGGGAAACTCCGGAGGAAGCTAGAGTTGTGGCCCTTTCATGGTCCAGACTCGTTTCATGCTACATCCACTCCAGTAGTGACTTGCATTACAGGATTAGAAGCCTAGGAGCAGTCCTGAGGCAAAGAGTTTCAAGGGAACTCAGCCTCCTAGAACCTTGGCATCCCCATAGCTAGAATGCCCCAGATTTGTCCCTGCAATATTGTGGAGGGTCTTGCATGCTTTCTTACAGTATTTACTGGATACGAGTTAGAAATCTCAGGACAAGTTTAGCAAAGTATACTTAGAATCTTCATTATAGCCAGGTATAGCAGACTACATTGCATATTAGAAGCAAGTTGGTGGAATTCTGACAAATGGAGAATTCCCTAGAGATACTTAAAAGAACTGCCAAGTTACTCTCATATGCAAGTATTTACCAAGGCCTAGGAAATAGGGGGGTTGTGGTATTACATTATTCATGAGAAGGTCTGCTAGAGCAGAACCCCCTGGTGATAGCTTTCACAAGGCTCAAAGGAGGCACAAATTGTGACTAGGATGAGAAATCCTTACCTGTCATTAGCTGACCCTAGGCAGGGCTGTTTTATCTTTACTGTAAATATTACCTGGTTCTTCTGGCCAGTCCTTTGAAGTCATTCCTTTGTTTTGTATCAGATACCTTCTATGTACCTTGCCTGCTGTGACACCCTACTCCTTTGTTTTCTGTATTATGTAAGACTGGTGTTCACTTTGTGGTGTACACTCAGATTCTACACAATCTCTCCTGTCTGCGTCCGTCTGTCAATTCTTGAGGACTCCATGTCCACCTGCCTGAACCCCTGATTCCCACGGATTGAGGGAGGGGGCGCAACTGAGCCTGGTCCATGGCAGTTTCACTCACCACAGGACATTCTCACACTACTACCCACTTCCCTTCTCTAACCTCAACACTCGTCAAACTCTGTCCTATCTCCACCAGCTTTTCCATACTAATAGCCAAGCATTGTCTTATCTTGTTAAGACACACCTATGGCATACTCCCAAGGACTTATATGTCTTAATATCTATCACTGCGTCTTGCAAAATGTCAGATGTCAGACCCCAATTCCAGGTATCATAGCACCCCTTTTCCCACCCACCAAGCTAGAGGTTCCCTCCCTGGGACTGACTGGCAACTTGACTTTACCCACCTGCCTACCATCAGACATTCTAAGTACCTCCTGGTCTTGGTGGACACCTTCTCAGTGTAGGTGGAGGCATTCCCCACCAGCAACAAAAGGGCTCAGTCTCTGATCTCCTTCAAGAGATCATTTCTCGATTTGGAATCCCAGCCTCCTTCTAGTCAGACAATGATCCCGAATTCACATGCCAAGTTTCTCAAACTCTATCTAAAGCCCTCAACATCCCATAATATTTTCAAATTCCCTATCACCCTCGGTCTTCAGGAAAGATAGAATGGACTAGCCACTCCCTAAAAACCACTCTTGCCAAACTGCCACAGTAACTTCACCTTGATTGGGTAAAACTCCTACCCTTGGCTCTTTTTAGGCTATGAGCTCTCCCACCTTTGAGGTCATGTATGGATGAATGGTTCTAACTCCTGGTCTTTCACTCCCATACACTCTCCCCGCCCTGATCACCTACTCACCCCATTACTCAGTCATCTCTGCTCCTTCATATGGAACTTTGCTTACTACCTTCTACCACAGCCACATACTATCTCCTGCCCACACCCTGTCAACTTTAGAGGGCAGGTCCTTCTCTCCCTTCCAGACCATTGACCCCAACCCCTCTCTCTTAAATGGCAGGGACCCTTCAAGGTAATTCTCATGACTCACACAGCTGCTAAGCTTGAGGGACTCTCTCATTGGAACCACTTGTCTCACCTCAAATATTTTATCCCTCTACCTCAAAATAACTCTTTGTCAAAAACATCAACCCCAACAGGACCCTGCCCCCTTAAGCTCCAGAGAACATCAGTACCTTGTCCCCAATCCCAGAAAAATGAGACTCCATTCCAGCAGCTGCACTCAACCCTACTAGATTAAATATGGTCTTTTCCTCCAATCTCTGCTGGATACCAGGAGCTACTCAAAATTTCTGTCACCCCTATATTACCTCTCTATCTAAATATCATGACCTCTTTGCTTCCCTCTTTGAGCACACAAAAGATTATTGTAAGAAATTGGCAGATGAATATGGGGAATGCATTGATCTTGTCAGATATATATGTTAGGATCACAGACCAATCACCTCTTCTATCAATGATGCAAGACCATCTTCTTCTATATTCAGGACCCAGAGAATCCCAGGTGGGAAACAGGTATTGTTGATAAGCTATATGTGTCTCAATTTCCCAACCTCCAGAAATTGGAGAAATAGGAAAAGTAGTTAAATACTCCTCTAAGGTAATTTCTTCCTTGATATCCCCTCATAAATAACACTAACCTATCATTTTGTCTTCTGCTTCAAACCCTGACCTCAGCCTACAAACTCCTTAATGTAACCCAACCTGGTTGCTTTAAAGATTTCTGGGTGCCCTGACTCTGGTGTCGCTAGGACACCACACCCTTTCTCTATCACTCTCTTTGGCATAAAAGACTGTATATATATATATATATATATATATATATATATATATATATATATATATATCTTAAATATATGTATCTGAAATACTTTGTTTTTTAAAGATTTATTTATTTATTATGTATATGAATATGCACTGTAGCTTTACAGATGGGTGTGAGCCTTCATCTGGTTGTTGGGAATTGAATTTAGGACCTCTGCTCACTCTGGTCAACCCCACTCCATGCAGAAAAATTTATTTTCTATTATAAATACACTGTACTATTTACTATTATAAATACAGTGTACTATTGTAAGTATACTATAGTTGTCTTCAGACAAGAAGAGGGTGTCAGATCTCATTATGGGTGGTTGTGAGGTGGTTGCTGGAATTTGAAATCAGGACCTGGGACATGCTCCATAGAACATAATTCCCTAGACTTGCAACAAAACCATAAGGCTTGATACCTCATTTCTGCCACAGTGCCCTACCGTCCAAAACCCTTCATTTCTTTGTGGTACTCAAGTATATCATCATCTACCTGCCAGCTGGTCAGGAGTTTGCACATTGGTGTTTCTTTTCCATAAATTAAGGGTAATTCATGGAGAACCCTACCAATTCTGGTTGTGGACTCAATAGCTGACCAACACATCAAAAGGGCAGTTCAAATCCTGACACTCCTAATGATTGCAGGAATAAATACAGGTGTTGCTACCAGAAGAGCAGAACTGACTACATCTCTAATCTTGCTTGTACAATCAGTTTTCCTCCTAGTTTATCCCCAATTTTCAACAGGTGTCTCAACCCATACTCATTCTCCAAGAACAGATCAATTCCCTGGTAGCAGTAGTACTTCAAAACTGACAAGGACTAGATCCTCTTACTGCTAAAGAGAGCGGCCTTTGCCTTTCTCTTGAAGAAGAATGCTGCTTCTATATCACTGGGGTATAGTACAAAACAAAATCCAGCAACTACAAACAGACCTCCAAAAATTTAAGGAACAACTTGATGCCTCTGATCCCTGGGTTTTCAAAAACCCCATATGGAAATGGATACTGTTCTTCCTAATACCTCTTCTCATTTTTCTGTTTTTATAATTTGCTCCCTGCTTTACTAACTTCCTCTCCACATTCTTCCAATGGCAAATTCAAAAAATTTCCAACCAATTAATCAGTTCCTATTACAGGATTACCAACCACTGTCCACAGAAGAGCCTGATTCTAACAACTATCAAAAAGTCCCTATGGTGAGGATCAGCTACACCCTAAAACTGATGACATCCCTGTAGAAAGCAATTTAAGAGATCTGATGCCTCTATTCCTGCCTCACCAACCCCTCCCCCCCTTTTCAATTCCCCTCTTTATAAAAAGAAAAAGAGGGGAAGGTTAGCAATCAGGAACATCTATAAATGGATAAAGGTGACTTCACAACAATCAGGCATCTTTACAGCCAGATCTATAGGGAACCAAAGATGAAAGATATCATCTCTAGTGGACCGAGTAGCAAAGGCATCGTGTTCATGTGGCACAGGCCTGATAATAGCTTCATTCTCCCTGCCCCATATGTTCTTTCCTCCCTTCTCCATTTCCACTCCCAACATCCACGTGAGACATGCATTGTATGGTGTGATTTTGTTGGGACCCACTGCATAGTTCTATCAAAAACTATAGTTAAACAATATCTTTTACATGGTTTTCATTAGGGAAAATCAATACTGGTTTTGGAAGGCATTTTCAACCTGTGTTACACAGGGAGGGGGGGCATGAGTCATTCCTGAATGCAAATCTGAGGAATTGTTACCTGTGCTTTTTTTTTTTTTTAAGCTCAGGAGCCTATACCTGCAAAACATGTAAGAGTCAAAATAACAAACCTGTACAACTATCAAAATCCTCATAAAAGGAATTTTATAATCCAAGTAGGAATGCATTCTCAGGATGGTACGTTTCAAATGCTTTCAATGTGAACAAGTTACAAACAGTTGACCAAACAAGGAAAATTCTACACATGATACTCACTGAACATGAATGAATGCAAATATCAAAAAGAGCAATCAATTTTTCCTTAAAAGACTCCACCATTAAGAAAATTGGGTGCTCGCTTCGGCAGCACATATACTAAAATTGGAACGATACAGAGAAGATTAGCATGGCCCCTGCGCAAGGATGACACACAAATTCGTGAAGCGTTCCATATTTTGCCGGGCGTGGTGGCGCATGCCTTTAATCCCAGCACTCGGTAGGCAGAGGCAGGCGGATTTCTGAGTTCAAGGCCAGCCTGGTCTACGAAGTGAGTGCCAGGACAGCCAGGGCTACACAGAGAAACCCTGTCTCGAAAAACCAAAAAAAAAAGAAAAAAGAAAAAAAGAAAAAAAAAAAAAGAAAATTGGGCATGATCTGTGTGTGGTTGGTGATAATGGCCTAGACTCCAGCTCCTTCAGAGTTTCAGGAAAGCACATCACAAATTTCAAACCTATCTAGGGACAGAACATTTATACAGACTGCCTAAAAGACTGACAAGTAGGAGCTTCAAAGTTAAAAAGGGAAGAAATGGGGAGGAATCATGATTTTGATCAGGTAAAGTCCTGGGTGCACCCTTGACTAGGGACAAGATGTTAAGGGATAGCAAGGCCTGGCTGGAATGATCCCTGAGGCCCTTATGTATAGAGAAATACCTCACAGTTCCTTTTCTAAAATCAGATCCATGCTAAAAAGGTGGGAGACATTTTAAGTAGTTTGAGGACTACAGCATAAAACTAAAAACAAAAAAGTTAAATAGTAAAAGAATCATTTTCGTTGTCCTCTGAGACATCAAGAAATAAAAGTAATTAAAGAAATGAAGGCCATACCTTATCCTCAGTCCCTTTATGCCACGTTTTTGTGATTGTTTGTTTTTTGGGTTGGTTTTTGTTTAGTTGTACTGGAGAACAACTAAATCATAGTCACACCTTGGGTCTAAGCAATCATGTATCTAATTCTCACAACACAAAAAACCAACAAGATAAAAACCAATTGACCCAATAAGGTGCATGACTTCTCTTAGGCTCCAATCTATGAGGTCCATAATTACCCTTCCTCCTGTACTAGGGGGTCCCTGGTCAGCAATCAGCTCTCCAGAACCAGCAAGTTGTACTCCAGTGGCAGGCTCCTGAGAGAAACATCACAAGGGGACAAGTTAGAGAAGATAGGAAAGTTTGGGATCATAGGTGCTTACACAAGCTGACTCCTAGTGCTAAAAAATTTCTTAGTAAATTCATCATCCTATAAACAGTTTTCCAGAAAAGTAAAATGGGCTAAAATAAAATAGTTCTGAACACAACCTGTGTGTGTGTGTGTGTGTGTGTGTATCTGTATCTCAAAGACAGCCCAAGACAGCTGAAGCCAAACAACAGCCTGCAAAGACATGGAAATAAAACAGAAATATTCATCAAGATATTTTGGGCCTGTAATCCCCAAGTTCATAAGCACAGCAAGAAGACGGTCAAATGTGAGAAAGAAAAGAGCCAGTGAATGTGTATCTCTCCAGCACCATGAAAACATTATAAGAATCTCTGGATGTATCTATGTATTTATGCATGCGTGTAGGTGTGCACATCTGGATGGATGGATGGATGGATGGATGGATGGGTAGGTGAATGGCCGGGTGGGTTGGAGAATGAGTGTGTGTGTGTGTGTGTGTGTGTGTGTGTGTGTGTGTGTGAATGGATTGACGGATGGATGGATGTTTACATGTATGCCTGTGGATGGAGGTGTTAATAAAGATAAGCACATAGATTGATAAAAAATATTAGATACATGACATATGTATTGATTGTGAGACATGTAGACAGAAAGATAATTAGACAGACAAACACATATAATTATCTATACATAGAGACACAGAGAGCCAATTTTAATTTCCCAGGATGCTGATGGGGGAGAATAGCATAAAATGGTTGCTGTAACTGACAGAACTGTCCAAAAAGTCTACTTTGTAATAGAAATTTCTAAGGGGCTAAAATAAAATGGCTCTGAATACAACCTGACCTTAGAAAAGCGACTGAGGCTTTATTTATTCCATATAAATTGAGAGGAAACTTTAAAATTGGGACTTTAGAAGGACTCGGTATTCCCTTATAGTCTCAAAAATGTGGAAGGTTTGTGAAGGAGGACTGCTTAAGCCTATCTGAGAAAAATACTGCGACATACCCTAATATACATGTGAAGTAATCTATTTTTAAAGGAAGCTAGGAAGGCGCCCACCCAGCAGAGGCACTCCTCACCCTGAAATCAGCTGGCTGAATTACTTCTTTGATCTCCTCACAGGTGTTCCAAAGTTGCACCAATACATATTAGTACTCATTAATTTTCCTATTCCTTATCCCTATTCCATATTTCTATCATTAAATTTCTTAGAAATATGATGACATTTTTCAATATAATAAGGATCACTGCTTTTACTGTCAAGAGTAAGAATCTCATTCCAACTGTGCATTCACTTACAAAAGGAGCTGATCAAAAGACATGAGTAACAGTCAGTCAACAGCTTTAGGAGAAGAACATGGAAAAACCTAACTAACACCAACTGCTTTTCAGGAACTGATAGGGTGGTGCACAGAGGACAGGAGGAGAGGTTTCCTACATAGTAACTTGGGTTGTAAATGAGGAAAAAAGTAAAGATGTAACAGAATAACAAACTGAAATGTACAGATATAGCGACAGACAAGTAGACCAATGGAATATAATTGAAGACGCAGAAATGAACCCACACACCTATGGTCACTTGATCTTTGACAAGGGAGCTAAAACCATACAGTGGAAAAAAGACAGCATTTTCAACAAATGGTGCTGGCACAACTGGTTGTTATCATGTAGAAGAATGTGAATTGATCCATTCCTATCTCCTTGTACTAAGGTCAAATCTAAGTGAATTAAGGAACTCCACATAAAACCAGAGACACTGAAACTTATAAAGGAGAAAGTGGGGAAAAGCCTCGAAGATATGGGTACAGGGGAAAAAATCCTGAATAGAACAGCAATGGCTTGTGCTGTAAGATTGAGAATCGACAAATGGGACCTAATAAAACTGCAAAGCTTCTGCAAGGGAAAAGAAACCGTCAATAAGACAAAAATGCCACCAACAGATTGGGAAAGGATCTTTACCTATCCTACATCAGATAGGGGACCAATATCTAATATATATAAAGAACTGAAGAAGGTGGACTCCAGAAAATCAAATAACCCCATTAAAAAATGGGGCTCAGAGCTAAACAAAGAATTCTCACCTGAGTAATACCTAATGGCTGAGAAGCACCTGAAAAAAATGTTCAGCATCCTTAATCATCAGGGAAATGCAAATCAAAACAACCCTGAGATTTGACCTCACACCAGTCAGAATGGCTAAGATCAAGAATTCAGGTGACAACAGATGCTGGCAAGGATGTAGAGAAAGAGGAACACTCCTCCATTGTTGGTGGGATAGCAAGCTAGTACAACCACTCTGGAAATCAGTCTGGCGGTTCCTGAGAAAATTGGACATAGTACTACTGGTGAATCCCGCAATACCTCTCCTGGGCATATATCCAGATGTTCCAACCAGTAAGAAGGACACATGCTCCACTATGTTCATAGCAGCCTTATTTATAATAACCAGGAGCTGGAAAGAACCCAGATGCCCCTCAACAGTGGAATGGATACAGAAAATGTGGTACATTTACACAATGGAGTACTACTCAGCTATTAAAAAGAATGAATTTACGAAATTCCTAGGCAAATGGATGGAACTGGAGGGCATCATCCTGAGTGAGGTAAACCAATCACAAAAGAACTCACACAATATGTACTCACTGATAAGTGGATATTAGTCCAGAAACTTAGAATACCCAAGATATAAGATACAATTTGCTAAACGCATGAAAGTGAAAAAGAACGAAGATGAAAGTGTGGACACTTTCCCCTTCTTAGAATTGGAAACAAAACACCCATGAAAGGAGTTACAGAGACAAATTTGGAGCTGAGACGAAAGGATGGACCATCTAGAGACTACCATATCCGGGGATCCATCCCATAATCAGCTTCCAAACGCTGACACCATTGCATACACTAGCAAGATTTTGCTGAAAGAACCCAGATATAGCTGTCTCTTGTGAGACTAGGCCGGGGAATAGCAAACACAGAAGTAGATGCTCACAGTCAGCTATTGGATGGATCACAGGGCCCCCAATGGAGGAGCTAGAGAAAGTACCCAAGGAGCTAAAGGGATCTGCAACCCTATAGGTGGAACAACATTATGAACTAACCAATACCCCCACCATCCCCCGGAGCTCGTGCATATGAATCAGAAGAGGCCTAGTTGACCATCAGTGGAAAGAGAGGCCCAATGTTCGTGCAAATTTTATATGTCTCAGTAGAGGGGAACGCCAGGGCCACGAAGTGGGAGTGGGTGGGTGGGGGAGTGGGTGGGGGAGCATGAGGGGGACTTTTGGGATAGCATTGGAAATGTAAATGAAATAAATACACAATAAAAAAACAAAAAAACTAAAAAAAAAACAAAAAATGAACTCAAACTCGGTAGCAGTTATCATTCCTATAATTCTTCACGACATAACTTGCATGGCAATAGATGCTGAGGAAGGAAGAGCAACATGAATCTAATAAACCAACTCTGTCAAATTCAGAACATGCAGACAGTACAAACAAATGAAGAGTAGAAAGAAGCACTCAAAAGCACTGTGACTGTCAGAGACATTAAAAACAATGAGGAGACACAGGCTCAGTAGAAAACTGGTTTTTCCAAACTGAGCACAAATGAGCCTCATCTGAGGAGCTCTCCACAGACAGGATGTACAGGGACCACAGGATGAAGCCACTAAGCTCTACAATCCCTGGCTTCTAATGAACAGCAGGACACATTCACACATCCATCCAGATCGTCACAGAGAAACTGGAAAAGCCCTGGGATTCCTATGACATTCCAAGGTTACAGTTTGTCCACAAAGGAAAACACTCTGACTAATCCTATTTCTACTGGAAGCTTCTACCCTCAGCAGGTCTGGTACTTTGGGCGGAATAATTCTCAGTTCCAAAGGACTATCTTCCTTGGTCTCACTTATCTTGCAGCCTCCCAAAGCATTCTTACTATTCATCAGTGGAGACAACTACATTATCTGCTTATAACCAAAATGCATGCACACTGGCAAACACCACCATTATATGGAGGTTTCATAATAAATATTTAATAGTTATTGTTGTTCCCTAAAAGGCAAGCACAGATGGGATTCCTATAAGAAAGGTTCCAAAGCAGAATACAGCTGGGAGTCAGGAAGCCCGTGGTGCCTATGCTCAGAAAATACTTACACACATACAGCAAATATCATATTTGTGATGACTAATCACATACCCATAACTAAAATACATAAGCAATGCCAAACAACTACATCAGAAAATTCAAACAACTCAATAAAAAAACCTAACCTGTGATACTCCTCACAGGCTATCCAGACTAGGGGACAGATAACAGCACAAGAAACAACTTATAAGCAGAGTATGAACAGTGCAGGGTGATGAGGCTCACATATGAAATTCTAGTACTATAAAGGAAGGCACACCCATGCAATCCCTCTAATACAAAGGGGGCAGCAGTTGGACCAGGAGCTCAGGACAGATCAGCAGAGATGTTAATCTCACAGTTATGCTCCCTATGAAAAACAAAAACTATCCAGATTGGGCATGGTTGTATACTGTGAAATCACAGCATTTGAGGCGCTGTGGAGAGGGCATTTGGACCCTCACTGCAGGCAAGGAAACAATTAAGACAATGCCCCTACCTGTTTTAGCTACAGGGCAATTTGATTCATGGACCTGGACATTAACCAAGACTTTTTTCAAAATAACAATGTAAAAACTGGACATCCACGGTGAAATAAATGCAGGGGTATCTCTGCACCTGGGAAAACCACAAACACACACCAAAATCAAGGAGACAACACCAATAAGTGGCTTGGTTCCAAACATGGCAAACATTTTCAATCCAAAAACCAGCAGGGCACATTGAAAGAGTCAAATCCAGAAAGCTCAGATAGCTCTCTCTGAAAATCTCTATACTTGTCTGAAGCACAAGGGATACTGGGCCCAGGGACACACTTAAAAAGAGGAAACATGCAACAAACTATACTCCAGTCTTTCTGTGTAACTATCTCCTTCCTTCCATCTATGTGTCTCTGCTTCAGCTCTGTTTCTGTCTCTGTCTCTGTCTGTCTGACTCTCTCTCTCTCTCTCTCTCTCTCTCTCTCTCTCTCTCTCTAACTCTCACCATCTCTCTCTCTCTAACTCTGTCTGTGTGTTTGTGTGTGTGTGATTATACTTGTGCTCTGTTGTGTTGTGTGCAAACCTGATTATCTCTTACACTTGCTACAAAGAGGCAGGGTGGCTATCAATCAACCAGACATGCAAGCAAAAGGACAAGGATGGGAACTCCCTCCCCCCCCCTCACACACACACACACACACACAGAGAGAGAGAGAGAGAGAGAGAGAGAGAGAGAGAGAGAGAGAGAGAGAGAGACAAAGAGAAAGACAGGCAGACACTGAGACTTACTTTAATCAAAATTCAAATAAGACATTGGATGCTACTGAAGACAGACTTCAGTTAAATACCAAACTCGAATGCTATCAGATAACTATGATTCAAAAGTCATAAAATTTAGTACAAGTAAAAAATGATCACAAAAACATAGACCAAAGAAACATTTAAAGAAAGTTTGCACTGGAAACTGACTATCAACACCTGATCAGTCCACGATCATAAATAGCAAGAGGAATATACCCTTATATAAACTACCTATGCTCCAAAAAGATACCCATACATAAAATATTGGAGACCTAGAATTGGGAACTAACGTCTAAAAATGCAGGATCGAAAGGAAACAATATAGGAAAGAGAGAAAGATGGAGAAGTGTATTACAAAGCCTCGAAAAGATACAGGAGAAAAACTAAAGAGACAGGGAAGGAAAAAACGAGGTGAGAAAGACAGAACAAAATAGGGATAGTGAGGGGGAGAAGTGGAACAGAGGCAGGAGGGAAGCAAGGAAGGTAAGGTGGAGCAGTAGGAAAGCAAATAAACTTCCCCCGGAGCCTGGGTGAATGATGACACAAAGGGAGGGAAAGGCAAGGGGGGCAGACCTTGGGAGGAGGCAGAGTGTGGGAGAGAACAAAAAGGTGTGAAAACCCTTGTAAAGAGAGGGGAACAAGGAAGGACCATGGAAAGAGGGAAGAAGGGAGGGAAACCACTCCCGATATCTTCCAACAAAAATCAATAATGTTTAAAAATTGCTCCAAAGCAGAAGGCTGGTTATAAACATCGCGAGTAAGTAATAAACCAGCACTTGGTTCAGCATCCCACCACCAGAACCCCTGGGGTTCAGGGAGAAGTCAAGGAACTAGAAGGTTCCAGAAGCCCTCGAGGGCCATCATTGAAGGGGGAGGAGGAAACGGCCGAGGAGAGGAGGACTTGCTGGGCCGAATCCCGAGAAACATTCTACTCACTGCCATGGTGAGCAGAGGGGTCCACTGGGCCGAAGCCCACACTTGGAATCGAAGGAGCCGGCCCTCAACTCGGAGAAAGCCCACCAGCCACGGGGAGAAAGCCGTTAAGGCTTCAGCGCTTTGGCGCCTCAGCCTCGGACCCAACGGCCCAAGCTGCCAATCAGGCAACAGGGATTTCTGGGAACCGGAAGTGAGAAACTTCCTCAGCCAGGCGAGAAAGCCGTTAAGGCTTCAGTGCTTTGGCGCCTCAGCCTCGGACCCAACGGCCCAAGCTGCCAATCAGACAACAGGGATTTCTGGGAACCGGAAGTGAGAAACTTCCTCTACCGCCCCCTACAGGCGGGGCTTAAAAGCAGCCTGTGGCACCAGAAACGGAACCCCGATGCCCATTTGTGGATGCTGGCTCCCGGCTGCCAAGTACTGCGACACCCATTACCGAGATGTTGGAAACTTAAACACCAACACAGGCTAGACTTTTGCATCCCAGAGGTAGTGGAGGAACTTACATGTAACTGATAAGCAAGCGTTAGTTGTAAAGCACGGAACAGACTTTTAACTTGGATTGAACAAGAAGGAATTTCCGTATCCCTTCTCTTCTGAGGGTTCTACTACAAATACTCTACTTGCAAAGTAGGCACCAGGAAAAGATTTAACACGGGTGAAGGGGAGAGAAGGGAAGATGCTCCAAAAGAAAAACAGATCACTGTGGAGAAGACTGGAAAAAACGAGGTCCTTTATTTACAAATGGTTCATGGAGAAAAAGTGGGCGAGAACTTGATAAAGATATGGAAAAGCATGATCAGCCTAGAACAAGGAGTGGGAATAGGCTTGGAGCAATGGGGAGAGAGTGGGAATATATGGGGAAGGGTTAAAAAAATGAAGGGATAGGGTCTGGTGGGAAAGACACACAAGAGTAAAAAAAGGTCTGGAAGGTGAATACGTTTTTGAAGACATAAAAAGGGTAGACAACAGGGAAAGTATTGTCAAAAGGAGAAATGAAAATGCTTTGAAATTGCACATCTGTCTCTGATGACTGAAAAAGATTTAATCCCAGTATTTTGGAAGCAAAAAATAGAACCATATGAGAGTTTCAGACAATCCTGGCTGGATACAGACCGTGGCACAAACAAACAAACATACATACATACAAACAAACAAACAACAACAACAACAAAACCAATGATGAGGATGATGGCAAAGACATCATCTACCAAAACCACCACCATCAAAACAACAAATAAAAAACAATACTGGGAAACTAATGTAGTCTAGAAAGTGAAAACACGTTCAGGAAGATAGAACACGGTCTTGTAAATGGGACAATGGTTTAGAGTGTTTTAAATGGGAAGATAAAAATACATTATTAACAATAGGGGAATGATAAAAGAAGGGACAACGCAGGCACTCAAAGTGGGGAAGTGCAATAAAAAAGGGGAACAAAGACATAACCATTAAAGGGGAAAGGAGGAACATGCTGAGGATATGGAGAAAGAGGGAGAAAGAAGGAGTAAACAGAAAAGGCACGAGAGGAGGTGGCAATGGACAAAAGACAAGGGTGTGGGACAAGGCAATGGTCAAAAGAAAGGACAGGAGGGGAATAAAGGATAAAAAGGTAAGGAAAGATATTGTGGACGAAAATTGGGCAAGGGAGAAAATCAGAAAGACATTGACTGAAAGTATAAAATCAGGAGAACAATTTAATCACTGCTGCCTAATGGCACCCGCACCCATCACTTTGTAGGCAGCAGCCACCAGGGGAAAAAAAGAAATCCATGAGTTCTGGCCACACAGAACAAAGGATATAACTAAGCAATGAACTGAGGAATGAAGAAACTTAAAGTATCAACATCAATCCATCCATGGATCCATCCATCCATTAATTCATACATCTACCCATCCTCCCATATATCCATCTATCCAACCATGCATGCATCCATCCAATTTTGTACAGGCTGATACAGGCTGGGTACCCCATATCCAAAAAACATAAATTAGGTTTGAAAATTACAAGGATGGTGCAGACCCATCCTCCTAGGGAGTAGAAACTAGATTCAAGAAGCAAGATAATTGTTGGCCACTCTACTAAGAAGAATAACAAAAGACTGCCTGAAGCAAGAACACGTTGCTGAGGCAATTAAAAACCCTAGGCACCAAGGCTGAGTTAAAAACCTAAACGTACATGGTGGGAGGAAATAGCCTCCTATCCTGCAAGTTCTCATATAAACCTGGGAGATACCAAAGGGTTGTTCATGCATGAGTACAGAGTATGTACACTCAAACACACAAGAACAAAACGGAAGGACCTGCAAAAGCACACTCACATGAGACCCACTGGCACACATCTCTCCCGACACACATGAAATGCTGAAGAAAATTACTGAAAGGATGTAGGGTTCAATGAGATTGGCCAACAGAGGATCAAATATTTTGATAATTAGTTACCGGGAAGTAGGATGATGTCAAAGTATTAGAAAATCTGGACTGGTTGGAGTAAGTGTGTCAGCATGGGTGGAGTGGGCTTTGAAGATCCAAAAGCTTATTCCAAGTTCAGAGTATGGATATTATTAAGGAAGACCCTAAAACTTTTAAACAATGTCCTGCCTGCTGGATACCTATGATTGTTCATGCATATTGGCACAACTTGAGCCTTTTTTCTGAGAAACAATATTTAAAAATGAGAATAAATCACTTGCTCCAAAATGGTCAATAAGCAGAAAAGGAGCTATGTTTGGATGACTCTACACTGCATGGCACATCCATATCACTGAACACATCTTGAATCTGGGAGTGACCTGGAATATATACACAGGGAAGGTACACAAAGAGAAATATGGGGAAATGGTGTTTTAAGAAGAAAGCATGCCAAAGACATCTACCAACTCACAGCAAATCAGCGACCTAAGCAAAAGCACCAAACTACACTGTATCCCTCAAAGCACCAAACTACACTGTATCCCTCAATGTACCATCAACAACTGGGCAGGTACTGGTTATTTCAAATTGTTGTTCCTCCTATAGGGTTGCAGACCCCTTTAGCTCCTTGGGTGCAAAATTGGATGGATGCATGCATGGTTAGATAGATGGATATGCGGATGGATGGGTGGATTATGAATGAATGGATGTATGGATGTATAGATCTGTTCAGGAGGCACTAACCCTTCCCTAAGTTCTGTGACAAGTTGATGGCTCCTCAAGAAGGCTTTCCTCTTTTTCCCTGGTAAGAAGCTGCCCATGGACCAGCAGATAATCCCCCACCAGCACACAGGCAAGCAACCCAAAAGAAATTCAGTGGGACATTTAGAAAAATCAGAGAAAATGCATCACTGCCTAAAGGGTAACTTCATGGGAAGTGTTTTATGGGTAAAATGGGAATGAGAAAGTCTGTGAAGTTGTGAAGATGGTGAAAACCTATGCTGTAGATGCATGCAACTGTCACAGAATCAAAATGATACCACTAACACCTACTTGCAAAGCACTCACAGCTTAGAAAAACCAACTAGAGATGACAAGACAACACTTCAACAATAATGTTTACATATTCCTCAATGGGAAAATCAGTTCTGGTCTTAGAAGTGATTTTCAGCCTGTGCTATACAGGGAGGGGGCAGCAGTCACTCCTGAATGCAGCTCTGAGGAATTGTTACTCTAGGCCTTTTACCCTCAGGGGCCTATACAAGGAAAGCAGGTAAAAGTCAAAATGACAAACCTGTGCAACAATCAAAATCCTCACAACAGGAATTTTATAATCCAAGACTACATATATTCTAGGGATAGTAGGATTCAAATGCTGTCAGTGTAAACAAACTACAGACAGGAGACCAAATATAGATGTTTCTGTATAGGATAACACTCCCAGAATTTGTATGAATGCAAGTATCTGAAAGACCATTTTATCTTTCCCTAAAAAAAGACGCACCAGTATAGGGGAGTGCCAGGGCCAGGATTAAGAATTGGATAGTTTAGGGAGCAGGGGGAGAAGGGGACAGTATAGGGGATTTTTGGAGAGAAAATTAGGAAAGGGGATAGCATTTGAACAACGGAGGAGCTAGAGAAAGTACCCAAGGAGCTGAAGGGATCTGCAACCCTATAGGAGGAACAACAATATGAACTAACCAGTACCCCCAGAGCTCGTGTCTCTAGCTGCATATGTAGCATATGTAGAAGATGGCCTAGTCGGCCATCAATGGAAGGAGAGGCCCTTGGTCTTGTAACGATTATATGCCCCAGTAGAGGGGAATGCCAGGGCCAGGCAGCAGGAGTGGGTGGGTTGGAGAGCAGGGTGGGGGGAGGGAAAAGGGGACTTTCAGGATAGCATTTGAAAAGTAAATGAAGAAAATATCTAATAAAAAACAAATGTAGCCGGGCATGGTGGCGCAGGCCTTTAATCCCATCACTCAGGAGGCAGAGGCAGGTGGATTTCTGAATTCGTAAGCCAGCCTGGTCTACAAAGTGAGTGCCAGGACAGCCAGGGCTACACAGAGAAACCCTGTCTCGAAAAACCAAAAAAAAAAAAAAAAAAAAAAAAGAAATGTAATTGAAGAAAAATCTAATAGAAAAAGAAAAGAAAAGGAAAGGAAGAAGGAAAAGGAAAAGAAAAAAAGAAAAAGGAAAAGGAAAAGAAAAAAAGAAAAAGAAAAAGAAACTACAACCAAAAGGAAAAAACGGCATGATCTAGGGGTTGGTGACACTGTAATGGACTCCAGTTTCTTCAAGGTTCAGGAGAGCACATCACATCTTCCAAACCTATCTAGGGACAGAACAATTATGCACCCTACCCAGAAGACGGACAAGAAGGAGCTCCAAAGTTAAAAAGGGAGAAATGGAGAAGAATCTTGATTTTGCTCAGGTACAGTCTTGGGTGTATCTTGGATTACAGACAAGTAGTTAAGGGATAGCTAGGCCTGTCTGGAGCATTCCCAGAGTCCCTGATATATAGGGAAATATTTCCTTTTCTAAAACCAGGTCCATGGTGGAAAAAAAAGTAATAACATTTTAAGTGATTTGAGGACCATAACATCAAAAATAAAATGAAATTGGTAAACTGAAAGAGAATCATTTCCCTTGGCCTCTAACTCATCAGAAAACAACATAATCTAAGAACTGAAGCTAATTTCTTATCCTCAGCCCTTTTTTGCTTTGTTGTTTGTTTGCTTTCTTGCTTGTTTTTTGGGGGTTTGGGGGAATTGTAAGGGAACAAAAATAAATCAAAGTCATACTTTGGTTCTGAACAAGTGTGTATCTAATGCTCACAAACCCATCAATATGAAACCCAATTGACCATATTAGTCAATACTGTGTCTATCTGGCATAAGGCTTCTCTTATGCCTCAATATTTGAGGTCCATACTTACCATTTCCCCTGTACTAGGATGTCCCTGTTTAGTTACCTGTTGTCCAAGACCAGAAGTTCCTTCTGCAGTTGCAGGTTCCTGAGAGATAGATGACCAAGAGAGAAGAAGTTAGAGAAGACAGGAAAGCTTGGGATAACGGTTGTGTGCATAAGCTGACAGCTGATGCTAAAAAATTTATTAGGAAATTCTGCATCTTATATACAGTTTTCTTGAAAGGTAAAATGGGACAGTGTCAGCCAAAGCTAACACACACAAAAATAAAGTCAGGCAGAAATCTATTGAACAAAGACACATACATAAGTGTACCTGGTTTTAGACTAGCAACTAAGCTTGCTCTGCATATATCTATGCCTCAAAGAACATCCAAGACTGGACAAGCACAATGACAGGCTAGAAAGAGATGGAAATAAAACAGAAACATTCACCAAGGCATGCTGGCCCTGAAATTCCTGAATGCAAGGGAACAGCAAGAAGACCCTAGGGACAAATATGAAGGAGAAAAACACTTGGGGGTGTCTATCTCCCAAGTACCATGAAAACAGTAGATGCATCCTTGGATACATATATTTATATATGCATGCAGGTATATGGATGGACAGAGGGAGGGACAGACAGATGGATGGATGGATGGATGGATGGATGGATGGATGGATGGATGGATGGTGGGTGGGTGGGTGGGTAGGTGAGTGTCTGAATGTATTCTTATGTATGTGGGTGAGTGTTTATTGGAAGTGTAGATCTGTGAATGTAGATAGGAGTATAGATAGAGATAGACAGAAAAATTGACATAAACACAGATAAATACATAGAGATATAAATAGACAATGAGACAGAGATGGTTAGACAGATAAATAAAGAGATACATTCCTCTGTCCATACAGACATACAAAAACATAGACAGACCATTTTATTTTCCTAGGATGATAATATGACGAAATGGCATATAGTGGTTGCTATAAATGATAGTACTCTTAAAAGCATCTTCTTGTTAATAGAATTTTCCACAGGGCTAAAAGCAAAATGGCTCTGAATATAACCTGGGGCTTAGAAAAACAACTAAAGCTCTCTTTACTCCATTATATATAAATTAAGAGAAAACTTTAAAACATGGGCTACCCAAGTTCCCAGTATTTCCCTGTCCCAGAAATGTGGAAGACTGATGAAGGAGGAATGTTTAAGCCTAGTAATTAAAGTCCTACCTGGGAAACTGAGACCTGCTATCAAGGACACATGAAGGAATCTATTCTTTGAGGCCCACGACTTACTATGATGCTTCATTTTTCTACAGACACTACACATCCTAAATTCAGCTACCTCAAATATTCCCTTGATCTCCTAACAGGTTTTCCACAGTTACTCCAGAACATGGTCAGCCCTATATTTTACCAAGCCCTAGCTTTTTCTGGAAATATGATGACATCTGTCAGTATAATAAGAAGGATCTCTGCTTTTGTTCTCGAAAGTAACATTCCAATTCCAACTGTACATTCAGCTACAAAACTAACTGATCATAAGACATGAATAATAGTCACAAGCTTTGAGAGCAGGGCATGCAAAATCCTAACACCAACCAGCTATCAGTAACTGATAGGCTGGTCCACAAAGGACACAGGGACAGGTATCCAGCACAGCAACTTGGGTTTTGGATGAGGAAAAAAGTAAAGTTGTGTCAGAATAAGAAGTCAAACTCGGTAGCAGTTATCATTTGTATAATTCTTCACAACATAACTTGCATGGCAATAGATGCTGAGGAAGGAAGAGCAACATGAATCTAATAAGCCAACTCTGTCAAATTCAGAACATGCAGACAGTACAAACAAATGAAGAGTAGAAAGAAGCACTCAAAAGCACTGTGACTGTCAGAGACATTAAAAACAAGGAGGAGACACAGGCTCAGTAGAAAACTGGTTGCTCCAAAATGAGCACAATTGAGCCTCATCTGAGGAGCTCTCCACACACAGGATGTACAGGGACCACAGGATGAAACCACTAAGCTCTACAATCCCTGGCTTCTAATGACCATCAGGAAAGATTCACACATCCATCCAGGTTGTCACAAAGAAACTGGAAAAGCCCTGGGATTCCTATGACATTCCAAGGTTACAGTTTGTCCACAAAGGAAAACACTCTGACTAATCCTATTTCTACTGGAAGCTTCTACCCTCAGCAGGTCTGGTACTTTGGGCGGAATAATTCTCAGTTCCAAAGGACTATCTTCCTTGGTCTCACTTATCTTGCAGCATCCCAAAGCATTCTTACTATTCATCAGTGGAGACAACTTCATTATCTGCTTATAACCAAAATGCATGCACACTGGCAAACACCACCATTATATGGAGGTTTCATAATAAGTATTTAATAGTTGTTATTCCCTAAAAGGCAAGCACAGATGGGATTCCTATAAGAAAGGTCCCAAAGCAGAATACAGCTGGGAGTAAGGAAGCCCGTGGTGCCTATGCTCAGAAAATACTTACACACATACAGCAAATATCATATTTGTGATGACTAATCACATACCCATAACTAAAATACATAAGCAATGCCAAACAACTACATCAGAATATTCAAACAACTCAATAAAAAAACCTAACCTGTGATACTCCTCACAGGCTTTCCAGACTAGGGGACAGATAACAGCACAAGAAACAACTTATAAGCAGAGTATGAACAGTGCAGGGTGATGAGGCTCACATATGAAATTCTAGTACTACAAAGGAAGGCACACCCATGCAACCCCTCTACTACAAAGGGGGCAGCAGTTGAATCAGGAGCTCAGGACAGATCAGCAGAGATGTTAATCTCACAGTTATGCTCCCTATGAAAAACAAAAACTATCCAGATTGGGCATGGTGGTATACTCTGGAATCACAGCATTTGAGGCGCTGTGGAGAGGGCATTTGGACCCTCACTGCAGGCAAGGAAACAATTAAGACAATACCACTACCTGTTTTTGCTACAGGGCAATTTGATTCATGGACCTGGACATTAACCAAGACTTTTTTCAAAATAACAATGTAAAAACTGGACATGCACGCTGAAATAAATGCAGGGGTATCTATGCACCTGGGAAACCCACAAACACACACCAAAATCAAGGAGACAACACCAATAAGTGGCTTGGTTCCATACATGGCAAACATTTTCAATCCAAATACCAGCAGGGCACATTTAAAGAATCAACTCCAGAAAGCTCAGATAGTTCTCTTTGGAAATCTCTATACCCGTCTGAAGCACAAGTGCTAGCAGCCCCAGGGACACACTTAAAAAGAGGAAACATAAAACAAATCTATTCCTGTCTTTCTTTGTAACTATCTCCTTCCTACCCACTATGTGTCTCTGCTTCAGCTCTGTCTCTCTCTGTCTATCTCTTTATGTGTGTCTCACTATTTCTGAGTTTCTACATGTCTTTGTGTCTCTCTCTTTGTGTCTTTCTGTGTCTCTCTGTGTCTCTCCTGTTCTCTTCTCTACTATCTCTATCTCTCTCTCTCTCTCTCTCTTTCTCTCTCTGTCTCAGTCCGTCTGTGTGTGTGTGTGTGTGTGTGTGTGTGTGTGTTGTGCAAACCTAAGTATCTTTTACACACTCAATAAAAAAGAGTCATTGAACCTCTCAATCATGCAGACATACAAGCCAATGACACAGATACACAAACACAGAGAGAGAGAGAGAGAGAGACAGAATCAGAGAGAGAGAGAGAGAGAGAGAGAGAGAGAGAGAGAAATACAGGGAGATTTATGGGAGACTTACTTTTGCCACAATTCAATTAAGACCATGGATGTGATTGAACAGGCTTCAATTAAACAACAGGCAAATGCTATGATTTAGCTATGATTCAAAAGTCATAAAATCTAGCACAAAAAAGTGATGATCACAAAAACATAGATCAAAAGGAACCTTTAAATAAACTTTGCACTGGAAAGTGACTATTAACACCTGATACATGCACGATCATAAATAATGGGGATATACCGTTATATACACTGCTTATACTCCAAAAATAAACCCATACAACAACAATATGAACTAATCAGTACCCTCAGAGCTCATATCTCTAGCTACATATGTATCAGAAGATGGCCTAGTTGGCCATCATTGGGAAGAGAGGCCCATTGGTCTTGCAAACTTTATATGCCTCAGTACAGGGGAATGCCAGGGCCAAGAAGTGGGAGTGGGTGGATAGGGAAGTGGGGGGAGGGTATGGGGGACTTTTGGGATAGCACTGGAAATGTAAATGAAAAAAATTCCTTATTTTAAAAAATAAGATGACTAAGAAAAAAAACTGAATAAAAAGAAAAAAAACATTGGAGACCTACATATGGGAACAAATGTGGAGAAATGCAGAGGTTAGAAAGGGAACAATATAGGAAATGAAGAGAGATGGGAGAGAGTATTACAAAACCTGGGAAAGACACAGAGAAAACCTAAAGTGCAGGAAAGGAGAAAATGAGTTTAGAGGGACCGAAAACAATAGGGGCAGTGGGGGCAGGCAACAGGGGAGAAAGAGTGGTATGGGGACCAAGGGAACAAGGATGGTGAGAGAGAAAGGCTGGGCATGGCAAAAGCAAATACTCAAAACCCACCATCTGGATCCTCAGGGAAAATTGATACAAAGGGAGAAAAAGGGCTGGGCAGGAGGAGCAGATCGTGGAAGGAGGTGGAGTATGGGAGAGAACTAAAAGGTGCAAAAAGGCTTTTAAAGGGAGGGGAAGAAGGGAGGGAAACCACTCCCGATATCTTCCAACAAAAATCAATAATGTTTAAAAATTGCTCCAAAGCAGAAGGCTGGTTATAAACATCGCGAGTAAGTAATAAACCAGCACTTGGTTCAGCATCCCACCACCAGAACCCCTGGGGTTCAGGGAGAAGTCAAGGAACTAGAAGGTTCCAGAAGCCCTCGAGGGCCATCATTGAAGGGGGAGGAGGAAACGGCCGAGGAGAGGAGGACTTGCTGGGCCGAATCCCGAGAAACATTCTACTCACTGCCATGGTGAGCAGAGGGGTCCACTGGGCCGAAGCCCACACTTGGAATCGAAGGAGCCGGCCCTCAACTCGGAGAAAGCCCACCAGCCACGGGAGAAAGCCGTTAAGGCTTCAGCGCTTTGGCGCCACAGCCTTGGACCCAATGGCCCAAGCTGCCAATCAGGCAACAGGGATTTCTGGGAACCGGAAGTGAGAAACTTCCTCTACCGCCCCCTACAGGCGGGGCTTAAAAGCAGCCTGTGGCACCAGAAATGGAACCCCGATGCCCATTTGTGGATGCTGGCTCCCGGCTGCCAAGTACTGCGACACCCATTACCAAGATGTTGGAAACTTAAACACCAACACAGGCTAGACTTTTGCATCCCAGAGGTAGTGGAGGAACTTACATGTAACTGATAAGCAAGCTTTAGTTGTAAAGCACGGAACAGACTTTTAACTTGGATTGAACAAGAAGGAATTTCCGTATCCCTTCTCTTCTGAGGGTTCTACTACAAACACTCTACTTGCAAAGTAGGCACCAGGAAAAGATTTAACACGAGCGAAGGGGAGAGAAGGGAAGATGCTGGAACAGAAAAACAGATCATTGTGGAGAAGACTGGAAAAAACGAGGTCCTTTATTTACAAATGGTTCATGGAGAGAAAGTGGGTGAGAACTTGATAAAGATATGGAAAAGCATGATCAGCCTAGAACGAGGAGTGGGAATAGGCTTGGAGCAATGGGGAGAGAGTGTGGGAATGTTGGAAAATATGGCAGAAGGGTGAGAAAGGGTAAAGGGTATAGAAAAAAGAATCTGGAGGAGAAGACACCTTAAAGGAAAAAAGTGGGGATTAGTGGAGGAATAAATTCCATAATACAAAATCTAAGAGGGGGGGACACCAGGTAAAATATTGTCAAATGGAGAAATGGAATTTCTTTGAAAGTACACATCTCACCCCGATGACTGAGCAAGATTCAATTCTTTTTCTCCTGAAGTGGAAATAGGACCATCTGTGAGTTCAAGTCCACCCTGGTCATACAGAAACCCAATCTCAAGAAACAACTAACAGTGCTGTGATGGTTGCAAGGACAATTTCTACAACTACAAATAAAACCACCAGCAGCAGCAACAACAGCAACAGGAATACAACAACAAAAAAAGATAATAGTGGAAAACTAATGGGCTCTAGAAGAGCAAAATGGGTTTAGGAATCTGGAAAGTAGTGATGAAGGAAAATTGTCTTGTACAGGTACAATAGTTTACAGAGTTGAAAATGGGAAGATAAAAATACAGGAACATGGCTGGAGAGATGGCTCAGCGGTTAAGAGCCCTGACTGCTCTTCTGAAGGTCTTGAGTTCAAATACCAGCAACCACATGGTGGCTCACAACCATCTGTAACAAGATTTTGGGCCACTCTTCTGGAGTGCCTGAAGACAGCTACTGTGTACTTACAGAGAATAAATAAAGAAAACTTTTAAAACAAATACAGTAACAACAGGGCGAGACGATGAAGGCCGAAGGGATAAAGCCAGGCACTCAAAGTGTAGAAGTACAATAAGAAGTGGTATAAAGACATAAACAATACAGAGAACAAAAAACAAACTATTATGTGACTGCAGGAATTTCTTTTCTGGCCAAGAATAAGTTCTGTAGCCTTCTTTTATGTTTATGGGCATGTCTTTCTTTAGGATAAGGAAGTTTTTCTTCTATCATTTGGTTAAAGATATTTACTGGCCCTTTAAGTTGGGAATCTTGTCTCTCTTCTATACCTATTTTATTTATGGTTGCTTGTATGTGTGCTGGTGGGGGATTATTTGCTGGCCCAGGGGCATCTTATCAGTAACCTCACTGGGTAAGAGGAGAAAAGCCTCCACATGGAGCCACCAACCTGTCACAGACCTTAGTGATCATGTAGTGTCAACTGAAGAACACCTGCCTAGTCATTGATGGTACACTGAAAGATGCAGTCTAGCTTGGGGTTTTCACTTAGGTCACTGAGCTGTGTGGCTTCAGGCAGCAGTGGTTACATGTTCTCCTGATTTAGTAGTCTCCTGATGTCTCTTTTTTCTCCCTTGCCCTATTCTTCTCCACAATGTCTTTCCTTCCCATCCTATTATTTTTATCCCCCTCGTGTTTTTTTGTTTTAAATCACATCTGTATCTTTTGACCTATGCTGCCTCCTCTCCCAGCTTTTCTGTTCACTCCTTCTTACTCCTTCTTTACCCATATCCTCAGCCTATTCCTCCTGTTCTCTGTATTGTTTATGTCTTTATACCAGGCAGGAAAACAAGTAAGGATAATACTATGCAGGATAACACTCCCTGAATGTGAATGAATTATAACTATCTAAAACAGCAATCTACCTTTCCTTAAAGACAACAAGAAGTAAATAGGAGAGAGGCAGGATCTGAAGCTGGTGACACTGGATGGACTCTGGCCTCTTCAGAGGTTCAAGAAAGTACATCGCAACTTCCACACCTATCTAGGGACAAAACAATTATACAGTCTGCCTAGAAGACTGACAGAAGGAGCTCCAAGGTTTAAAGGGAAAACCATGGAGAAGGATCATGCTTTTGCTCAGGTACAGTCCTGGGAGTACCATGGATTACAGACAAGTTGTTAAGGGCTAGCTAGGACTGTCTGGAGTGTTTCCACAAGCCCTGATGTATGGAGAAATACCTCCGTTCCTTTTCTAACACCAGGCCCATGCTAAATAGGCAATAGACATTTTAAAGGATTTGATGAAAAACTATCAAAAATAAAATTAGAAAGGTCAACTGTGAAACAACTGTTTTCCTTGTCTTCTGATTCACCAGCAAACAAAGTAATCCAAGAACTGATGCCCATTCCTCACCATCAGTCCCTTTTGGTCCATTCTATGCTTGTTTGTTTTCTGGTTTTGGGTGGCATCCTGAGGCACAAGTTAGTCAGTCATACCTTGGGTCTAAGCAATCATGTATCTAATTCTGACAGCACAGACCCATCGGATGAAACCCAATTGACCCTATTAGGCAGCACTCTGTCTGTCTGGCATGACTTCTCTTAGGCTCCAATGTATGAGGTCCATAATTACCCTTCCTTCTGTACTGGAGGGTCCAGGTTCAGCAACCAGCTCTCCAAAACCAGCAAGTTGCACTCCAGTGGCAGGCTCCTGAGAGAAACATCACAAGGGGAGAAGTTAGAGGAGTCAGGGAAGTTTGAGATCAGGGGTGCTCATACAAAGCTACTGCTGATGAGGAAAACTTATTAGGAAATTTAGCATCTTATATAGAGTTTTCTTGAAAGGTAAAACAGGACCGTTTCAGGCAAAGCTCCCACACAATGAAATGAAGTCAGATGAAGAGTCTTTAAAGCAAGGATGCATAAGTGTACCTGGTTTTAGACTAGCAACTAAGCTCACTCTGCATATATCTATGCCTCAAAATTCCCAGGATTCCCTTGTCCCAGAAATGGGGAAGGCTGATGAAGGAGGAATGGATAAGCCTAGGAATGAAAGTAGTACCTGGGAAACTGAGACCTCCTGTCACGGACACATGAAGGCAACTATGGTTTGAGGCCCCTGGGTTACTGTGATGCTCCACATTCTACAGACACTCCTCATCCTAAATTCAGCTAGCTCAAATAGTCCCTTGATCTCCTAACAGCTTTTCCATAGTTACCCAAAAACTTATGAATATGCATGGTCTTCCCTATTTCGTAAAATGTCGTAGATTTTCATGGAAATAGGATCAGAACTGTGAGAATTATAAAAAAAAAATCACTGCTTCAGTTGTCAAGAGTAACATTCTCATTCCAAATGTGCATTCAGATACAAAACTAACTGAGCAGAATCATGGGCAACACAGAGTCACAGGCTTTAAGAGAAGGGCATTCAAAAAGCCTGACAAACACCAACAACCTAAAAGAGGGGAAAGGTAACCAGCACAGCAATATGGGTGTGAATAAGGAAAATAAGTAAATATGTGCTCAGAATAAAAAGTCACAATATAAGTAAGTCGCAGGTATGGCTCCCATTATTCTTCACTACATAACTTGCATGGCAATACAGGCTGAGGAAGGAAGACCAACATGAATCTAATAGGCAGACTCTGTCAAATTCAGAAGATGCAGACAGTACAAACAAATGAAGAGTAGAAAGAAGCACTCAAAAGTACTGTGACTGTCAGAGACATTAAAAACAAGGAGGAGACACAGGCTCAGTAGAAAGCTGGTTGCTCCAAAATGAGCATAATTGAGCCTCATCTGAAGCGCTCTCCACGGACAGGATGTACAGGGACCACAGGATGAAGCCACTAAGCTCTACAATCCCTGGCTTCTAATGAACAGCAGGACACATTCACACATCCATCCAGATCGTCACAGAGAAACTGGAAAAGCCCTGGGATTCCTATGACATTCCAAGGTTACAGTTTGTCCACAAAGGAAAACACTCTGACTAATCCTATTTCTACTGGAAGCTTCTACCCTCAGCAGGTCTGGTACTTTGGGCGGAATAATTCTCAGTTCCAAAGGACTATCTTCCTTGGTCTCACTTATCTTGCAGCCTCCCAAAGCATTCTTACTATTCATCAGTGGAGACAACTTCATTATCTGCTCATAACCAAAATGCATGCACACTGGCAAACACCACCATTATATGGAGGTTTCATAATAAGTATTTAATAGTTGTTGTTGTTCCCTAAAAGGCAAGCACAGATGGGATTCTTATAAGAAAGGTTCCGAAGCAGAATACAGGTGGGAGTCAGGAAGCCCATGGTGCCTATGCTCAGAAAATACTTACACACATACAGCAAATATCATATTTTTGATGACTAATCACATACCCATAACTAAAATATATAAGCAATGCCAAACAACTACATCAGAAAATTCAAACAACTCAATAAAAAAACCTAACCTGTGATACTCCTCACAGGCTTTCCAGACAAGGGGACAGATAACAGCACAAGAAACAACTTATAAGCAGAGTATGAACAGTGCAGGGTGATGAGGCTCACATATGAAGTTCTAGTACTACAAAGGAAGGCACACCCATGCAATCCCTCTACTACAAAGGGGGCAGCAGTTGGATCAGGAGCTCAGGACAGATCAGCACAGATGTTAATCTCACAGTTATGTTCCCTATGAAAAACAAAAACTATCCAGATTGGTCATGGTGGTATACTCTGAAATCACAGCATTTGAGGCGCTGTGGAGAGGGCATGTGGACCCTCACTGCAGGCAAGGAAACAATTAAGACAATGCCCCTACCTGTTTTAGCTACAGGGCAATTTGATTCATGGACATGGACATTAACCAAGACTTTTTTCAAAATAACAATGTAAAAACTGGACATCCACGCTGAAAAAAATGCAGGGGTATCTATGCACCTGGGAAAACCACAAACACACACCAAAATCAAGGAGACAACACCAATAAGTGGCTTGGTTCCAAACATGGCAAACATTTTCAATCCAAAAACCAGCAGGGCACATTGAAAGAGTCAACTCCAGAAAGCTCAGATAGCTCTCTCTGAAAATCTCTATACTTGTCTGAAGCACAAGGGATACTGGGCCCAGGGACACACTTAAAAAGAGGAAACATGCAACAAACTATACTCCAGTCTTTCTGTGTAACTATCTCCTTCCTTCCATCTATGTGTCTCTGCTTCAGCTCTGTTTCTGTCTCTGTCTCTGTCTGTCTGACTCTCTCTCTCTCTCTCTCTCTCTCTCTCTCTCTCTCTCTCTCTCTCTTTCCCTCTCTCTCTGTAACTCTCATCATCTCGCTCTCTCTAACTCTGTGTGTTTGTGTGTGTGTGTGTGTGATTTTACGTGTGTTCTGTTGTGTTGTGTGCAAACCTGAGTATCTCTTACACTTGCTACAAAGAGGCAGGATGGCTGTCAATCAACCAGACATGCAAGCAAAAGGACAAGGATGGGAATTCCCTCCCCCCCTCACACACACAGACACACACACAAAGAGACAAAGAGAGAGACACGCAGACACTGAGACTTACTTTAACCAAAATTTAAATAAGACATTGGATGCTACTGAATACAGACTTCAATTAAATACCACACTCGAATGCTATCAGATAACTATGATTCAAAAGTCATAAAATCTAGCACAAGTAAGAAATGATCATAAAAACATAGATCCAAAGAAACATTTAAAGAAAGTTTGCACTGGAAACTGACTATCAACACCTGATCAGTCCACGATCATAAATAGCAATAGGAACATACCCTTATATAAACTACCTATGCTCCAAAAAGATACCAATACATAAAACATTGGAGACCTAGAATTGGGGAACTAATGTCTAAAAATGCAGGATCGAAAGGAAACAATATAGGAAAGAGAGAAAGATGGAGAAGTGTATTACAAAGCCTCGAAAAGATACAGGAGAAAAACTAAAGAGACAGGGAAGGAAAAAACGAGGTGAGAAAGACAGAACAAAATAGGGATAGTGAGGGGGAGAAGTGGAACAGAGGCAGGAGGGAAGCGAGGATATAAGGTGGAGCAGTAGGAAAGCAAATAAACTTCCCCAGGAGCCTGGGTGAATGATGACACAAGGGGAGGGAAAGGCAAGGGGGGCAGACCTTGGGAGGAGGCAGAGTGTGGGAGAGAACAAAAAGGTGTGAAAACCCTTGTAAAGAGAGGGGAACAAGGATGGACCATGGAAAGAGGGAAGAAGGGAGGGAAACCACTCCCGATATCTTCCAACAAAAATCAATAATGTTTAAAAATTGCTCCAAAGCAGAAGGCTGGTTATAAACATCGCGAGTAAGTAATAAACCAGCACTTGGTTCAGCATCCCACCACCAGAACCCCTGGGGTTCAGGGAGAAGTCAAGGAACTAGAAGGTTCCAGAAGCCCTCGAGGGCCATCATTGAAGGGGGAGGAGGAAACGGCCGAGGAGAGGAGGACTTGCTGGGCCGAATCCCGAGAAACATTCTACTCACTGCCATGGTGAGCAGAGGGGTCCACTGGGCCGAAGCCCACACTTGGAATCGAAGGAGCCGGCCCTCAACTCCGAGAAAGCCCACCAGCCACGGGAGAAAGCCGTTAAGGCTTCAGTGCTTTGGCGCCTCAGCCTCGGACCCAACGGCCCAAGCTGCCAATCAGGCAACAGGGATTTCTGGGAACCGGAAGTGAGAAACTTCCTCTACCGCCCCCTACAGGCGGGGCTTAAAAGGACCCTGTTCCTTAAGTAGACAGTGTGTTTTTTAGTGAAGCAGTCTTTGGTCTAGAAAGTAGACCTATATTGGTATTTTAGGACTGCAAGTAACAATACTGTCCAGTCCTTTGTGTTGGAGAAATTTAAGGAATATTTTTATAGAATTTATTATATTAAGTTGCATCAAAAATAGTAATGTTGGAAGCAGGATGGCGAGCGCGCGGAACGAAAATCTGTTCTGCCTAGCGACAGCTTTCATTTCACAATATCGTTTTTCAAATCACTTGCTAAGGATCATGGCGGCTGCAGTAAAATGGGTGATATCGAACAGAACTATCTGGAAGCATTTACTTCCAATCCAAAACGGAGCTTTGTCTAGTGCTAGTCACAAATCTACATACTCTTCTCTTCAGGATGACTACAATTACCAGGTGGACCGCACCTTGACAGCTGAAGGCAGGACAATAGTGTGCTACTACCCTTCTGTGTACATCCCCTATGAACACACCAAACCCATCCCTCAACCAGATCTTCTGCATAATAATGAGGAAACCCACGAGCAGATCCTGAAAGCAAGTTAGAAGTTAGAAAGCACAAGCAACTGGAGCAAGGGCCCATGATAGAACAACTGAGCAAAGTGTTCTACACCAGGAAGCATCGCTGGTACCCGCACGGACAGTATCACAATCGTCGTAAGAAACTGAATCCTCCCAAAGACAGACGACTACTCGTGATTCCCTGAACATCGGGAAATTTTGTTTTGTGTCTTATTTGCCAGCTGAGAAAATGTACATGGTACCATCATTAAGGTGGTTGGCATATAGGAAAAAAAAATACACTTTCATGCAAAAAAAAATAGTAATGTTTACAAAGACAGATGTAAATGTAATTTTCCAAAGTTCCTCAGTTTTTTTTTTTTTTCTGGTAAGAACAGTACACTTATGAATAAGAAAAACATAGCAAAAGACAAAACAAACCCATGGGCAAAATGAAAAGACATGCTTAGTTTGAAAGAAGGAGAATGAGAGGGAGTCATGATTTAACCAAATAACTAATAGAGCCTGGGAAACAAATAGTAAGGAACAAGTAGTAAGGAACCAGAGGCATGCTGGAAAGGGGAGACAAAGATGAAGAAGAGATAAACATGATATAATCATGCCAACGAAATAAAAATACAACTTATGCATGGGAGGTATAATAAGCACAGAACTCTAAATAAGTATGCCTGATTTCAAGCTGTACTGCAGAGCAGTAGTACTAAAAAAACACATGGTGTCGGCCTAAAAGCAGAAGTTATGTCAATGGAATGGAGTTGAAAACTCAAAAATAAATCTACATACTTATGGATACTTAATTTTTGACAATGAAGACAAATTTTTACAGTGGAAAATAGAAAGTATCTTCAACAAATGGTGCTGGTCTAACTTCATATCTACATGTAGAAGCCTGCAAACAGACCCATATCCATATCTGCATGTAGAAGCCTGCAAATAGACCCCTATCCATCACCCTTCATAAAACTCCAGTGCAAGTGGATCAAAGACCTTAATATAAAAGCAGATGTACAGCCGGGCGTGGTGGCGCACACCTTTAATCCCAGCACTTGGGAGGCAGAGGCAGGCAAATTTCTGAGTTCGAGGTTAGCCTGGTCTACAGAGTGAGTTCCAGACAGTCAGGACTACACAGAGAAACCCTGTTTTGGAAGAAAAAAAAACAGATATACTAAACTTGATGAAAGAGAAAGTGGGGAACAGACTTGGATACATTGTAACAGGAGACAAGTTCCTGAACAGAATACCAACAGCTCAGACACTAAGATCAGAAATTACTAAGTGGGACCTCATGAAACTTAAAAGTGTCTAGAAGGCAAAGGATGAAACTTAAAAGTGTCTAGAAGGCAAAGGACACTGTCAATAGAACAAAACAGCAACCCATAGAATCAGAAAAGATCTTCACCAACCCCACATCTGCCACAGGACTAATAACCAAAATATATAAAGAACTCAAGAAACTACACATCAACAATCAAATAATCCAAGTAAAACTGAGGAAGAGATCTAAACAGAATTCTCTACAGAAGAGTATCAAATGGCCAAGAAGCACTTAATTTTCAACATCCTTATCCATCTTGGAAATGCAAATAAAAATGACTCTCAGATTCTTACACCTGTCCCAATAGCTAATATCAAAAATACAAGTAACAGCTCATTACATGAGGATGAGGAAACGGGGGGGGGGGCAGTCAGTCCTCTATTTGTGGTGGGAGTATAATCTTGTACAGCCACTTTGGAAATCAATATGACATTTTATCTTAAAATTGATAATCAATCTACCTCAAGACCCAGTGACATCACTCCTGTGTATATACCCAAATGTTGCTCCATTCTACTACAAGAACACTTGCTCAACTATGTTCATATCAGCCAAAAACTGGAAACAACGTAGATGTTCTACAACTGAAAAACTGATAAGGAAACCATGGTACATTTACACAATGGAGTATATTCTTCAGCTATTAAAATCAATTACATCATGATATTTGTAAATGAATTGAACTAGGAAAACATACTGAGTGAGTTAATCCAGACCCAGAAAGACAAACATGGAATGAACTCACTTATAAGTGGATATTAGCTGTAAAGTACAGGATAACCATACTACAATCCACAGACCCAGAGAGGCTAAGTAACAAAGAGAGCTCAAGTGGGGGAATCATGCATCTTTCTAGGAAGGGAAATTAAAATAGCTATTGTGGGTGGTCTGGGGTATGTGAGGACAGGATCAGGAAGGATCAAGTTCAAGGAAGGATGGAGGGATACTGAGAGAGACAACTGGAATTGGAGGCTTATCTTGGGGATAAGATAGAAACCTAGGACAATGGAAATTCCCAGGAATCTACACGAGTGACTCTAGCTAAGACTTTAAATGATGTGGGATAAGGAACATGAACTGTCCATCTCCTGGAACCAGGCAAGGCTTTCAATGGAGTAATTGAAATACTTACCCAGCCACATAACTTTTGACATAAAATTTGTCCTGCCTACAAGGTGTTCTGGGATAAAGGAAGTGCAGAAATTGTGGGAGTGTACAACCATTGACTAGTTCAGCTTGAGATACTTGCCATGAGAAAGTACCACCCCTGACACTGCCTGGAGGGTCAGAACCCAGAGATTGGATATCCCAGAGATCTAGGATAGAACCAAACATGACTGGGAAGAAAATCAATGAAATTATTCTAAAAAGATATTCTGCTATACACATAGATTTTTGCCTAGCCCAAATGTCATCAGAGAATCTTCCAACTGCATCTGACAGGAGAAGATGCAGAAACTCACAGCCAAACATTAGGTAGAGCTTGAGAAGTGTGTGAGGAAGGACTCTAGAGGAGTTTCTCTAAGGGAGAGGGGAGGGACTAGGAGGAGAGGAAAGAAAGGGAATTGTGGTTGGGTTGTAACGCTGTAATATATGAGAGAAGAATAAATTTCAAATTGTTAATTAAAAAGTTACTCCTAATTATATTCTGCTATACTCACAGACTGGTGCCTTGTTCAACCCCCATCAGAGATGCTTCCTCCTGTAGCAGATGGAAACAAATACAGAGGCCCATAATCAGACATTACACAGAGAGTGAGAGACCTTGGAATACACTACCCTAAACAGATGTCTCCAACAAATCCCTCTCCTCATGGTGTAGGAAACCCTGTGGAAGAGGAAGTTAGAAAGAGTGTAAGACCAGAGAGGATGGAGGTCACCAAGAAGACAAGGCCCTCCGGATTAACATGAGCAAAGCTCATATGAATTCACAGAGACTAAATCAGCATGCGCAGAACCTGTACAGGTCTGTACCAGGTCCTCTGCAATTATGTTATGGTGTTTTTATGGGATTCCTGCATGTGCAAAAGAGTAGGTCTCTGATTCTTAGGCCTTCTCTTGGGCCCTTTTCCTTCTGTTTGTTTGTGTTGTCCAATGTTGTTGTGATAGTTTTTGTTTTATCTTATTATATTTAATTTTGTTATATTTTTGAATGAATGAATGAATGAATGAATGAATACCTAGCCACTAGAGCAAAGGTTACCAAGTAAACTGTTATTTATATCTGCTGAAAGCTGGAAAACCAGTTTCCTCCAAAGCAGTGATACTGGGTATATCAACCACTTTAGGATAGGCTTCATATTCAGGAGTAATTGAGCTACATATATTGGACTCCGAAATGTTTTGGGTGCTTTTGTTTGGTTACATATTGATGTTCTTTGGTTTTTGTATTTGTTTTCTTTTTGGGCTGTTATCTCATTCTTTTTTTCTAGCACTGCAGGGCTTTGTTGTTGTATTGGATCTTTGCTTTTTTGAGAAAACTTAAAGTTGGATGTGTAGGGATGGGGAGAAGAACTGGAAAGACTTGGGGGGGAAAGGTTAGTTGTGATCAAAATATATTTATTGTAAATATTGTTTTAAATAATAAAAAGTAATTAAATATAGAAGTCAAGCAATCATAACCCACTCAGGACACAAGAAAAGCAAATTGTTTTAATTGTTGTAGGGTTTTTTTTGTGTGTGTTTGTTATCAGTCTCCACTATGTGAAGCAGACTGGGATCCAATTCACATTCTCATGCCTCAGACCCAAGTCTATATATATATATATATATATATATATATATATATATATATCCCCAAGTTGGTTCATAGTAGTGATCTCAATATGATATGCTGATCCAAAAAAATTTTCAATCAGAAGTAGTAGTATAGGCCTATAATCCCAATACTTAAAGGGCTGAGGCAGGAGAAACGCAACATGGTGACCAGGTAGACTATGCAAAGATCAGACCAGTCTTAGCATTTAATAATATACGAGCAATGAGCAAAATAAAAAGAAAAATAACAGTAGGAAAGTAACTGATTTTTTTTTCATCACTAGTGACCTATATCTGCAATCTCAGGACTTAAGAAGCTAAGGCAAAAGGATTTCCACATCCAGTTCTGCCTGAGCTACTTAGAGAGTTCATAGTTCTGTCTAGATCATACAGAGAAGGTCTCTTTCATAAAATGGAAAACAATGTACAAGTATCTGCTTGTGAATGTGTTGGCTTATCAAATCTAACTAATTGCTACAATCCATGTAGTTATAGATCTATGTAAGCTAGACTCCAACTTGCGGTTTCCCTTTAATATGTCCTTAAATTTTAGTCAATCCTGAAGTGTTAGATAACAGACAAGTGCCAAGATAACCAGTTTCTATGGTACTACAGATCAAACTCGGGACATGCTAGACAAGCACTCTACCAAGTGAGCTACATTCCCAGTCCTGAATTCTATCTTCCCCTCTGGATTTCGTGCTCTGAGCAGTATAGGTACTTCAGACAGCATAACTTCTTATGCTGAGTGACTGTGATTTATGCTATAGAAAAACTAGCAGTATCAGGACCTCTACTTGCATGGTGCTACAAGGGACCCTATTGTACCACAATAACAACCAAAAATGACAAGAAGCATTGCCAAATTCCCCCAAGACATGAGAAGGCTGATGAAACCATCTACTTCCCATAGACAATAACAGTTGTATATTCCTACAAAGCAATGATAAAAATGGACATAAAACTTACACAAATATAGTGACCAAATAAGACTACCAAACTCCAGAAAATTACCCTGTTAACATATAAACTTGCAAAAGATCCATCCAATATATACACTAGAATATACATCTACAAATAAGTATGAAAAGTCAAAGAAACCACATATAAATGAAAGGTAAAAGGGCTGAAGGCACTCATAGAAACCTGTGAACAATGAACATGTAGAGGATGTTAATCATGATACCCTATGGTCCATTCCTGTAATACCAACACCAGGGAGGAGAGAGCAGGAGGATTACAAGTAGGCAGTAGAAGTATAAGCGTGGGGCAACAACACGCTAGAAGAGCCCACAAGAGAACAGAGACTTCCAAGTCCATCAATAGCATCAGAGAAATGAATTTAAAAAAAGAAGTAAAAAAGGAAGGACATGACTGCTCCTAGGTATGGTGGAGAAGATTTACTGTAGATAAAGGGGAGAGCATAACCAGGGCAGTAATATCTGAGAGTCCGGGGGGGAACATGACTCTGAGCCCTGCAGGGCATGTGAGGGAAGAGAAGCTGATGACAAAGATAAGTGGCCTAGGCCAGGAGGGGCAGGGACCAGGCTCAGTTGCGCCACACCCCCCTCAATTTGTGAGAATCAGGGTTTCTGACAGATGGGCAAAGAGTCTGAGAGAATTGACAAACAGATGTAGACACAAGGGAGAGCTGAATCTGAATGTATTTTTCGTCAAAGTTAGCATCAGTTATATAAAATACAGAAAACAAAGGAGTAGGGTGTCACAGCAGGCAAGGTACATTGAAGTTATCTGATACAAAACAAAGGAATGACTTCAAAGGACTGGCCAGAACCAGGTAATGTTTACAGTAAAGATAAAACAGTTCTGCCTAAGGTCAGCCAATGACAGATAAGGATTTCACACCCTAGTCACAATTTATGCTATTCCTTTGAGCCTTGTAAAAGCTATCACCAGGGGGTTCTGCTCTAGCAGACCTTCTCATGAATAATGCAATACCAAAAACCTCCTATTTCCTAGGCCTTGATAAATTCTTGCATATGAGTGTAACTTGGCTGTTCTTTTAAGTATCTAGGGAATCTCCATTTGTCAGAAGAATTCACCAACTTTATTCTAATATGCAATGTAGTCTGCAATACCTGGCTATAATGAAGATTCTAAGTATACTTTGCTAAGCTTGCCCTGAGATTTCTAACTCGTATCCAGTAAATACTGTAAGAAAGCATGCAAGACCCTCCACAATATTGCAGGGACAAATCTGGGGCATTCTAGGTATGGGGATGCCAAAGTTCCAGAAGGCTGAGTTCCCTTGAAACTCTGCCTCAGGACTGCTTTCAGGTTTCTAATCCTGTAATGCGAGTCACTACTGTAGTGGATGTAGCACAGAGACTGGCATAGCTAAAGTGGCTGAGTTGTGTAAGGGCTAGAGGAGCTAGGGATGGGGGACACAGAATCCCAGCACCTGGGCTGGAAAAGTTTAGGGTAGCGGGCAGGGTATGCCAGGCATAGCCTGTAACCTGTGGATGCTGAGGGATATTAGGAAAACCTGGGGGTCAGAGTCTACTTTGGTATGTTAGGGTTCCAGGGCACCTCAGCCATTTGTACCAGGTTTGAGACCTAGCATCCTAGCCCTTTTGTTGATAATAAATAAATTATAGCGGGCAATGTAGTCTTTTCTATGGCTACTTCTTGCTGACTTTGGGGCATTAGAAAACTGTAAAAAAAAAAAAAAAAAACAACTAAAATGGTGACCAAGGCCTGCCTGGAAGATCAGGCTGTTTTATTGCTGCCTGAGCTCTATAGGACCATCTTACAAGAATCTTTTCTTAAGTATTCAAAAAGAGAAAAAGTTTGAGATATGTTAGTGTCTTAGTCAGGGTTTCTATTCCTGCACAAACATCATGTCCAAGAACCAAGTTGGGGGGGAAAGGGTTTATTCAGCTTTCACCTCCAATCCACTGTTCATCACTAAGGGGAGTCAGGACTAGAACTCAAGCAGGTCAAGAAGCAGGAGCTGATGCAGAAGCCATGGAGGGATGTTTCTTCCTGGCTTGCTTCCCCTGGCTTGCTCAGCTTGTTTTCTTATAGAACCCAGGACTGCCAGCCCAGGGATGGCACTACCCACAAGGAGCCCTCCCCTCTTGATCACTAATTGAGAAAATGCCCCATAGCTGGATCTTATGGAGGCATTTCCTCAAGGGAGGCTCCTTTCTCTGTGATAACTCCAGCCTGTGTCAAGTTGACACACAAAACCAGCCAGTATAGTTAGCATTACTGTAAGGGTCCATGATTTTCTAAAGGATAATACCCTGATTCAAATAATATGTAAATGCAAAGTATATTTTATTCTGCAGAATTCCAGCACTCTGATGGCTCCTACTACCAAGATGGAGAAACCCCAAAGTGAGCTTGCAGGCCTGATTTAAAGCACACTATGGGAATTACATGGTAAATGACTTCTATCTTAATCTGTTGACTCCATCTCTAGGGATATTACAGAACCATTATTGGGACATGGAGGCTGGAAACTGTTGCTGGGGAAGTCTGGAAACTGCTGCTTTCCCATTATCCTTGCCTCAGGCCAGGTGGCAGGACAGCTTCTGATGGCAGGGCAGTATCTGAGTAGCTAGCTGAAGTCTGGGTTTTTTTTTTTTCTAGTAACTGACTTGCCTAGAATTGCCCAGTTTTTAGGCATAGTCTCCTGAATTGCCAATTTGAAGCCTGTCATGGAATCATCCTAGTCTTCTTATTACCACTGTTTGTAATCTGTACTGAAATGCACATTGTAGAAAAGGCAGTAGACTCACACCTTTGTGTAAGGAGAGGTTCTGAGAAACCCAAAAATGATTCTGGGTTTAAAAGCCAGTGAGGGGTGAGGCTTGATCTTTACATATGAAGAGAAAGGCAGCTGTAGTATTGCTTGTTTCTGTTAAACTTAGAAAGCTATAGTTAATCAGTTAATATCATCAGAGATCTGAAAAGGATGAATTATAGTAAGAAGTATAATGCAAATGCCCTATGTATCAATTAAAATGACAGATACTTACCAAGTACCTAAACAGTTGTCCTAGGTTACTGTGGCCTCCTCAATGGCTTCCTTGGGGGGTGGGAGCAGTTGTTTCCACTATGGTCTTTGACTATCAAACAAAATAGCCTTTATTCTTCAGCTGCCACATTGAGCAGCATCAGCCATCAGCTGCCAGACCAGGGTCTGAGAGATTTTCCTGGAGAGAAGGAACTTGCACAGAACTGCCCTTACTTTGAACAGGCAGAGTAGAGCAATCAATCCTTAAGTATCCACAGCTTGAGGAGACTCTGGTGACAGGTTTTCCAGTGCTTAGTATTGTCATAATTCAGGTGGAGTCATTTTGCCCCATCTGTCTTCTTTGGAGACCCTAGGGTTCCCTCTAGGAAGCGGCATTTCTCTATATTAATGGGAACCATTTTGAATTAAACATTTTAAATCCCATGTTCAATAGATCTCTTAAGAATTTTAGGACCATCTATTAAGTATACCTGATTTACTTGCTTTAAACTTAACTTTGAAAACACATTAACTTGTATGTCTTAATTATCTTTAACAATTTAAGCTTTACTGAGATTGGTGATTTGCAGAATTTCCTTGTTAAGTTTCAGCCTTAAAAATCTCAGTTGTAGATTTAATTGAAAATCCTTTAGTATCTAAATAAAACATTAAACCATGAATGCAGTAAAGTTTATATTCTAAATACATTTCATAGGGAGACTGGGAACTTTTTGATCCTTTGATAGTATACCATTATAAAGCATCACAGGAGTTTTTATCTACGACTGAGTTTATCCAAATAGCTAAAGCTTAACAAAGTGAGCAAAGATAGAGAAGCTGGACAAACATTACTGTGAACCTGATTAGTAGACTTAGACATTTATGAAATATAGTTATCAAATATGGCTTATTTATAAAACATATGTTGTTACTTATCTAAATTTTCTAGAAGCCTGGTATTAAACAGTTAGAAAAGATTTAAGTAGTTAGGTGTATATCTCGAAGTTAGCTTCTGTTAATCTGAGTAGAACTTTATAATTTTAAAATGTTATCATTGTACAAAAAAATCCAGAGACCTGCGGTTCTTTCTTTAGTCTAAAGAGGAGATACAATGATATGCAGAGGGCTCACTAGGACTAAGAAGTTTTATAAGTGATGCCTTAGTTGTTTTATACAATTTGGTCGACATAAAATGGTGAAGTCACATGTCATGTACCTTTTAACCTTAGTAAAGATGGCAGCCAATCATGTGGTTGCTATTTAAAATATCAAATTTTTTATCTATTTTTTAAACAAGAGTTTAATCTAAGTTATATATATAGTATATTCTAAACATGAGTTGAATCATATATATATGTGTATGTGTATATATATATATATATATATATATATATGTAATGTATATAGTAAGTTGTAGCAAATTAAGATTATAAGTTTTAGGCCAAATTTGTATTATAGATTTTTTTAACCATAACTGCAGTATAATTTTAATTCAGAACAAGGTTGCTCTGGAAGAGATCACATCCAAGGACCTTGTAGGTCTATGTGATCGAGCTGGAATATAGACACAACTTTAATTCCAGAAGACAGAGGCAAGCAAATCTCTTGAGTTCAAGGCTAGCCTGTTATATAGTAAGTTTCAGGTAAATAAAAGTATAGGTCTAGGCTTGGTGGTGCATGCCTTTAATACAAACACTCAGGAGTGAGAGGCATGCAGATCTCTAAGTTCTAGTCAGTTCTGTTCATTCTATTTGTAGACAGTTTTACTCAGAGAATTTTACAGAGATAGGTTGGAGAGAGAATAACCTAGATACTGGTAAAGACAGAACAAACCAGAGAATGATAAGGAGCCAAAAAATTAGAACAGATTGCTAAAGTTAGTTTAAGGCCAAGTAGGGCAAGTCAGTGAAAAGCAGAAAGAATCCAGTTTGAATCAGTCAGGTTAGAGAGAAGTTTGAGCCAAAACAACTGAGTTGGACCAGCCAGCTAGAGCTCAGGAAGAAAGAACTAGACAGGGTGAGCTTATTCAGCAGCAAGTCTCAGAGGCTGAAAACATCTAGGCCTAGATGAGATTGTATGGAGACTAGAAGCTTCCAGGACTAGCCCTAAGGTTAGCAGACAGAGGTAGTAAACCTCAGAGATGAAAATGCCAATAGGTTAACCTATTAAAAACTAAATGCTTGGGCTGGTGAGATGGCTCAGTGGTTAAGAGCGCCGACTGCTCTTCCAAAGGTCCCGACTTCAAATCCCAGCAACCACATGTGGCTCACAACCATCCGTAACAAAATCTGACTCCCTCTTCTGGTGTGTCTGAAGAAAGCTACAGTGTACTTACATATAATAAATAAATGAATCTTTAAAAAAAAAAAAACTAAATGCTTAAAAAAAGAAAGAAAAAAAGAAAAGAAAATGCCAACAGGAAAGTAGAAGAATACTTTTACAAAGAGTAGTTTGGGTAACTTAAAAGAGATCGTGGGCAAAAATGGGAATGTAAGGCTGTAGAAATAACATAATAAAGTGCTTGCCTTATTTGCAAGAGAACTTGAGTTTGAGACTCTGGATCCATTTAAAAATGCCAGGCATATTGGTACTTGGTCATAATCCCAAATCTAGAGAGGCAGAGACAGCAGGAATCCTGTCACTTACACGCAGTCACTCTAACTTGCCTAATTTAGTAAGCTCCAGCCAATGAGGTAACCCTGTCTTGAAGAAGGAGATAGTGTTTCTGAGGATGATACCAGATGTAGAGAGAATATCTTGTATATTGTATAGATGCATCACCTGTCAATTAAAAAGCCAGTGGCCTATGGTTTAGGCAGGAAATGGAAGGTGGTACACATTTGGAGGAGAAAGGATTCTAGGATAGATTGAGGGTAGAGATTCATATGGGAAGATGTGAGAAGGCAGATGCGTGGTACCTGAGCACAAGTATCCAGCCACATGGCAGAATGTAGATTAAAATAAATGGGTTATCTTTTTTTCTGGTTTTTTCAAGACAGGGTTTCTCTGTATAGCCCTGGCTGTCCTGGAACTCACTTTGTAGACCAAGCTGCCCTCGAACTCAAAAATCTGCCTGCCTCTGCCTCCCAAGTGCTGGGATTATAGGTGTGCGCCACCACGCCCGGCTAAATGGGTTAAATCATCTTAAATGATGATTCTAGTCAGAAATGAGTCTAGCTATATGTCCAAGGTAAATATATTTTGAATCTGAGTCTTATTTCTGGGAGGAAGAACTGGACAATAACTTCAACAAAGTAGTGCTTAAATTATAGCAATTAGAACCCAAGATTACAGCCTAAAGGAGCCCAGATACAAAGCAGGGAATAGTTAGACTAGCCAGATAAGAGGTCTGGTCTCTTTAAGGGGAGGGGGGGAAGAGGGAGAGAGACCATAAGTCAAAGTTTCCTCTCAGAACAGCACAAGTGTCTGGGAAGATTTCCCAGTCAGGGAGCAGGAAGCTACAGAGAGAAAGTATGGAAGGAGGCTTTCTAAAGAAGCCTCTACTAAATTTAAAAACAAACCACAGAAGTTGAAGTTTCTTTCAAGAGCAAAACACAGTGGCAGTAACTGAGGGGGAGGAACCAGCTCTGGGTTACACACAGGCTGAATGAAGCTGGTATAGCTATGGATGGCAAAACCTATGCAGTCTTCTGGGAGACCACAGTTACAGGATAAGCCATTTCAAGTTCTCCCAAGCTTGGCATAGCAAATCAGCCCAAACCTGTCCTATGGGAATTAATGCTCTGCACTTACGATGTGTGGAAATGCAGCCTTAACTTGGCTGCTGCAGCCAGAATTAGACAGAAGGCTGACATGCCTCCTCCTGTAAACAAAGGGACAGGGCCATGGCCAAGTACAGCACAGTATCTGAGCTAAAACAGAAGACACAGAGAGACAGGCAGATCTCTATGAATTCTAGAACAGTATGCAATAAAGTCAGAGCAGGACCCTCTGCTGACAGATATAGTCACTGGCAAAGGACAGTCTAAAATTCAAATGACACATTTTTTTCTTTAAGGTACTATGTAAATTTTGCTTAATAATAATTAGGGATGTCCTTAGTACACACCAATCATAAATTTATTTTAAGAAAAAGTATAATATAGGTATATTTATATCACACAAGGTATGTTTATAATTTCTATTTAAAAGCTAATGCTTTCTCTGTTGCCAAAAAGCATTTTGCCCTAGGCAAGATATAGTCTGCAAGTCAATGTAAGGAATCCAGAGACGACTGGACAGGAGAATAAAGAATAATACTGTTAAGCTTATTAACTGTATTTCATGATAATTATCAGTTTGGTAATACATAATACAAATGCTTTTGTCAGAGAAGATAAACACACATATCATGGAGATAATATTTTTTTAATTTAAAAAAAAACAAGGAATTATTGCCAATTGAAGACTAAAAGGGATATGTCATCAGAATATCCAATTGGATACACTGACAGACAATGGTCTAATTTAAAATGACACAGATTGGATACTTATTATCTACCCCCAATAAGGTAGATAGGGTGTCAACACTACTCTGAGCAACTAGTATCTTCAAACTTGGCTCCCATGGGAGAACTGGTTACAGCTAGGGCATGACACATAAACCCAAGGCAAAGCCTCTAAACAGATACAATGTTACTTGGGAATATGCTCATACACTAAATGGAAGGGAATTTGAATGAAAATGAACACAGAACAGGATATCAAATTAAGAGAGGTGCTGGGCGTGGTGGCACACGCCTTTAATCCCAGCACTTGGGAGGCAGAGACAGGCAGATTTCTGAGTTCGAGGCCAGCCTGGTCTACAAAGTGAGTTCCAGGACAGCCAGGGCTACACAGAGAAACCCTGTCTCAAAAAAAACAAAAACAAAACAAAAAAAAAAAACAAAAAAATTAAGAGAGAAAAGGGTCAGAAATTCATATAGTTAATAATCTCCAAAGAAAGGATAAGAAATAAAAATTAATCTAAGTATTTGGGGGGTACATAGATATTAAATAATTAAATTCATGCCTTTGATATCAATACTTGAGAGACCAAAGCAAATCAGATAGGTTCCTTGTGAGTTCAAGGCCTACCTAATCTACAGAGCAAATCCAAGTTAGTCTGGTCTACACAGAGAAACTCTGTCTCAATTAATAATAACAATAATAATAATAGTTTTAAATATTTTTATTTGTTTTAAATTATCAAAATGAAGATGGTTCAAAATTCAGTGGTTCTGATGACATAGTACAGCCTCTTTGAGAGATGACAAAATAAAGCAGACCTAAACAGAAAAAGGGCTACTAGGTTGAATCAGTCTGTATTTTCAATGACTTCAAACTGCTAGACCAAAGGCATGCTATATTGAGAGAGAAGTTCTAAGTTGTGGGGCAAGTGGAACATGCCACAAGACAGAAGAACTGGTAAGGTTGAACAAGTTCAAAACCCTGAGGAATCTCAGAATTGAGAAGAGTAGACATGGAACCAGCTCCCTGCCCGGCTCTACCTATCCTGGAACCACGACACCCCATCGAGAGGACCGTGACAATCAGCCATGTAAGGACACCTGAAGTCCTTCCCAATGCAAATAGAGTATCCCTAAGTGCTCAGACTGAGACAATGGGAAGCATCTACCCCTGGATCCTGCCTTACCCTAAAAAGGTTTATAGGGCCCCTATATCCACATGGAATAAAGTGCACAAGTTACTTCACCAAACATTGTCTGAGGGTGGCTGTTTAATTGAGCTGTAACACTCTGGGGAAGAGCTTTCTTCTACAGAAATGGTTGGACCTCCAATCTACCCAGCAGAGCAGGTTTGAGACCCCACTTTCTGCTGTAGCTACTGGCTGCCTGCAGATAGCTACTCACTGTGGTTTGTCTTCGGTTGTAACCACTCCCCACCACTTGCTTAATGACTATTGCTATAGCTTTTGGCCTCCCTCAGCAGCTCGCTGCCAATGGTAGCAGGAGAGACCCTGGCTGACAGCTCTATATAGGCTTCCCTTTGGAGAGCTGTTAACACTTTGGCTGTTCCTGCCAAATCAAAGCTCACCAGCCCCAAATTCATTCTTTTTAATAGCTGAGTAGTACTCCATTGTGTAAATGTACCAAATTTTTTGTATCCATTCCTCTGTTGAGGGGCATCTGGGTTCTTTCCAGCTTCTGGCTATTATAAATAAGGCTGCTATGGGGGGCTGGTGAGATGGCTCAGTGGGTAAGAGCACCGGACTGCTCTTCCGAAGGTCCGGAGTTCAAATCCCAGCAACCACATGGTGGCTCACAACCATCCGTAACGAGATCTGACTCCCTCTTCTGAAGTGTCTGAAGACAGCTACAGTGTACTTACATATAATAAATAAATAAATAAATCTTTTAAAAAAAATAAGGCTGCTATGAACATAGTGGAGCATGTGTCTTTCTTACCAATTGGAACATCTTCTGGATATATGCCCAGGAGAGGTATTGCGGGATCCTCCGGTAGTACTATGTCCAATTTTCTGGATATTAGCCCAGAAACTTAGAATACCCAAGATATAAGATACAATTTGCAAAAGTCATGAAACTCAAGAAGAATGAAGATGAAAGTGTGGACACTTTGCCCCTTCTTAGAATTGGGAACAAAACACCCATGGAAGGAGTTACAGAGACAAAGTTTGGAGTTGAGACAAAAGGATCGACCATATAAAGACTTCCATATCCAGGGATCCATCCCATAATCAGCCTCCAAACGCTGACACCATTGTATACACTAGCAAGATTTTGCTGAAAGGACCCAGATATAGCTAGCTGTCTCTTGTGAGACTATGCCAGGGCCTAGCAAACACAGAAGTGGATGCTCACAGTCAGCTATTGGATGGATCACAGGGCCTCCAATGGAGGAGCTAGAGAAAGTACCCAAGGAACTGGGGGGGGGGGATCTGCAACCCTATAGGTGGAACAACAATATGAACTAACCAGTACCCCAGAGCTCTTGTCTCTAGCTGCATATGTATCAAAAGATGGCCTAGTTGGCCATCACTGGAAAAGAGAGGCCCATTGGTCATGAAAACTTTATATGCCCCAGTACAGGGGAATGCCAGGGCCAAAAACTGGGAGTGGGTGGGTAGGGGAGTGGGGGGGGGGAGGGTATGGAGGACTTTTGGGATAGCATTGGAAATGTAAATGAGGAAAATACCTAATTAAAAAAAAGAAAGTGAAAAAAAAGAAAAAAAGGAAAAAGGGGATATAGAAATAATATAAGCAATTAGCAAATAGGAGTATACCCATATATGTTATGCCCATAATGTTACATTTATAGAGATCTATGTATTTTGATGCAAAATTGAGGTTATATTTTATTACATTGGTACAGAATTTTGTATATTGATACACATTTAAGGTTTTCATTGGTATAAATCTTTGTATATTGATATAAAATTTAAGATTAATTTTGTTACAACATAATATGTTTCAACTCTTCTATAGGTATTATGCAACTCATTTAGAAATATAAGGTTTAGCCCTAGTCCTTTTAATAGTTGGGATTACAAACTGTTTAAGATAATTAAGTAATGCAGATTCATAGTCAATCAATCAAACTCATGGTCATGTTAGATACTAGTGCAGATTATCACAGAAATATGCATCCTTGTTTGAAACAATAATAGGTAGCTGAAGACAGGCAATGTTTGTTCATATATGCTATAAATATATAGATGATATTCAAATCTCTCAGAGACTCACAGAACATGGCATTTAAACAATTTTATTACGATCTTTTTGACATTGAAACATGTCAACTCCTAGTAGTACTACATTCGAGTTGGGAAAGGATGATGAGCATCAAAAATCTCCATATGGAGTTGTTTCAATTGTGGCAAGCTAGCCACTGGACAAAGAAAATGCTAAGTTCGTCTGCAGACAAAATGTTGTCCAGAAAGGAGAAATGAATGGGGAGAAGTCAACTGCCAAGCTTGTGGAAGACAGGATAGGCATGTCCTTCATAATTTCTGCTTCATAAAAAGTCTCAGATATACTGGGCCAGAAGGCTGAAGATGGATGTTCCTATGTTCTAGAGACAATATTGGGGACTGTCCAGGCAGTAAGCTGTCTCTTGTCATTTCTATAATTTTTGGAAGCTGTGTCCCTGCACTTCCTACATACTCAGGTAATATTTATTTCTTCTAAGGTCTCTGATGGGGTTGAAAACTAGATAGTCGTAGTCATATTATAAGCTTAAATTGTCTAGAATTTAAGAATATGTTCCAGGACAAAGAAAAGAAATTTGCATTTTTAGAATAATGCAAATTAGGATAGAAATTGAGTTAAGTACAAAACTGTAAACACACCAAGATAGTATAGATAATAGCAATCTGTTTTTAATTGCCAATACTATGAACTAGATATATTAAAGGTATATTATACCTTATAGTTTTCAATGTTCTATAATTTTATTCAATTTCTATTTGAACAAAAAAGAACCTTTTATTGGACTAAAAGGGGACTTGTAGAGAGAATATCTTGTGTATTGTATGGATGTATTACTTTGCATTTAAAATGCCTAGTGCCTATGACTTAGGCAAGAATTGGAAGGTAGGACATCTGGTAGGAGAAAGGATTCTGGGATTGAGCCAGGTGAGAGATTTATGGCTACACCAAGGTTTGTGACCTTGCTTCGTAATTTAAAACTATTGGATGAATAAAGATGCTTGACAGCCTATATAGCTGTTCCAAGAGCATGAGGGAACGCCTACCGTGTCATGTAGGTGAATTATGACCATCGGGGTTCAGACCACAGCTCGACTAGAGACCAGCCTGCAATTCCCCACAAGCCACAACATGCAGGAGGAAGGTGATTGATCCCTCCCAGGGAACACCACCTAATCTGGCCTCCCTGTGATGAGGGCTGGCTTCTACATCCACTCCAGTAGTGACTCACCCAGAAGCAGTCCTGAGGTAAGAGTTTCAAGGAAACTCAGCCTCCTAGAACCTTGGCATTTCCATAGCTAGAATGTCCCAGATTTGTCCCTGCAATATTGTGGAGGGTCTTGCATGCGTTCTGACAGTATTTTACTGGATAAGAGTTAGAAATCTCAGGGCAGGCTTAGCAAAAGTAAACTTAGAATCTTCAGTACAGCCAGGTATAGCAGACAACATTGAAAGTTGGTGAATTCTTTTGACAAATGGAGAAGCTTAAAAGAACAGAAAATTAAAAGAACTGAAACTATAGAAACTTAAAAGAATTGCCAAGTTACTCTCATATACAAGTATTTACCAAGGCCTAGGAAAAAGGGGGGCTGTGGTATTGCATTATTATATGAGAAGGTCTGCTAGAGCAGAACCCCCTGGTGATAGCTTTCACAAGGCTCAAAGGAGTAGCACAAATTGTGACTAGGGTGTGAAATCCTTACCTGTCATTAGCTGACTCTAGGCAGGGCTGTTTTATCTTTACTGTAAATATTGTCTGGTTCCTCTCAGTCCTTTGAAGCCATTCCTCTGTTTTGTGTCAGATATCTTCAATGTACCTTGCCTGCTGTGACACCCTACTCCTTTGTTTTCTGTATTATATAAGACTGGTGTTCGCTTTCTGAAAATACATTGATTCAGCTCTCCCTTGAGTCTGTGTCTGTCTGTCTGTCAATTCTCCATGTCCACCTGCCAGAACCCCTGAATCCACATGGATTGAGGGGAGACAACTGAGCTCAGTCTGTGGCAGCTGACAATCTGGTTTTTTCCTTCTCTTACTTTTGGTTTACAGCAGTGTGAAGTAATGGGTATGGTATAGGGGGAACTGATACTTCTGGCCAAAGCTACTCATTGGCATTGGTAGAAGGCTCCCATCTCTGAGCCCAAACCCCAGTAGCCCATTTAGGTAGCCATAACACCCTTGGAAAAAAATGGCAATGCAACAACCAGTTAAGAGATCTTAGGGTGATAGTCAGTTTCTCTGAAATTTGTGGGCAGGCTTGCATCTAGAATTTTGGAAAATTCTCTACAGAGCCATATGCCTCGCCACCCCTTAACTTTCATCTCTGGCCTTAGAGGTTCTTGAGACATCTCCCTGGATGGGGGTAGGTAACCCTTACAACCCTGATATGTGGGCTCAAGTCATTTATCTCACCCACCTCCAAGAAAGCCAGTAAGGAAAGTTTCCTCCTGTTTTCTGCCCATTATATCAACTGTCCACTAATGTATGGTTCCCTCTAAGCTGGGGTCCCCCCAAACACTTCAACCCTCCACTCCCATCAGAAGACTCTGATGATGATGAATGTCCTGAGGACCATCCTGTTGCAGACCTGGGAACCGTAGAAAGGGCCATAGAGAAGATTCACAAAAACAATTGCTTTCTCAGTTTCAGCAGCACACACTGGCCCCATCCAATCTGCCCTGTACCCTCTCTTGCCTCCCTGTTTCATTGCAGGACAATCCTCCCTCTGTCTCTCCTTCCACTACCTGGCAACTCTCTAGGACTCCAGGACTCTGCCACCGTTCCAGAGATCCAGGCATTTCCACCCCCACCTGGGCTCAGCCTCTAAATTGGTATCCTTACCTGGCTAGAGACTTAAGAACTCAGACAAGCAGTCAAGGTAGACAGAATTCATGCCTATTGGATAAATCTCTCCTCCAAAGTCAAGTCACTGCTTTAAACACACACTAGGACTTGTGAGATATCTGCCAGAGATCTATGCCGGGCCTACTTTTCATATAATGGGAGGCTCTCTACAGAGACAAATGCCTTCAGCATGCCAGGCAGAATTAGGGCTGAAATGATATCACATGGGGCTATGACGAGGCTTTGGCCAAGCAGCTTTTTCCATAGGAGCCAGCAGAGTATTACGACCAGGTGTGTCTCTGCTCACTTCAAGCCTAGGACAGAATCATGTTGCCTTCCTGCTCACAAGACCCTGACTCCTCCCTGCTTTTCCTCTGCCAAAATCCAAAAGAGACTCTGACTTTATTCTTAGGACTAAAATGAGCTTAGAAAAAAAACTTCCTGACCCAGCAGCCAGAGACCTCCTTCTTAAAAACATCATTTGGGAGGATATGACTTCTGAATGCAGGCTCAACTGCCAAGGCCTCAAAAGATAAAAACTATGAAACATGGATTGTGGCCTCTCAGGATATTGGGACAACATCACATCTTGCTGCTTCAATTGCCCAAGCTTTCACACTAGCAATAAAAACAGAAGGGGTCTTGCTTTAAATGTGACAAAAAGGGACACTAGAAAGGTCCATAAGGGGGAGTGAGTGCCATAAGGGGGGGTCCCCTCCACCAGAAATGCCAACACCCCCAAAACAGTCTGTCCCCAATGCTATAAGGGATTCCACTGGAAAAGAGTTTGTTGCTCCCATTATGACAAGGATAGCAACCCACTGGCACCTTTAAACTTAAAACAGGGCAGCCCACAGCCCAGACAGTAAATGGGAAAACTGCACCACTAGAGGCTTTATGGGTCCAGCATCTCAGAAGGCTGGTTATCTCTGAAAACAGGTGGCAAACAATTCAAATGCCTTACTGATTCTGGATCAGATAAAACAATTTTAAGACACAAAGAGGCCCCAAAAGACTGGGAACTGATTTCTAGACCTCAGCTTCAAGGCATAGGAGGTTGCCCCCCCTCCCCTCCAGACGTTACCACCAAACAAGCCTATAAATGGGAGGACGCTGACAGTCTACAGGCATGATATGCCCTCTTGTGGCCAACACTGCCACCAATCTGGAGGTTCTGGAAGATACTCTCACTAATCAAGAAAGAAGATGACAGTAATCATTATAATCTTAAATTATAAATTATTATAATCTTAGTAATACTTATACTCTTAAAAACACTCCCTTGTTTTTTTTTATCCCCAATTCTAAGGGGTTAAATATAACTGTTATATATAACAGCTGTTAAATATAACACTCCCTATCTGTCCCTGACTATCCAATGAGTCTTGAGTTGAACAATGCCTCTATCAAGGGAGAAACAGGAAACAGGAGGGATTAGGACCAGCAGGGACACCAGGAGAAGTTCTCTGCCATGCCTCTCTCAGCAAATCAAAAATCAATGAAGATGCTGAGACCAAGAAGCATTGCAGGGCTAGCTCTACCATCAAGTCCCTCTCACAGTCTGATGGGTCTCTCTATGCTCCCTCCAATCATCACGTGCCCTCCACGGGTCTTGCCTCAGCACATGAGTCTTTCTTAGCAAAACTCCATGTGAGTCTAAAACAGCTGACATCACTCTGCCAATCAATCTGAGTCCACAGAAGAAGCCATAGCATACCATGAGAAGTTTTTTGGTGCATTTTTCTATATGGAATCCCAACAAATGGAGCTTAATTATGCAATGTAAGTCGGACCAAAACATGCGTATTTTTAGCAAAGAATCCTTCATCATATGTCCTTTCATTTGCATGCTCTAGGAAAACATCCTTTCACCTGTGTCTGCTTCAGAGAAACATTCCTTCACCTGTCTGATTTAGCAAAACAGCATCCTACATAACTGACTTTCCAAAAAACCCTTAGGTTTCCATTTTAATTTCTCTGCTTTATTAGCACCCAATTCAAGACCTTCTACTCACAATGGGATATTTCCCATCACACAGGGATTCCTTACAATCCCCAGAGCCAAGGAATCACAAATATATATCAAACACTAAAAGCCCTACATAAAAATTAAAACAATCACCTATCCCCTAACATACAATTAGCAATGGCCCTAGCCATTCTAAATACTTAATATATACAAAAATTCCAGTCATCCTCCTATTTTCACTGATACTCACACCAGGAGTAACTCATTCCATCCTGGTACGATTGCTTGCATGATCCCTTAGATGGACTATGGATGGGACCTGACCCTTTCCTCATGATGGGAGGGGTTTTATTCATGTCTTTCCACAGGACCTGCCCAGATCTATTTGGGTCCTAACCAAAAATATCCAAGACTACCCCTCCACCATCCAAGAAGATGGCCCTCCTCTCACTGACAGGTCAAAGATGGAGGCGGTTAAGGAGATGCCACCCCTGATGGAACAACAAGATCTGCCAGAAGGACATCCATGACCTGGTGGCCACTGCACAGACCATGTGCCCCCCAAAAGGCCTCTCTTCTCCATTCTTATGGCTGTTTTTTTTATTCTCCATTCTAACTCTGGTAATACTTGGCCCCTCCCTAATCTTCCCAATATCCACTACTGGAGGTTTTTGTTAGAGAAATGTCTTATGGACATAACAAAGTTATAGGAACAGGGAATTGCCAACCAAAATGGTGCCAGGAGCCTTTAAGAATCCCAATATATCCAGATGCTCTTGGCCTTGATTGCCCCTTCCCTTCCTCTCCATATGGGCTAGCAAACAGGGATAAATTCTGTCTCCAAGACCTTGAAACCTATGGGAGCTCTCTCTATTGAAATTACAGAATAGAAATAACAGGATCTGATATACATCTGATATATACCTGATATATCAAAGTACCAAACCCCCAGAGATATATATCCCAGACCCCTAGAATGAACATTGGAGGACAAAAGTAGTTGGCAAGTTCTACTCCCACCCATTTTCTTGATACCCTACTGCTGACATACACATTTCTAAACAACCTGTTCTTGCTCCACCACCATCTTAGTCTACCTATAAATAATGGACCAGGAAATCAAAGTCACCAAGGAGTTACGAGCCAACCTTTCCTGGTTACAATACACCCAGTACAAAACTGATCTCCTCCCCCTAACAACTCATCTCAACTCCTCCCAGTGCTTTTTCTGTGCCTATTTATTCTAGCCATTGTTGGCAGCTCTTTCCACTAACATCTCGCTTCATGAACCCCGTGGGTCTATACCCACCTGAAAGTTATAAAGTATTCCTCTTTTTAATCCTTTTCCCTTTGCCTCTTCCAGGTTCCCTCCTGTATGTTTCTATAACATAACTGTCACTGTTACACACACACACAGACACACACACACACCCTTCTCTGGTGCAATAACATCAGTCCCTGTGCTAACTCCTTTCTCCAAAGTTTTCACACTCTGCAATTATTATTCCACATATCTACCTATATGAGTCTGAAGAAATCACCTAGCAGCTAAGGGAGAACCAGAGAACCAGATCTTCATCCCCCTGCTCCTCAGACTCAGCCTGGCCCTCCCAGCAGGAGCAACAGGTGCTGCCCTTGCACAGACACAACATCTAGCTGACAAATTTCAGGACAAGCTTGACCAGGCTATGGCCTTCACCTCAGATAACCTCAAGTTCTTCCAGCAGCAGATAATATCCATCACAGAGTTGCCTTACTAAACAGGAGAGCTCTCGACATGCTGATAGCTGAGGGATTTGTGTGCTACTGGGGGAAAGAATGCTGTTTCCATGTTAACAAATCTGAGCCAGTAAAACAAAACATCCAGGTGCTTAAGGATCTTTGGTGAGATTTCCAAGCCCACTGTGCCCTGAGTACCTCCACACCATAATACTCAAACCTTCTCGTAGCCTGGCTTCTCCTTTCCTTGTCTTCATACTTAACATTGAACCTTCCTCCTCCTGGCCCCATTTCATCAAATTTCTAAAACAGCAAGTAAGCAACATTGCCAAAGTCACTGACAACCAGGTATTGGTTCAATACCAAACCATTCCCAACCTGGAGACTGAGGACTATGATGATATCTCCCCTTTATAAAACAAAAAAAGGAGAAATGTGGGGCTGGGGAGGCATGGAACTATGGAAAGCTGGAGTAAGAGTAGGGTCAAGACTTATCCAAACCCCACAGATCTCATCCTGAGATTGGCAGAAGGACACTAAACCAATGTCCTGGGCCTGCATGTCCCTGTGCATATAGCCCTGTGCCCCTATCTTTGATTCCCACCCCACCCCCACCCCCCCGCCAGGAGATCATATAGCCCAGTAGACATGGTAAATTTCCTCTCCCCTTATAAGGTCATGTCTGTCTAGCAGCACCTGGAATTCCTCATTCCACAAAAGGAGGCATTCCCAGACCCCTGGACCTGACCAACGATGATCACTCATTCCAAAAGCCCCTACCTACCCACACCCTAAAGGTTTAAGTAGCATTTGTTTCTCCCCATTAAAGGAGTTGTCTCACTGGAGCTGTCAACCAAGAGTCTATTTTTCTTGTGCCCATTGCCTGAGGTCTCTTCCACTCCCAGCTTCCCTGCTGTGCTTTCTCTCTTAGGATCACTGGTTGGGGAAGAGGAGCCTGAATGGCAGGAACTCAAATCAATATCACAAACATGATACTCAAGCTTATTACTCGGCAGAATTTTGGAAGAGTGATGATGCCAACTGTTGAATAGAGATGAACACAATTCTTTACATATTGCTCTTAGTGGAAATCGTTAGAGTCACCTTAGAAAATGCTTTCCCTCTATTATATACTACAACACTCACATAGCCTCTAATGCTCTATTTCCACTACAAATGTACCCCTGAGAAATTGTAACATGTATGTCCTAGATATGGGTACATAATAGGTCACATGCAAATCTGAAAATTCACCAAAAAAAACATGAACAGGATAGAGAATTAATACACTGAGGATATGTATAAACAGCATACTTCATACCAAAATGAAGAAGTTACAGCAACCCAAATCAAGAAGTGATAATTCTGTGCAAATTTATAAACAACTTGCTATATACTGCTATAGAAGTTAAAAACAACTAAAATTAAGAGCTGAATTTTGGCCAGACCTGATGGAGAATCCCTGCAAACCCAATCATTTGAGAGCTGGAAGCAACAATGATGGTCACAAGTTCAAGAACTGCCTTGGACACAAAGCTACTTGGAGGCCAACCTGGGTAGCCTAGTGAGAGTATACTGAGAAATAAAAAGCAAAAAGGGACTAGGGATACAGGTTTTTGTGTATAAATAATGCCCAATACTAGGAAGATGGTTGCCTGTTTCCATTCTTTCTGCTGACCCTCGGGGCTTCAATCCTTTTCCCTCACCCAATACCAGATCAGGTTCCCCTCTCCCAACCCCATCCACTTTCCCTCCCAGGTCCCTCCCTCCCTCCCCACTTGTGATCACTTTCTTCTCCCTCCAAAGTGGGACTGAAACATCCTCACTTGGGCACTTCAGCTTCTTGACCTTTTTGAGTTCTGTGGACTGTATCTTGGGTATTCTGTACCTTTTTTGGGCTAATATCCACTTATTAGTGAGTACATACCATGCATGTACTTTTGGGTCTGAGTTACCTCACTCAGGATGATATTTTCTAGTTCCATCCATTTGCCTGTAGACCTCAGAATGTCCTCATTCTTAATAGCTGAGTAGTATTCCATTGTGTAAATGAACCACATTTTCTGTATCCATTCTTCTGTTATGGGACATCTGGGTTGTTTCCAGCTTCTGGCTATCACAAATAAGTCCTGATCTGGTATTGGGTGAGGGCAAAGGACTGAAGCCTTGAGGGTCAGCAGAAAGAATTGAAACAGGCAACCTCCAAGGTAGAAGCTGGGAAGACCCTCCAGAGACTCTCATAACTCAAAGGGAAGGACTTTAGATGAAATGCCCCAACAGTAGGGAGAGGGAACTTATAGAGCCCACCTCCAGCAGGAAGACAAGGTATCAAGTGAAGTATTGGGGTGCCATCCCACAGTCACAACTCTGACCCATAATTGTTCCTGTCTGAAAGAAATACATAGTTGGAAATAGAGCAAAGCCTGAGGAAAAGAAGGTCCAGTGACAGGCTCAAAGTGGGATCTAGCACAAGGGGAGGTCCCAAGGCCTGACACTATTACTGAGGCTATGAGGCACTTACAAAAAGGGACCTAGCATGGCTGCCCTCCAAAATACCCAACGAGCAGCTGAAAGAATCAGATGCAGATATTTGCACCTAACCACTGGACAGAAGCAACTTATTCCTGTTGTTAAATTAGGGAATGCTGAAAGAAGCTGAGAAGAGAGCTGGGTATTGGTGGCACATATCTTTAATCTCAGCACTTGGGAGGCAGAGGCAGGCGGATTTCAGAGATCGAGGCCAGCCTGGTCTACAGAATGAGTTCCAGGACAGCCAGGGCTATACAGAGAAACCCTGTCTCGAAAAACAAAACAAAACAAAACAAAACAAAACAAAACAAACAAAGCTGAGGAGAAGGGCAATCCTGTAGGAGGACCAGCAGTCTCAATTAATCTGGAACCCCGAGATCTCTCAAACACTGGACCACCAAACAGGCAGCATACACCAGCTGATATGAGGTCCCCAACACATATACAGCAGAGGACTGCCAGGTCTCTCTGTTCAATCAGAGATGATGCACCTAACCCTGAAGGGACTGGAGGCCCCAGGGAGTTTAGAGGTCAGGTGGGGTGGGCAGGCAGGGAGGAGGTATGGGATGTGGAACAGACTGGGGTGGACAGGAGTGGGTGAATAAAATTTGGAGTATAATTTTTTTTAGAAAAAGGACATTACCAATATAGGAGGATCCTTGTTCCCCCATAAAGGAAGAACATTTTTTCATGAGCTGCACTCCCTTGATAGAATGTCCAAACAAGCTCTCAAGAAAAGAAAAAAAAAAAAAAAAAAAAGCCGGGCGTGGTGGCGCACGCCTTTAGTCCCAGCACTCGGGAGGCAGAGGCAGGCGGATTTCTGAGTTCGAGGCCAGCCTGGTCTACAAAGTGAGCTCCAGGACAGCCAGAGCTATAAAGAGAAACCCTGTCTCGAAAAACCAAAAAAAAAAAAAAAAAAAACAAAAAAGAAAAGAAAAAAAAAAAGATACTCAGCACTATTAATGATCATCAGAATTCAAACTAACATGCTACTTAAGCTCATTAACTCCCAAAAGTCTAAGTCTCACAATACCAAGTGCTGACAAAAATATAAATATGCATTTACTTTGAGACAAGGAGGTGGGAGACATGGGTCTGGAAACACCAACCAAAACAAAGTATATATGAAATGCTGTATTCAGAATTCTGGAATTTTGTTTTCTTTTTTAAAAGAAAACAAAACACAGAAATGTTATAAGAATGTGCTTTCATTTTAATCCCAGGTGTGGGACTATGGGGCTGCTTCAGACTGACCACAGCAGCTGACTATGATTTGCCTTGTGCTCTAGCAAAGGTGTTCTTTTGCCAGCTGCAGCTATTTTCTGTGATTGTGTGATGCTTGGAATTCTGGGAATTTTTCAGAGTGTCTATAAATGCTAGGTGGGATGGGTGGTTGTTGGCCATTCAGTGATAAAGGCTGGGAAAAGAAGAACCCACAATGTAGCAAAGACCAGCTACAAAGGTGCCTTAAGAAAATCCCTCATTGTGTCTATTAATTAAAAGGTAAACTAACGGCTGCTAAGATGGCTCAACCAATAAAGGTGCTTGGTGCCAAGCCTGACAACCTGAGTTGGACCTATGGGTCTACATGGTAGAAGAAAAGAACCAACTATAGCAAGTTGTCATAAGAGCACCATCTACTCGAGTATACATACATAAACAAATATTCTCTTTCTTTTTAAACAGGGGAGCTGCAGGGAGATGTCTGCAGTTAAGATGACATGTTGCTCTTCCAGGCAATCACATTCTGTTCTATACACCGACATCGGATGGTTCACTATGACCTATATAACTCCAGCCCTACGGGATAAGAATTACTCTGCTGGCCTCCCCATCTCTACCCAGCCCAGCACCTGAACTTACATGTACATACCCACACAGAGACACACAGGCATACACAAAACAAAAATAAACCTTTTATTTAAAAAAAAGAGAGAGAAAGAGAGAGAGAGAGGAAGGAAGGAAGGAAAGTTAGAATTTTAAAAGGGGGTTTTGAACCCCACTAGGCTGATATATGCCTAAAATCCAAGCACTCGATGAACAGATGAAGAGGCAGAAGGATTGCCAGTTCAAAGCTATGCAGAGAAAATTTCCAATCCAGCCTGGGCTATATAACCAGTCTTTGTATTAAAAATAAAAGGGAAAAGAAGAAAATTAGAAAATTCTTCACTGGTAGATCATGCTTATAATTCTCATATGGGAAAGGCTGGACCAACAGCTCAAGTTCAAAGCTTTACTGGGTTACATTGTTCTTTGGCAGTCAGCCTGAATTACAGAAGAAATGCCCTCATCTTCCTAAAAATGAATAAGAAAAAAAGCAACAAAATCACAATTATTCAGCCGGGCGTGGTGGCGCACGCCTTTAATCCCAGCACTCGGGAGGCAGAGGCAGGCGGATTTCTGAGTTCGAGGCCAGCCTGGTCTACAAGGTGAGTTCCAGGACAGCCAAGGCTACACAGAGAAACCCTGCCTCGAAAAAACCAAAAAAAAAAAAAAATCACAATTATTCACTAAGCACAGTAGGTAGGCTAGTGCCTTAAATGTAGTTAATAGTCTCAAAGATGTAATACGTAATTTTTGGGGAAAGTGACACTCACGCACTTCCAAGCCTGAGGTAAAAGTGATCCCAAACCTAGAAAGTTCAAGATGACCCACATACCCACAATACTTCAGACTCCTTAGGACATTATAGTAACGTTAAAAATGTTCAACTTACCTCCATAGTGAAGAGGTAAAGCAGCCAAATCTGCTGAGTGAATGTCCTGATTAGAACACAGGAAAGCTCAGAGAAGCTGAGAAAACAGCAGGCTTCCAGATAGCCAACAGTGTTCCAACAAAACAGAAAAAGTCAAAAAGGAAGCAGACCAGTACTCCAGGACCCTATGATTTGCAAAGGCCAGTCCAGTTTTGCAAGCAGGGGAAGGAAAAAAATACCTGACCGTTGAACTAGAAGACACATAAAGGAATTTTTCCAGAGTTGAATATATCTTTAAGGTTTCTTAGGATATTATTGCTGTGATAAATACAATGAGCAAAAGCAAATTTAGGGAGGAAAGGGCTTATTTCACCTCCAAGATCACAGTCCATCATCAAGAAAAGGCAGGCACTCAGGGCAAGACTGAAGCAGAGGCCATGGAGGAACACAGATTACTGGCTTGCTCCTCTGGGCTTGTTCTTCTGCTTTCTGATACACTCCAGGACAAGCTGCCCAATGGTAGCACCACCCAAAATGGGCTGACCTCTCCCATATCCCATCAACCAAGAAAAGTCCCCACAGGTCAGTCTTATTGGAGGCATTTTTCTCAGTTGAAATGCTTTCTTCCCAAATGATTTGGGCTTGTGTCAAGTTGACAAAAACCTAACTAGAACAATAAGAGATATGGAAGATTATTTCAAGAAAGTGAAAGGTCAGGTAAGATCTGGCACGTGTGTATGTGTGTATTTATGTATGTATATGAATATGTATGTACATATATACATGTATATATACATATATACGCATACATGTATTTTTACTACTGGGTAATGAACCCAGTGCTTTTTGCATATGTGGTAAATACTCTATTAGCTACATCCACAGGCCAATCTAGTATGTGTTTAAATATAGCTTCCTAAAGAGAAAATTGAGAATAAAGGCATTCTTAAAAGTCTTTCAGACTAACCAAAAGATATCAACCTATAGAAATTAGAAAGTTATTGTGACAGTTAATGTTAATGTCAGCTGGACAAGATCTAGAATTACCTAGACAGCAAGCCTCCAAGCACACCTGTAAGGAATTATTTAGGTTAGGCTAGGTTCTAGGAATGCCTGTGGGAGATTATTGTAGTTAGGTTAACTGAGGTAGGAAGACCTGCCAACTATGAGTGACCCAATTCTCTGGGATATGAAGAGACTGGGTCTCTGTAAAAAGCTGGGCCAAGCCCTGCCACCAGCTGATCAACTCAGTTACCATCTGAGCCCAGATCCAGTGATTTTTGAGTCTGTCCACCCTAACATCTAACCCATCTTGGAGCTGCTGGAGCATGTGAAGGAGGCATTCCTACAGAACCACAGCTGCAGGGTCATCATGACTCCGACTTCAGCAGGATAACCAAAGATGGCCCAGTATTTGTGGTGCTTTAGAAACCTGAAACCTTGAATCCGACCAATGACTAGTTGCAATGTATTTGCATGCAAATTGGCCTGGATATGTGTGTGTGTGTGTATTTATGTATATGTATATACACATACATATAGATAAATTTAGTATATATATATATACACACACACATATATACTACATATATGTGAGTGTATAAATATATATACATGCATATATACATATGTGTATATATACTATGTGATTCAGTGCAGTTTCCAATGCCACTATGATGAGCAAATATTTGATAGAGAGGTGGGAAAAATAGAGGAGTGGAGAGGAGAGTGAGTAGTAGAGAGAGGTGAAACTAGAGACTCAATGACACTAATAGGTGTGAGAGAAGGCTGCAGTGGGCAGGGGAACATGTTGTTGCTGAGTAGCTTATGTTCCTACTCAGCCCCTAAACATGCTGTCCAGCCCCATGCTAGTCCTGGTTCTGAGCAATGACTGGATGTCCAAGATAAAGCATGGATCATTTTCTAGATTGGACCTCCTTGAAAGACCTGTATGGTCTGGGCCACTTTGGTATCCATCATCTGTTGCCCCAAGCCATATTAAAGCCCAAGGTTCATATAGTTGTCTGTGGTCCTACAGCAGTCAGGAGCAGTGTTGATGTCCCTGGCCCAAGGTACCACTGAAGAAGGCCATACAGATGTCTTTGGTCTGGCCTGCCACCTGACGCCATGCTGATATCTGAGTGTGTGCTGCTGCCAAGGGCCATGTCTATGGTTCTACTGCAGTGGAGATATGTGTTCATATTTGTGACCCATGTTACCACTTAAGGCCATGGTCTGTGCTGTATTCCAAGTTGATGACAGTGATCTGTGCTGCCATCAAAGGCCATGTCTTGGTCCATGGCCCTACTGCAGCCATGGTGATGTCCTTGGCATCTTGTTAGCTCTAAGGCCAGGTGGGTGTTCATGTTTTGTACTACAGTCTAAAACCATGTTGATGTCTGTGAGCCTTTGCTGTGTCTGGGAGCCACACTGATGTGAGTGACCTTTGCTGGCAGGTGAGGCCATACTGATGCTTGGGTCCATGCTGCTACTGATGGCCATGTCTGGGTCCTTGGTACTACTGCAGCCAGGGTCTGTGTTAATTGGCCTATATTACTACCAAGGCCATGCAAATGTCCATGGTCCATACTACCATCTGAAGCCATGCTGATGTCTGGATCATGCTGACTCCAAAGGCCATGTCTGGGTCTATGTTCCTACTGTGGCAGAGGACTGTGTTGTCTGTGGTCTGTACTGCCACCATAGACCATGCTGAGATGTTCATGGTCTGGGATGTCTTCAGAAACCATGTGGAAGTCTATGATCTATCCTCTTGCTGGCTGTAAAAAGCAAGGAAGCTACTTTTGCCATGGGATTAATGATGGCAGATTCACAGTTGAGAAAGAGGGACTTAGAAGGCTTCTGTGACAACCTCTCCCCTGCCAAGAAAAGAACAGCCAAGACAGAAAACCACTGAAGAAAACTCTTAAAAACTGTGAGAACTATGCTGAAGTATAGTTCTCCACAATTGATCACTTCTGGCAGGGAGTGGG
>NW_028227260.1:12275618-12335618 GCF_978045245.1 Mus caroli
CCAGATTGTACACTAATAAAACAGCATCACACTCATCAGCTCTCAAGTCGATTATGTAACAACACAATGGCCTCCATAAATCAACACAAGTACCCATTGCATCAACACCAGGGAGTAGAGATCATGTTAAATCATTTCAGATGTTGAAAATGCTGCCTGCAGCCAGTCAAACAAACTGTCAGGTTTATGTTTGGTCCCAAGGCTTCACACTGGGTTAAGGGAACTTCTAGCACATGGTTTTACTCTGCAAGAAATCAGAATTCAGAATACACACACACACATATGCTCACATACATGACACACATACCTTCAGAGTTCATAACTCTGGTAAAGTTATTATTTCAGGTCACTACTACTTCATTTCACAAAGAAACATTTAAGCACACACCTGGCTGATTTTCAATTATATACCTGCTCTAACTGCCCCACTAGCTCCCTCACTCTCCTGATGTCTGCAATCTCCAAAGTACAATGTTAATACTTTTGGAAACATTACACCTCCCCACAAATCCTTATGTTTCATATACACAGAGTGGAACAGGGAGAAGAAACAAGGGGCCTACTAGGGTGATGAAATACAGACTGGCAAATGCTAGACATAGTTGGGCAGAGGTGAGGGAGTTTCCAGATCAATTAGTCAGGCACAAACTTGAGAAAAAAAAAGGGAAAGAGAGATAATACTACCTTTATCTGAGATGGAGAAAGTTGTGGGAGGAGAAGTTGTTGGGGTTTGGATAAAATAACATGAATTAGAATCTCTAGGTGGAAATGATAGAAAGGCATTCCATTCTTGGAAGAAATGTGCTATGACATGAACTTGGGAGTAGCTGGGGGGAAGACACACATACCTATAGTCTTAGCACTTATGGAGCTGGGGAAGTGGCCTGAGCTCAGAAGTTCAAAGGTCACACAGTGAAATCTCACCTCAGGAATAAACAAACAGGGGCTAGGGAAATAATCTCAGCAGTTAACACTTGCCACTCAAGCAAGAGGATTGGAATTCAGATTTCCAGAACCCTTGTCAAAATTACATGAGCACGCTCACTCTTTTGTAATTCCAGCCTCAAAATGCAGAGCTAGGATATGCAGAGAATGCTGGCAGTAAGATTTTCTATATCTTTAAGCTCTCAGTTTGACTGATAAACCCTGACTCAATGAATATAGTGGAGAAAAAAAGAGATTCCTGATATCTACATCAGGCTTCATCATGTGTACACATGTGAACATACATATACATACACTCACAAACATGCAAAAAACATACAGAAAGAACAAGGATCATGTCTGATACTGATATAATAATTAAATATATTACTGTCGGCTAAAACAAATATTATTAATCATAATAATAAATCACACATATACACATCATGTACCCTTGATTAAGTCAACGGTTGTATTCTTTCCAAATTCTTGAATAAAATGGAGAAAAAAACCTCCATTCATCATTCCTCCTCAATATGACTACTCACTTTTTTTTTGTGGCTACTTCACAGAATCTGAATGTGGCCAGGGGAAACAAAACTCAAGTTCAGACACTAACAACATAGTTTTCAGATCACAGGCAACATCGCATTATCAATAATTGAAAAAGAAAAACTTGTTCAGGACACTTCAAAAGAAAGAGTTTTAAGTGAAGCATGCTCCAATTTCTTTCTTTGTGCCTTTTCTCTAAGGGACTAAATGTCCAAAATGTCCCCACTCCACAAAAACTGTTTCCAATGCTTGGTGGCATTAGGGAAGGTTGCTAGGGGATGGGTAGTTAGTGCAGGTTCTACAGCTGCAGATGCTGATGCAACCTTTAAATTTTGACCTCATCGAGTAATGAAAACCACAAGACAATGATAGACGTGAATTAGCAATGTTGCCAGTGCCCTATCCCAAACCTGCTGGCACAAGCGTCAAAGCAAACATCTTAACACTAAATCAAATTAACAAACATTTCTTAAACCACAGCACGAGTGTAGCTTATTATAATTTGGAAAATTCCACAGTATTTATCAACTCCTGAAGAAGGCTATGATGCTCAGAAGTGTACCACAGTAGACGTCAGCAGTAGCCACAGAGCTATGGCTCTGGGTATGTTGCCATAGCAACCGCATACTCAGCAGCAACATGCTGTCTGCTTCTCACCAGCCCAGAACCAGAAGCAGAAGAAAACAGCTAGCTTCCTGATGGGAGCAACCCAGGGAGTCAGAACACAAACTGTCTCTATCATTTGCTCACACGCACACAGGAGACTTCCTTTCAACAGTCTGAAATTCTCTCTACCTAACTCTTAGAAAAAAAAAAATCCACACAATCGCTTTTCTCCACTATATAAACACAACCAATGCGCATAAACACAAAGCATTAGAGATAGATTTGGGGGTATCTAAAGGATTTCAGAGTCATATATTTAGCTGGGTTCAGGTATGAGTGGCTTCTTTGGATGGGAGATGGAGAAGTGCTGAACCATTTGAAAAGACATCCTGAGAAACACTCTTTAAAGGAGATTTATATAAATGAAGTTCTAGGTGTTAGACCTGATCCCCAGAATAGTACCATCAGGAGGTTGTAGAACCTTTGAAATGTGAGACCTGGTGGGAGATCCTTAGGTCTCTGACCTTAAAAGAGATTATAGGATTCCAACCCTCCCCAGCTCTTTTCTATCCAGGTCATGAGGTAAGTCATTTTGTACTACCAAGTTAATTATCTCAAGCCATATTTTGCTATAGTTGTAGAAAACTGACCAACACAAGAGAGTGGTAAGAAATCAGCAGCAGGGAGACCACTCCTGCAAAAAAAAAAAAAAAAAAAAAAAGGGAATTTAAGGGGGGAGGGGAGGGGGGAAGAAGGCATGGACCAGAAACATTTGAGGTCGAAGCACAAGGCTCTTCCCCATTGCAACGAAATCAGACAGAAAAGTCAAGTGTACCTTTTCGACGGGCAGGAAGTCATTTTCCACTTCAATCGACCTTGGTCTTAGTTTAATTGGCTTGTCTTTGAAAATGTCTCCAAACCCCACTCCTTTAACTTTCTTGGGCTGGATGGCTGCAGTTGCCATGGTCCCGTTGGCACCTTCGGACTTGGTACTGCTGGAGTCGCCTCCATCACTCTCGGAGCCTGTGGTTTCTCTTAAGCCTGTCACCAGTGGGGATGAGGAGAGAGAGAGGGAGAGAGCTCAGAAATCAGCCACAGGCCACAATAAAGAACTTCACAGCTGGCCAGGCGCCAGCTCTCACAATGTGCCTGGGCTTCTGTACTCGGGGTATTGAGTGTGCTGACTCAGGCTGTCTTTGAGTTTTGTTTGATCTTCCTACCCCAGACTTTAATTTTAAGCAGTGAATCAAAATAGCTTTTCAGAAACTCTACTTTCTTTGTATATGTGACATTTCACATGCTTCAGCCAAAGCCTACTTCAATCCAAAAAATGTCCCCATGCCTTGTGCAATACCAAACCTCCTTGCCCATATCTGACCTTCCCACTCAGTCACTACCAATATTGTACCTCTAAACTCTGATTTGTGTCAATTAGAAACTAGCAACGAAAGTATCATTTTCTAAAGGGGACTTGTAAAGCTAAAAGTGATTTAAACAAATTAGCAATTAAATCACACAAAATCATGACTGCCAACGACTTAAATCTCTTTGGATGGCTTCACAGGGAATAAATGCATACAGGCATGTTCCTCTAAGGAAGCGTAAAACCAAACTTGACATTAAGACAGCATTTGCTAGCAAGATGGTAGTGCTTGTTAATGATGGGAAAAAATACTGCCTTCCCAGAGGCCAGAATCCCAACCCAGGGTTCTTTCTTCTTCCTCTAACACCACCATCTTCCCAAAGCGGAATCTGTTTCCAAAGAAAACACACTGGGATCATGACACATTCCCTAGAACCTCTTCTGCTGTGTGTTGGAAGGTATAAGAGAGTTATCATCAAGACAGCATCAACATTTACCTCCCCAGATGCTTTGTCCCTAGGCTTTGCCCACACTCATGGTTCTAAAATGGAGACTCTATTTGAGTCTACTTAATTTCAGGGCATATACTCTTCCTTTGGTATCAGGATATTAATTATAACACTAAAGGGCAGGGTTCAAATGATATTTCGAGTACTAAGTTCTGTCATTAAACTATATCTTCAAGGTTCTAGATGTGTAGGGTAGGTAGCTTTTTTTTTTTTTTTTTTTTTCTGTATCTCCTGATCATACAATGCCTTTAAGGTAGAAGAATGCCACCAAATTTCTTTTGCTAGTGGCCAACTGTATATTAGCTTCCTGTGGCTACCTAGTCCATAGGAACAATATACTAAATAATTGCTCAATACCATGAGATGTTGAAGCCATTTAAGTGAGGAAGTGCCAGAGTGGGAAGAAACTGTTAAATGCAAACTGGTAAAATACAGAAAGGTTGTTATAGATTGCTAACAACTTTCAGGTTCAAACCATAGAACAATAGTTTCCTTTGTTGCTGCCATTTTCCATAGAGCAGTATTTCTAAGCCAACAGGGTGGGGGAGGAAGAAGGTTGCTGGTGCACATTTTAATTAACTAAAGCTCAGCATTTGTGAGCAGAAACACAGGACAGAAGAATGAGGGGGCCAGCTGCCAGTTACAGGACTGGATTGGAGTATGCAAACATGGTGAGCCCCCTGGATTAGCTATCCATTCGTGTGTTTATCTACTCATTGTTTCTGGGAATACTAATGCTGGAGATATAATTTTGGAGTCTAAATATTGTGTCATTTCCCCTTTAACATGTTCTTATTTTGCTGTATGGATTCATTCTATGTGATAAATGGCTTGCATATTCTTCTCGTGTTTGGAAAGAACCATTGAGGGTGAAATAAAGAAACAGTAGGAAGAAACCACATCACCTATCTCCCATCACCACCACCTCCACCATTACCACCATCACCTCCCATTATCACCACCTCCACCATCATCACCATCACCTCCTATCACCACCATCACCTCCCATCATCACCACCACCTCCCATCACCACCACCTCCCATCACCACCACCTCCACCATTACCACCATCACCTCCCATCACCACCACCACCACCTCCTCTACCACCAGAAGGCAACAGGGTAAATGGATTAGAGTGTATCTGTTTTAGTTCTTCAGAAAGAGGAAGTCGGGGGCTCTTCTGTGGTTCACCATTAGCTACAGCCATAATCTGTCTTCCCCGCCATTTTATTTCACCAAGTTTCCACTTGTAGAGATTTGTTGCCTTCAGGCTCATTGTAATAACAATGTATTAGTCCTTAGAAATAATCTATTACACAGGGAACAGACGCACACACAGTCACTCAGCCACACAAGCATGGCTTGGGAAGGAAACACACGGCAGATTTTTTCTTCCAGAAATTCTGGCATCCAGGCTCTATCTTTTTTTTTTTTTTTTTTTTTTTTTTTTTTTTTTTTTTGGTTTTTCGAGACAGGGTTTCTCTGTATAGCCCTGGCTGTCCTGGAACTGTATAGACCAGGCTGGCCTCAAACTCAGAAATCTGCCTGCCTCTGCCTCCTGAGTGCTGGGCTTAAAGGCATGCGTCACCATGCCCAGCTTCTATCATTTTTAAGAATATAAATTATACAGCTAAATATTTGCATTGGTGTAATAGCTCAAAAATCTAGCTCTTTCTCTTCAGAAGGGAAGAAAGGTTACTTAATTTTCATGTGGGTTGGGTAGACTTTTAGCTACTTGTGCCTATCATGTGTATCTTCCAATAAAATGTCCCCATATCATTATTCAGAATAGTAAATGGCACTCTCAGGCAGCTCAACTTACCAAGTGGAATGGAGACTGGGGTCAGTTTAATGAAGGGCATATTACTGGTCCATGATGAGATATTGCAAAAATGCATAAGAATTTGGAAATGACTTAAGCATTTCAGCATTATTCACTGGTGTCACTTCCAGACACGTGGACAGGGCAGGGCATGGAGGTAAACAAGGTCAGATCTCCCGACTGAGCCCAAGAAGCACACTGCATGCTAAGTCACATGCTATGTGTATGTGTTCAGAGTGGAATAGAAAGAAAAATACCTTCACTTTCACCATTTGAGGAAACTTGTGGTGCTCATGTCTGAACCTCCTTTATCACATGTGTGTATATAATTCATGGATACATGTGTATATGCACCACAGTGGATGCTCTTCCCTCCAGATGAATGCAGAACGAAGCCTCCTAAACTTTGCCTCAGTCCTGTGGCTGTTCACTGTGGTGTGATTAGCCCTAGTTTTTGCACCCATCAGTTGGACTGTTTTTAATTTGGGGCACACATGTGTAGTGCTCCTGATGTAGCAGGAATTGCTGTAAGACCATCATGAAATTAATCCATACATCTTGTTTCTTTAACTCTTGGCAGCCTACTTTTTACAACACAAAAGGCTGCAATGGGTCCTGCCCAAAGAAGTCTGCCGTGTGGTGATTAGCTGGATGGGCAAAGTGAAACACTGGGCCTGACATGGACTTCCGTGCCAAGACCTTCTTTCTTTGAGCCACGCAAATGATAAATGACCCACTTAGAAAAAGCAGTAACCAGGAGAGGTTGATGTCTCCACCAGAAGCCATTTCCCACTGCCATGACACAGCAGCTACTGCTTCCTTCTCCGCATACATGGTTCATGCACACATGCCACGCATGAGAGAGGCAGAAAGCAAACAAGAAAGCATCAGGAGCTGGTGGTGAGAATGCTCTCGTAGCACACACCAAGGAAATGACACTTATTGTAGGCAAATAAGCCCATGTCCTTGGTTCAGAAATTCACACAGACACTTGGCATAAGCTCAAGCAGCTCAGGAAAAAGCACAGCTGTATCAAAATCCACAGGTGCCCAGATCTTATCTTTATGATTGCCTCCTGCTGTTAAGGTCACTCACTGTAATAGCGTCTGTGGCCCTCCGTCTTTCCTGGTGCGGCTCGGTACAGAATTGTCCCTTCAAAGGTAGTCTTTCCTGACAGTGAATGAGAGAAGAGAAGGGGAGAGAAAAACAAGAGAGGGGGACAGAGGGGAGCAAATGATGGCAAAAGAAGGAAGAGGAAGAGTCTTTAGCTGAACTTGCCGTCAGTGACCTACCTGGCTGCAAGAGCTTCATCCATGCAATTAATTAAAGACCATTAGGAAGAGTTTAAGAATATTACAGAATGAGCCCAAAGTTCCCAGGTAACCACAATGGCAAGAAATACCCAGATTTGGTGCTTGTTTCTCACATGACTGACATGGATGGTATGTCCAGTTAAAAACCTGGAAGCCATTTCACATAAGAGTAGGAAAACCTCAATTAATCAGAAAGAATCCAATTCATAGGACTATTGCATTAACTCAACTGGGCAAGCAGTCTTCTCTTTGGGGAGTGTGACCTACACATAAAACAGATCTGGTCCTTCTGCCTGCGTCATTTATTCCTAGAGTAGCACATAGTAATAAATGCTGATATTCGAGCCCCAGTATTAAAAACGTGGCAAGGAACCCTCCTCGGGAAAATGTAGTGGGCATGGAGTGAGGCTCAGTAGTAGATTACTTGCTAAACATTCATAAGGCCCGAGGTTTGACCCCAGCACCACAACATGAAAAAACAGATTTGTCAAGGCAAGAAATTAACAAACTCCAGGGGCTATTTTAGTAATGAGATTTGAAACCAATAGTGGCACATATACCAACATGAGGGGATGGTTTGGGTTAGCACCAAGAATTAAAAAAAAAACCAAACAAACCCTGTTCTTGAAACATCTTAATTGAGGTTTTACTGTATCAATAATGAGTCTGTACTTAAGCATTGAGGACAGAGGACTCATTCAGCTTCAAATATAATAGTTTTGATATAATATCATACAGATGACTGAACATGTAGCTAAAGCCCAATATCACTGAATCGTAAGAGCATAAATGCATATATTGTTCCAATTTAAGTATACACATACCCACCCACCTTCCCGACACACATGCACACACACACACACACACACACATATACACACACCACAGACAATATCACAAGATGGTAAAACGATTTGAAAAGTAATCTCAGTTAGTAAATGTATTATTAAAAGAAATGAGTTCTGTTATAGCTCATGAGTTAAATATTCAAACATGGGTCGGGCTTCTCTTTCCCTAGAAAATTGAGAGGTACCACTGCGCTAGGTTTAGAAGCAGGGAAGATAACTGAATGAGGAAAGAGTAATTCCTCTTACCCCTTAGAAACTCTCCACCATCACAAAAGAAAGCCCGACAGGGTCACTATCTAGGCCTTGTCAATTCCAACTCATGACACCAGTTATAAATGATCAGATCATTCTAAATAGATGAGGTATTGTCATGCCCTGATCTGGAAATCTGTCCTTGTGGGCTTGGGTGCTACGGCCAAGTAGAACAACAACAGCCAAACAAAAGTTAGGTAGGCATTCAAGTCACTACTTATGTGTAGATTCAAGTGGTATGTATAAGCAACCTCAGGTGTTCAGGAGGCTGAGGCAGGAGGGACCTAGAAACCAGCCTGGACTACATATTGAGTTCCAGGTCTTGGGAGACAAGGTAATACCCTGTCTCAAAAAATAACCACTGTCTATATTTGAGCAATCTAGAGAAGCTACAGAATTTTGCAAACCTGTTTCTTAGACTCTCTGTCAAAAGTAGAGCCAGCAAGCAGCTAGCTTTTATTTGAGTGTAGTTTTTACTCCAAGAATGTCACCATCACTCCTAAAGCACAGCTGTTGGTGTGAGAACAGGCCCTCTACAAGTGAATAAGCATCAATCAGTCTTCTCAATGTCAGCAAAATGGAGATAGAAAAGAAAAAAAGTCAATATTCCAGGGATGTTCCTGAGAACAGCAAAGCTTTCATGTGCTCTGCCCCAGAAGCAAGTCTGAAAATCCCAGTGGGAGACAGACCATTGCCCTGCTATCTGCATTGTCTGTCAAGCCTATCTGCGAAGTCTCTCCTGCCCACTGGCAGCAAGACGATCAGGGAGATAGCCTGGGAGAGGGCTGGGCAAAGTCTCACAGGTACATACTTGAGTGAGGAACAAGAGACAGGCAATCAGAAAGCTCATGCAGATGAGCAGTGTTTGCCTCGCTGGGGGTGAATATTGTGCTATGACCGCTAAATAAATATTAGTTCTTGAAGGCAGCAAGCACTGGAGAAGGGACAGATTTTTAATTTTAGACATAAAAGTGTATGCTTATATTAGCTTCTAACTTTGCCTGTTTAATACTGTTTATTGGTGGGTAAACTGCCCTTCACTGCCAATAGAACACAAAGAACCAATGCCACTAAAAATAATACTAAAGAAGAATACTAAAAAATAACAAATACTTAAAAACTGAAACAGAAGGAGGTCTAGTGATACTGTAGAATGGAGACATTCGTGATATGTTGTATCAAGGAAGTGTTTTGTCATACTTTCTAAGACGCCCTCTTATATTTGTCTTAGCTTGACATGTCACCAAAGCATCACATCTAAACCTTTTAAAGAAGAAATTGAGAAAAGGAAAAGTTCAAATGGAAAATTGTAGTGACATACAAAATACAACCTTTTCTTGCTGAGATGATGATGAGAAATAATTGAAGATATTCCTGGAACTATAGGGCTATCTTTGAGTCAGGGTCTCATCTATCTCAGGCTGGCCTTAGACTATCTAATGTGCCTGAGGATGGCCCTGAAACACTGGGAGTTCAGAGCTGTGCCAACCTACCTAAAGTATTGAGTGCTGGGGGTCAAATCCAGGACATCGTGCATGCTTAGCAAACATTCTAAAAGAACTCAGTTATATCTCTGGCCCAAGGGTTTTAAAAAGTAATGATTATACTTTTACAACCTTTATTTGAAATTAAGCAGTATCAAAAATGTTTAAAATGGAAGATTCATATATATTTTAAATATGAGGCAAACAATACTGAAATGGGACCATAGTCAGATATAAAATTTGTCATCACTAAGTCCAAATAAATCCTAGAGAGTCGGGATGATGTGTGATGAAAACATTTGCTGATTAGTGCCATTTCACATTATTTAGTCAATGGGAACATATGTATAATTATATATAAAAAGACAATTAATTAGTCAACATCTATGATTGTGGTAAGAATAAACCCATTGTTAGCCAGACTTGCAATTCGCCAGATGTTTCATGAGAAGTTGATCTGTTTGTATAATGCTGGTGGTCCTACAATATGTGTAGAAAGATGGCATGTCATTTTGGTCTCCTAACGCATGAGCCAAGGGCACAGCTGAAATGTCACTTCACCGAGCATTCATGTTGTCATCTGACAGCAGGCTGAATGACAGGAAAATTTCTGCTCACCCACAGAATCGTAAGACTGTCTATTCTGTTGATGCAAACATTTCTGTGTTCTGTTTTTGAACACCTGATTTTATTAAACACCTTTTTGTGTATATTTATTAATGTGAGAGGTGGGAGCCCATTTCATTCTTAAAAAAAAAAATCTTGCTTGGTACCAATCTGTAAGCCATGTCTGACTAATAATAAAAGCTAAGTTTAAAAGGAAAGACAGTCAGACCTTATAAGCTTCCAGGTGGAGCATCTAGTACCACCTAAAAAGATGTAGCATGCACGCACGTGCACACACACACACACACACATACACACACACATATACACACACTTTAATGTACTCACATCCCCAGATTTAGTTAACAATTTACAGAAAGGGAGTTTAAATGACACACAGTGATGAAACTATCAAAAGCCAGACAACGAGGAACTAATAGAAAAACAAACTTTGCTTCCTTAGCAAATAGATTGCACAGAAGGACGACCCATGAAGGAGGACAGATTCAGAGAAATTTTAGACATGTCAACTCACCACTGTGTATGTAGTTTATTAGAGAAAAGTGGACATGGAGCACATGTTTAATTATTTAAGGAAATTTTGTGTGCATCTGGTAATGGTACTTTAAGAAACCCTTTTATTGATACAAATTGAAATATTTATTGGTAAATTATATAATACCTAGAATTTTCTTTAAGAATGTGTAAGCCATAGTGTTAATAAATGAGCCTCAAGCTGAGAACAGGTCCACGTGGGTTCATTATACTCTTCCTTTACTGATATTTGAAAATCATTTATAACTGAGAACTTATAAAAATCTTTTTGAAAACTACATATAAGGTGCCACAAGTTCCAAGGATGGAAAAAAATGTTTTCAAATTTAAATATGCAGAAAGTTCCTGGTACCACTTAACTGTGGGAAAACCCATATGATTGTTAAGTCTCTGTGACAGAGCAGACTGCCCTGAACAAGGATCTATGAGCCAAATGTCACATGCAAAAGTGCAGAAAAATCAAGTTCTAGCAATGTCTATCTGTCATTCCAGATAAAAATGCCTCCATGGAGTAATAATGGGCTGATGAAGAATTTATTAAACACCTACTATGTGACAAGTAGTCAATGGAATATTTCTTTTTAAAGTACACCACCAACGCTTCCACTATCAGAGGCATCTATTAATATGCAAATGTTATGGCTTCAAGTATTATTTGCAAAGTATACAAATAAGAATGCATTAATCCAATGGGAGGAGTGTTTGTGTCCATGCGTGAATCAAAGATGTACAGGAATTCATTGGACACAATGCTCTCTCCATAATTAGGTTACAGATATTAGCTCTAGTCACAAAGAAAACCCTCACCCTAATGTCTGGTAGCACTTAAAAGGATATTTATATGATACCACTATAATCTCTAACCATTACCAATATGGTAGAAAGATTAGGATTTAACTTAGCCCCAAAGTCATGTATTAATTAAGCAATCATTATAGAAATTTTACAAAGAGTACTAAGTGGGCTGCTCAAACAAACACTCTGATTAAGTACATTTTGGCTCATAGCAGAGAAAAAGCTAGAAGCTGTTTGTACACCAACTATACTTAGTATCTTTCAACTGCAGAAAGAAACAAATATGCATTTACTGTAATTATAGGAGATGCAATCACTGGAGAAATGTGGATGAAGGTACACGTGGATCCTCCCTATATAGTTTGTGTTTATTTTAACAACTTCTTATGAATCTTAATTACTTCAAAACAAAAAAGTTTTTTTTTTCCAAAAGAAGTAAAGCATATCCAAAGTCCTAACACGATTCTCTGCTGAAGAGGATAAGCAAACCATTCTAAAATCAAAGGTCCAACTTGGATGCATCCCATCATATACATAATCTCTGCAGCAGCGTGATATGGTTATACATACACTTTAGGATAATCCTATGATGAAGCTAATCACAAGTGTTGACAGGTACTGAAAACACTACCACAACACTGAAAGGCGCTACTTCTCTTTGTTAGGGCATGGTGACAATTCAGAAAGCAACAAAGACATTATTCTCACATCTCCTCTTCTATGAAGCCCTTTTGACTACCATTCCCCCACATTACCATGGGACTGGCCTCTCTGCCTTTGTACCCTACTCCCACTCAAATGTCAGCTCCTAGGGAAGTTTCCTGAGCCTTTGCCTCCTTTCTGCAAGATGAGTTGACTGAAGGCAAGGTCCCCATCTGTACTTCATTTGTCTCTGACTCTTCAAGGCACCAGGGAAGATCTTAGTAACTACAGAGCCACTTCTGAACTCAACAGAGGTTTAATTAATGAAGACTAGAAGAAGGAAATAAAGAGAAGACAAAGGGAATGGACAAATATAAGCAAGCAAATAGGGCCGTATTAGGCCCTGCTTTTCTTAACTGTATACTTAGGAAGACTACAGCAAGCACTGTTTTGTTCTGTTTTGTGTTTTTAAGAAGCATCCATCCTTGTTAGAAAAACATACTTCTCCAGGGACCTCAAGCCCTCTCAGCAATGGACAGCTGCAGTCAACACAGCTACAGAAACTGCTGGACAGTTCTTGTTCTGAAACAGAACAAGATAAACTCTGATAAATGAGTTGGTGTGAGGGGTAGGTAAAGGATAGCCAAGTAACTGAGAAGACCATCTCATGGTATAGTTTGTTTCAATAGTTTCCAAAACTATGTGATGTATTCTCCTGAAAGTCTTCACTTCTGAGACTGTATAGCTAAGATTAGGTAACCGCCAGGAGGTCAAGAGGCAATCCCCAATCTCCCTCTCTGCATCAGTAAAGGAATTCCAAAGTAATTTTTAAAACATAATCATGGTGCTTCAGTGGCCATGGTAGCAAAGAGAAAACAAATGGCTAAACACTAATTGATCATGTTCCAAGTCTATCTTACCAGCAATAAGAGCTACCATTTACTGAGGACCTTCCTATGTATGCTATTGCTGTTAGAACTTAGATTTCATTTCCTCATGAAAATAAAGTTATGATAACCCTTTTCCAAAAAAAAAAATCCCCCTAAAAACAAACAAACAAACAAAAACATTTAACTCACAATGTTCCAAAGATACAGTATTATTAATATGGGACCTAGTTACCAGGCATGATGCTATTCTAGTGTATAAAAGAAGATTCTGGAACAGTTAAAATTCTACTGTGGAGTGGGAGGAGGGGCAAAAGGAGCTACCACTGCTCTACGCATTGAGCTGGCCACATTAAGTGGAGAAGCACTTGTCTCAGCTCAGAGAAGGTGACAGGAGTTGCTCAGTACGTCAGTCATTCTGAACAGCCATCCTGATCCTTCACATCCAAGACTTGAGGATATAATAGAGTTTGGAGCAGAGGATTCTCAGTGGAAGGAAGGGATCCTGCTGCAGACACCGAGTCAGCCAGCCAGTACAGTTGCTTCTATTTGTGGCCAGCTGTACAGCCCAAAGCCACTGCTGAGACACTACCACCCCACACACACCAAAAAGAGTCACATAAGTACTTATCTGGAAATAGCTTCAAGTTCCAAATCAAACACTTGTCCAATTAAACTACTGAATGAATACAGGGATACCAAGCCAATAGAAGAATACTGTTTAAATTAAACTTTTCGAAATGGAAAGTGAAGCTATTTGAAAATTGTTTTGGTAAGACTGGGCTGTCTTCCTCTTGTCAGGAAAGAAAGTCAGCAAGTAGCATGACACTACTAATGACATAGCTGAATCTCCTACAACATTCATGCCCATGACCTTGGCTCAACACAGCACAAAATAAACACAGACGCCCACATGGGAAGTTGGGTTAGTGACTGGGAGAACAAAGCTTCCCGGTCCTGACCTTTTGCTCCATGAGCTGGAAAGGGCAGCAGAGAAGCTGGAAGGAAACCTTCAGGCCCTGGAGAAAAAAAGACCTGAAGTTCGTTCTCACCATTACAAAAGGGAACCACTTCCTCGTTCAAGGTGAGGCTGGACTATCTTGTCATATATGCAATGGAACCGGCATGCATTTATCTTGTATACAGTATCTTGCCACCAATAATTGTTAGTTTTGTCCTAAGTTCTTCAGACGACATTGGGGGATATTGATCATCTCATTGCGTTTATTTAAGAAATAATTACAAACTCACTGGGAAAAGACATTCTAGAAGTAAGTACATGGAGGCACAACAATCTATGCCACCCATGAGCCAGTACTACCATGGCTAAAGGCTGATACTCACTTATCCAAAGACATATAGAATATATAGCTATAGGTCACATCTATACAGTGATAAGCTTATTAAATCATAGTGGGCTAAGGTGCAAGAGCCAAGAAAATACCCACAAGCTTTTCTCATACCCCTTTGGCATTGAACCACAGTGTATAAGGAGGCTATGACAGAGCCCACTGGTCTCTTCCCTTTCTGTTCAGTATGATAGGCATCCTTACTTGACTTGGAAAGCTGCTCATCCTGGGAGATGCCAAGCTCATCCGACTCCCCTGACAGCTCCTTGATGAAGTTGGAAGGAAACATTCCAGTCTTCCCATTGAGTACACCTTCCCACCATCCTTCCTCTACCTGCATAGAAAGAACAGAGGTCCAAGATGAGGTTAGACAGGTCTCCTATTGACATGGTACAGAGTAGAACTCACACAGAACAGGGATCCAATGCTCTAAAATTACCAGGAAAACAGAAAGCAGGACATGTGGTCTTATGATTCAGACAAGTAAAGAGAGTTAACCTGAAATCCAACACAAACAGCCAAAAATTGACACTTCATTTTAGTCAACTTCTAACTGAAATTTGGCATTTCCTTTGGTTGTGAATGTAGATAGCATACCAGTATTAGTAGAACTGGTGACTTACCATGGAATAAATCATGAATATTTTCCTAATATATCACAGATGATATACCTCAAAATATCATTTGTGCTCATTGGTACTTTGAAATGTACCTGCTGGGTAGCATTGGTTATTTAATTTATTAAGCTATCACATAGATTACTGTATCAAAATTTGCTTTTGTTAGATGTGTACTTCACCAGAGTGACTATGTAATTTTATGTTTTGTTTTATGAAAACCACTATTTTTTTTAAAAAGCCCTGTGACTATAACCAGGCAGGGGCACACACATCTGTAATTCCAGCACTCAGGAGAGACACAGCAAGGAAGATAAACAGTACCTGTGAGGTGAGCCACAAGGTCTAAATAACACTGTCAGTACCACAAACAAGCAACAGAAACAAAAAGGAAGAGTGGGGGAGTAAGACAAAGAAGGGACGGGGAGGGGGATAGAAAGGAAGGAGGAGTTTGCAAGATAACCAAAATTGGGCAATTAAGAGCAGAATCGATTTTCAATTAAAAAAAAAAAAGACCTCTGAGCTGAGAACTTGGGAGGGGTAGAGAGATTTCATGTGAGTTTCTCTGGGAATGTGGGGGAAAGACTGGAATATTAGGGGGCTGGAAGGCTGTGGCCAACTGAGGAGGAGGTGGGAGCTAGACCAGGAAAGTAATGAGAAGAGACATGATATGTTCAGTTTTGAGGTATGGAGTGGTCTTGACCAACTAGCTGGGGGCAAGTGAAATGGGGAAAGAGAAGTTGTCTGAAGGATTTGAGATGGATCTACCAACAGCAAAGTCGATGTCTGAATGTTTACTTGGCTTCCTGGAGAGAAAACTAAGGTCACTTTGAGGACAAGCAAGAATGACATTAAAAACACATGGAACGATAGAAAAAAAAAAAGAGCTAGAACCTTTAAAGATTTCCTATATGTATATACTACACCAGTCCAAGCCAACAAGTACAGTCCAAGAACTTCAATAATTCAAACAAATAAAAAAGAAAACTAAAACTCAAGCCCAATTCAAATTCTACCCTGAAACTTAGCTGTTATGTGAACTTATTCATTTTCTCCTGCCAAATTAAATTCCCGCTTCCATATCTATGTAACTGAACTGGTAATTCATCTCACATACCATACTTAAGCATGATCGTTGTCTCTGTTAAAGGTATATACGCTATGGTTCTTTGCTAGAAAACTGGGACTTGTCATATATATATAAAGAAAGTGACAATGTATCAAGATAAGGTGTGAGTAAAGACTAAGGCTTAGCAATGCAGGATAAAAAAACGAGTCAGCACAAATCAGACTTGTTACATCAAGTTGAGCTCACTTAGATCTGGAATGGTAAAAGACAGATTTGAGAAGAGGTAAGTCAAAATTAAGATAGGCCATTAAGAAATTAGAAACAGTAGCTAAGATTAGGGGAATTATCTTCAGAGTACTCCAGGAAGGGGAGAGGGCCTGATGAATGCCAGAGAATGGAGACAACCAGAGCAATACCTTTACAACGGTTGGGAGAGAACTCATAGGGTACAAATTTGTGGAGTAGTGATTCATTACATTTGCATGGCCACAAAATCTTAGGGGAAGAATGCGCACAATAGCATCTAGGTATGGCTGTCATGATGACTACTCAGTATCAGCTCACTGCATTTAACATCCTTTCCACTGACTAGCATTTGCATGTTTCTATGCTACCTCAATTGATGTATATTATTCCTTCAAGAGGGTTTTAATAGGATTAAGATCATTGGAAGAATTCACTGCGAGTCTGCATATCAACAGTCACAGGATACGTAGCATGGGGTCCTTATGCTTGCCCTGAATAAAGAAAGACCAGTAAAATAACCTCCTTCCTCTCAGGAATCACAGGGCAAGGGATCCACAGCCAAGGTCAGGATCCACAACTGAGTGATCTGTGGCACAATGCCTGGCAGCGGAGGGAGGCTGAACCAACTCCATATATTCAGTCTGATGATGTCTGAAATATTCATGTTCCCAATAAGCAGCTCTAGTGTGAGATTCCAGGAAAACACTCCTGATGTGTAGGATCAGCAGCTGCCTACTGGGAAAACAAAGGCATCTTCACCCTGCCACACCCCCAGATGCCAGTATCGCTGTCATTCCACAGCCTGGGAGTCTATGGGAAAACTACAGAGGTCTATCATTAGCTACACAGCAAATGGAAGGGTTGACAATAAAACCATTGCTCGTCACCTGGGGGATACTCTTCCAATTGCAGCTTCCATGGATGCAAGGGGTGTTTCCTTGTGACCTGAGCCCTCTTGGGGGAAAGCCTGGTACCGTAACCACTAAGAGCTATGTAATACAATTTCTTTCTACAGTCTGCTGCTTTAGTCTCAAGACTGAGCCTGGAGAGAGGAGAAAATAGTATCCTTATATTCACACTAGCTGTCTTCTGAGATCATCTAGTTTAATTTCCTACATAAAGACAAAGGCACTGAAGCCCAGAATGATGATTCCCCCTATTAAGCGCAGTGCCAACACATTCATGACAGGCAAATCATGGAAAGAAATCCTCTATGACAACCTATCGAGTCCTAATTGACTCATAAAAAAGTGGAGTGGGGGAGGGCGGGGTTCCTTCCTATGAGGAGCAAAAGGGAACAAGAAATCCTGATTATGTTACCATTGTTCTTAGTCAGGTCCTGCAACACCAAGCCTGTGTGGCCATTCTGGTGACGTCAATATTTACTAAATAGTTATCCTATACTGCCTTATGACCCGAGGATAGATTCATTTGTGATCAGAACCCATGAAGACCTCATCCCAGAGTTTAAGAAATGGTCCCATAGGTAAAATGATGGCCATGCAAACATAGGACTTGTATTGGACCCAGTACCCATGTAAAACAAAACCCAAACATGGCAATGCACATTAATAATCCCAGACTGAGAAATCAGGGATTTCTGATCTTTGGATCTTTGGAGTTTTCTGATCAGCCTCATTAGTTGAACTGATGAACCCTAGGCTCACTGTCTCATTAAATAAGGCAGAAAGGATGAAGGAGGATACCTCTGGCAATCACATTCAAACCCAAGCACACATATGCGCATAAGCATACATTCACATGTGTGAGCACGTACATACTCATCTTGGAGAAATTTCTAGAACAAAAGAGGAGAACCTGCACAGCGTGCACAACTTCTGCTTAGAAATTAAGATGGCCTGTATTGAAGCTTCTATTTTTGAACACAGAAAAGGAAATGTGTGCCCTTGCAATAGAGTATAGACTATAGGTGGTGCCAAAGGTTCACACCTTCTCCTCGCAGTAAGAAAGTAAAGGGAGATGTCCACCTTCTTCCTATGCCCACCCAATCCCAATTGATCATCATTTTTCTGTAGTTCCTAGATCTAGGCTGAGGACAAACCCTAGGGCTCCCTCCCTGTGGCCAATGTGGCTAACTTGAGGCCCCATAACTGTGCCCCCTAAGCAAACCCTACCAATCAATGGCTCATAGATAGGAGCAAAGCAGTTTACTAGTGCTGTTTGAGAACGGCTGAGTATAGTTTCCATTCCAGGAGAATTTTGATCCCTTTACAAGAAATAGCCTTATATGGGTTCAGTGCTCAAGGAAGTAAGATCTCTATTTTCGCCCTATTGGAAGCTGAGGAATCTAACAGAGTGATTTCAACACTCACCCTCTCAGCTGTGCAGACATCTCCTACATTTGTTACGCAGGGAAGATGTCCTATGTAATGTCCTTGATTTTTTGTTCCTTATCTCTCAATTGTACAAGGAAGGGAATAAAGGTTTGCCAAATCTAAAGCCTACCTAAGAGTAGAAGCAGCCACATAGGAAAAAAATCCACTTAGGGTTGCAATCACTGCTTTCAATCAATGACTTCTGTGTTAGTCAAATCTCCTTCAGGAGCACACTAGGAGAGTACATTTAGATGGAGCAGGGCAGGAAGTAGAGATACCCAGAAGCCAAAAAAGTCCGTTTCCATCCCAGTAGGGGCTAGGGAGATGACTCAGTGGGTATGAGTGCTTGCTTTACAATCATGAGGACATATGCTAGAATCTCTACTACCCAAGTAAAAAGTCAGGTACAGTTCCACACAACTATAAGCTCACCATTTTAGGGAGGAGACAACAAGGTCCCAAGAACTCCCTAGCTAGCTAGCTAGCTAGCTAGCCTAGCCAACACACTGTAAGCTTCTAGTTTTGAAAGAGACTGTCCCAAGGCAGTAAGCTACAGAGTAAAAGAACATGACATCTGACACACTGCTCTGGCCTCCACACACATATCCACAGGCATGCACACATGCACAAACACATACTTCTCAGAAGTAATTACATGGACATTTCAACACTAGGATGTTTCCTACATATGGAAGGAAGTTGAAAGTATTTTGCAAAATGGCACAACATGAGAAAAACTATCAAGACTATTTATCAAGTTTCTTTAAAATTGAGATATAATTTACAAATCTCAGGTCAGTTTTGAAAGCTACATCTCTATAAACAAACAGGATATTTTTATTACTTGAGAAAATTCCTATGTCAAGCACTTTTGATTGGTTTTGGTTGTTCTACAACTTCACATAAGTACACAATGCCATAGTTTAATTCCATGAACAGTGTTTAAAAATAAACTTTGTTTCTAGCGAAGACATTTTTCTATCAGTGGAATTAATGAAGAAATATTTAAAGGGGCCACTTTCTGAACATTATTGTCCATTGTAGCTGTTTTAAGTAATTGTCTCTGTAGAAATAAGCATTATCTAAGTACCAGATTCCTTGTCGATAATTTCCCCTAATTCCTATGTAATTCACTGCCTTCTAGGTAGGCTCAAAGAGTTCATACATGCCGGCATGTTCGTTCTCATTCCTTCCCCCCTTTCCTTTGGAGAAAGCCTATTTAATAAGAAGGGGAGTTCAAAAGAGAAACCCATAGTATGATTGATAAGGAAAAAGGGTTTTTAAAATACAATCTCTATGTAAGGCTTATGCAAGACAGAGCAATATCCATGATTTTCAATGGAATAGAAAGGGTTCTGAACCCAGATTTGGTTCCACACACTTGGAACACCAGCAATCAGGGAGTGGAGACAAGAGGATCTGAAATTCAAGGCTAGCCTGGACCATTCAGCAAGTTCCTGGCATTGTTGAAAAATAAAGGTGAGGCAGGGAAGAAGGATTTGGTTTCACAGGAGTCACATATCAGATAGCCTGCATATCAGATATTTATATTACAATTCATAACAGTAGCAAAAATTTAAATTATGAAGTAGCAATAAAATAATTTTATGGCAGGGGGTCACCATAGCACAAGGAACTATAATAAAGAGCCGCAGCATTAGGAGGGTGGAGACGCACTGTTATAGGGCTTCTGGAGGCAGCCTTCAGCAGAGCACCATGGTCTCCCCCTTCCCAGCAGTCACAACTATTCTGCAGATTCCCCAATTCCTAAAGAACTCTGATAAGGTCTTACCATCATTCTAACTTGGAACTATGAACAAAAAGGAAACTGAACGAGTAAGATAAGCTTTCTGATAAACCAAGAGGGTGCACATCTTATCTGTGGTGATGCCTGTGCCTTAGCAAAAGCCCAGGGAAGAAAGCTTTCAATGATATGTCTCCTTGAAAGTTCAAGCATAGGCATCCTGTAGCTTTTCTCTGTTCTTGGGTGGCATCTTCTTCACCCTCCACAAGGAGCTCTAGCTTTCACTTCCTTGTTCCTTTGTTGATTCCATCATCTTTCACTCTCTTATAGTCTTGTAGGAATCTCCATGACCAAACTGAGCCTGTTTCAGTGTGTACATTCTGTTCAATGAATCTCTGTGTATCTATAAGTAGTTTCGCTCATGATATAAGCATTTAAATATTTAAGAAATTTCATAGTTATTCAAATCTAGCACAAATACTTTCTTTTAGACAGTTGTAGCCTGCTCCACATGATGACGCTTCAAATATAACTGTTTTCTTTTCTACACTTTTTGTTATTTGACCTAGAGTCTCACACAGGCTAGGATTGCCTCAAACTTACTGTCGTAGCTAAGAATGACCTTGAACAACTGATCCTTCTACCTTTATCAACCAAGTGCTGGGGCTCTAGACATGAATCATGACACCTAGTTTACCTTCCCTTCTAAACATGGCATCCCTCACCATAGTATGAATGCTTCAATACCTGTACATACACTAAGAAAACAGATGTGTTCACCACTATATTAAACAGAGGACAATTGTAGAACAGCCTGAACTAGCTAGATGATCAAATTCCAATACTAAGATTTTATTTTTATTAACATGTCTTTTAAAATACAAAACAAGAGAAAAACCTTGCTTCTAAAGTAATGCAGTCTTAATGGGGGAAAATGAATGCATGCTTGGATCACCCGTTAGCTGATCAGCTTCTAAACGGATGCCAGCAATTTTTAGTGTATGTGCTGAGAAAGATCACTGAACTTGGCTTCTCTTGAGCAAGAGTGAAAGGCGGAGGATGCGCCCATCCACCCACACAGAGGTTTGTCTGCCGGAGTGAAAGCTTTAAAGCATTTCAAGAGCCTGCTTAACCGCAGATGAGTGGATCCAATCTCCTTCTATGGGCATATGAAGAAGCATGCAGGCAGTTTTTGAACATGCAAGTTCTCAGCTTTGCAAACCACAAAGCCAGGTCAGGCTTTAACTCAGAATCTGCATTCCCTCAGTCACCAGCCAGTCTGACTGGGAACCACTGAGAAATGCCTCTAAAATTAATCACAAAAAAGACATGAAACAAAAAAATTTCAGAACATTACTCAAGTTACCACTTTGAGAGATTTGTTGAGACCAGCCTCAGTCGATACTGGGGAAAACAAAACAAACAAACAAAAAAAAGCCAAAAAAAAAAAAAACCAAAAACAAAACAAAAACCAAAAAAACCAACAACTCCTTCCTTAGACTCCAGATAACACAGGGAAAACAAACAAACACAAAACCAAACTAAAACAGAAGCAGTCCTCAAAAAGAAAAAGGGAAAATTCCAGAGGAAGCCAGGTTTTGCCCCTGTAACCTTGTCCCCACAGCTTGCTTGTTCATCTGCATTGAGAACCCCACTAGCATTTCTGTCTGCTGCACTCTGAACCAAAATGACCCACGTGTATATTCATGACTTATTTAAAAATTACAATCTGTGGGGGGAAGGAGGAACGTCAATCAATCTAGGAATTTAGAGCTTGCCACTCTCTTTCCAAGTTGACAGCTTGGTTCCTTTAAATTTGCCATGATGGCTTTTCTATACAGCCAAACTGAGGATGCCCCAGCCAGGAGGCAGAAGGGGGATGGGAGGCTCCTTAGCACAGCCTCCACTTTGTCCACTCCAGGACTATCCCTTGCTCTCTTCCATCACCAAGGCTGAGGGCTGCAGGCTGGTAGTTAATTTCTGGCAAGCAAGTACCTGTTATTTCTCCTACAGGGGCCCAAAGTTATTTCCTTCTAAACCTTTTAGACCTGCCAGGGGTATTGCTGGGTTAGATAGTGCAAAAACCTTGGTGTGTGAAGACAAAGTTAGTGCGAAGAAAGAATAAAGTTAACAAATTGAAGGTTAAAAGAAAAACAGCTGCCAAGTTAGGGGGCAAAAAACCTGAAGTTGGGGAGTTATAGAACGTCAGAAGGACAATATACTTCCATTGCTTCATTTTCATTGCTACTGACGCACTTTAAAGAAATCAGTGCAGGTCATAGACAATACACCGTGGATGCACAAAACAAGGAGCTCAAACCAGCAACCCATACTTACAGAAAAGACATTGGCCACACTCATATACATACATACATATATACATACATACATGCATACATACATACAATAAATATTAAATATAGGCCTGACTCTGTATTATAACATTGTGTTGAACATAAACATAGGTTGTGATATTTTAAGTTAATATTAGATATTAAGATACACATATATCATTCTGTGACTCAATTGTTTTCTAAAAACCAGCCCACATGGTCAAGATCCTCAGAGCTGTCTGTCAAGGACCAAAACAACAACAAAAAAAAGGTGTGAATTGTCATTATATAACTCAACACTGTCAATCAATCAATCAAGATATAATTATAATATGTACATGCACAATATTTTATACTTTTAAATATTACTTTTATTTATCTATGTGTATGGATGTGTTTAGTCTTCACATATAGCTGTGCATGCTTAGCATCCTTGGAGGCCAGAAGAGGGAACTGGATCCTCTGGGACAGCAGTTATGGATGGTTGTAGGACATCATGTGGGTGCTGGCAATTGAACCCAGGTCCTCTGGAAGAGCAACCAGTGCTCTTAACTGCTGAGCCATCTCTCCAGCCCTAAGATGTTATACATTCATTAACAGATTGGTTGATTCAACAGTATCACAAGGCTTTTATTGTTTCCTTACCTTCATCTGTATCTATGACTTAAAGGGTTTTGTTTACTTGGGACACTTTTCATTTCAGTCTAGTATAGTAGAATCATAGAAGGTATGCCTATAAGCCTATATATAATGTTCATTATTAGAGAAAAGGGTAGAACATTATATACTGATAATGGTAAAAAAAAAATCTATGAGATCTCAAATCAACTAAAAAAGAGAAGTTTTGATATGATTTTGAAAAAAATGTATTAAAAGCTAGCCTTCAGACTCTATGCTACCCCCCCCCCTTTCCTGATGAAGGGATCAGCACATGCAATCTAGAATCCAACTGCAAATGAGCAGAAAAGTACTGCAGGGTGGGGTCAGTGGCTTGTGTCCCATCACAAGTGCAGCAACTGTTCCCTTGCAGTGGTTCCTTTCCTCACAGCTGACAGGCAAAAGTGTTCAGCATTTCTTAAGAAATGTCCACACTTTGGTCTTTGTTCTACTTGAGTTTCATGTGTTTTGCAAATTGTAACTTATATCTTGGGTATTCTAAGTTTCTGGGCTAATATCCACATTAAAAAAAAATAAAGTGTGATACACACACACACACAAAAAGTATTACCTGGTAAATGAAAACAGATAGGAGATTGCTCTTATCAATTAGAAGTTCCTTATGAATGACATTTAGGAGGAAGCCTGCTATATAGATTGTGACAGTTAATCTCTCCAAACTTAAAGTAGTAATAATTGTTAACTACAGCACTAGGGATGTGCTCACAACAGGCCATTTCCCCTTGCTTTTTGAAAATCTCTAATAATTTAAGAAATGGTACCATACAAGAGAGAAACTGGAGTTGCTTGATTTGTGTTGTATTTCTTTAAAAATTCTGACTTGTTCCTTTGATTTGCATCCTATATCTTGATCAACTATAATGCTAAATAAAATATTACTAGAATCGACTAAACTCAAAACTTGAAAATGATTTTAAAGATCAAAGAACAGTATATTGATACTGAACTCAGTGCTCTCAAATAGAAAAAGAAAATTCAGCTTATTGAGTCATCTCTTCAACTGTAAAAAAAAAAAAAAAAAGAAAAGAAAAGAAAAAAAGAAATGTATTGGTCATGTGTCTTGTTCTTGATTTGTTTTCTTTCTTTCTTTTTTTTCTTTTTTTAAATTACTGTTGTCTTCAGACACTCCAGAAGAGTGGCCCAAAATCTTGTTACAGATGGTTGTGAGCGACCATGTGGTTGCTGGGATTTGAACTCAGGACCTCTGGAAGAGCAGTCAGTGCTCTTAACAGGAGCCATCTCTCCAGCTTTTGATTTGTGTTCTTAAAGTATTGTTATGACAGTAAAGGAAAACCATTGTCTATGACAAGGCCATTTTCAATTCTTGTTCCCTTTCAATCCTGGATCACATGAATATAGATCTATTTCACATGATTACATCCTGGTGTCGGCAATTTTGTGCTCTGACCTGTTCATTTATTTTGCAAAACAAAAGCAAAACCCTGTTTTATAGTTCCACTTATTCACGTACTTATTTAGCAAGCATTTTTGAAGGTACATATTAGGATTCAAGCACTATTTCAGGTACCTCAAATATAAAAACACAAAAAAGCAGAGTCTGTGCATTTTAAAAAACTCTCTGTTTAGAGAAATATAGCCAGTATTTATAGTGCAAAACATCATAATAAACACATATTTAAAGGGCTCTGTGTGAACCATTTTAATGGCTTCATGTCTTCTAGGTAGATAATACAACTTAATTCTTTTCCTTGTTTATTTTTCATTATTACAAACACTGCTACAATTAACACAGTCCCTATATACATTTTTGTTAACCATTTTCAGCAGATAAATTCTTAGGGATGAGATATTTTATAATTATTGACATACCTTCATATAAATATATAGGTATACAAATTCACCACTTATACTAGGCACTGACGACAATCCAACCAGTAAATATTCTTTAAGTGAGCTGAAATCTACTAATTACTATCTTAATTTACACTTTAATAAATAGTAGGGTGGGATATTTTCACATAGTTAAAATTTTTCTCCATGGCAAGACATGCTAATACATACCTGTAATCCAACACTCTAAGGCAGGTTCAGGCAGCAGGAATCTAAGCACAAAGGATTCGTTGAGCTACCAAGAGAATCCTTGGCTCAGAACAATAAAAAAAATTTTTAAAAGGACTATTTTTCCTTATGGGATTTGTGATTATGGAAAATTCCTGTGTCATTTGGTATTGGTCTAACAGCTTCATAATATTTTTGTTCATTTTTGATTTTTGAGATAGGTCTTACTATCTTGTTCTGGCTGGCCTGGAACTTGCTACATAGACCAGGCTGGCCTGGAACTCATAGAAATCTGCCTGCCTCTACCTGTAGAGTACTGGGATTAAAAGCATGTATCACCTTGCCTGGCACCTTAATATACTTTTTATATATTACATTTATAACATTTTATAACAATACAGTTTCCCTGTGTGTTGTTCTCTTTCTTTGTTTAATTACCTCGATATACACTGATTTTAACATTTTTATTACTCATGTCTACTTTTTTATCATAGAATTTCTTCCATAGGTCTGATCTTAAGAAATCTGTCCATCCAACTAACTGTAAGGCATTTTCTAAATTAGTGATCAAGGGGGAAAGGCCCCTTGTGGGTGGTGCCATCTCTAGGCTGGTAGTCTTGGGTTCTATAAGAGAGCAGGCTGAGCAAGCCAGGAAAAAGCAAGCCAGTAAAGAACATCTATCCATGGCCTCTGCATCAACTCCTGTTTTCTGACCTGCTTGAGTTCCAGTCCTGACTTCCTTGGTGATGAACAGCAGTATGGAAATGTAAGCTGAATAAACCCTTTCCTCCCCAAAAAAAAAAAAAAAAAAAAAAAGAAATCTGTCCATCAGTGAATAGACGTTCTGCTCAGCTGTCCATTCATTTCTTATTCATCTAAGTTTCAATAAGTGTCCTACTTGACAGCAGACACTTTTAAAAGCTGAATAATATATTAGCACAAATTATCCAAAACTTAGAAACATACAAAGGAGGTTAAAGCATGTTCTCCCAGTGCCATGCTGGGAGCCCCATTAGTGACTTCTCTAGGGACACACGCCTTTGTTATACAAGTTAGAAACCTGAAAGCACTACAAATGATTCTTATCGGGCTATACTACCAACTGACTAGCAGAGATGCCAATCATCTGTCCTCTAGAAAAGCTAACCCCAAAGGTCTCAGTTTAATTGCTGTGCCAGTCACTATAGGGTTTGGCATCCAAGTTACTCAAGTATCTAAGCCCTCATCAACTTACTCATCACCCCAATCTTTATTCAAGCTTTGTTCTTTCACAGTTCTCCTGGCACAACCTTCTCATATTATAGATCTTTTAGTGGGGAGTTGAGGGCAGGTTAGGATTCGGTGAGAATCTAGGAACCTGACTTCTGCTGGCAGACCTGCCGACGATAGATAGCTCACTTCCAGACCCCCCCCCCCAACATCCACCCTGTTTTCTATAAATCATGAGCACCTGTAATGTCAACTGATATCCAGAAAATACATGCAAGTGGCACTCTTTACTTCTTTCTATATAAAGAGGCAAATGTTGAACCAGAATGAATGATGAAGTTCTAACAGTCCAAGGCACAAGATCCCCAAAGCATGAGGGAGCAGAGTGCAAGCAGCTCAGTGTCTCTAGGAACATTATACCAGTAAGGCTAGATAGTAAGGGGTAGATAGGAGCAAACATTCAGGGGAAAGTGGTATGGGAAACTGAGACTGTCACTAGTCAATAGAGTAGGCTTTGCCCCTTAGCCCTGCCTCTGCTACCTCTTGAGGGTTTTTGCTCATCCACACCATAAAGTGATCAGGATGATTAAGTGCCCTAACGTGTGAAGACCTTCCTCGTAGAGCTTGGAGTGAGGTCTTGGGTTCCACAGCAGAACAACAACAAAGGGACTGCAGGGAGGTTCTGAGGGAATGTGTGCTGTTGGCATGAGCATGGGCCTATCAAAAACCCCATAGCTCAGGCCATGGGAGTGGCAAAACCTTCCCCAGCTGAGACTCATAGAAATGACAATATCTTCCTCTGGTCAGAGTCCAAATGCTGACAGTGGGTACAGAAATGACCACTGTAGTTTTCTTCCCCCTTGCCCATGCTATGGCCTAAAGACTGATCCTCTCCAGACACTATATCTATTGAGATTTGCTTAACCTGTCTTCTTGCTCAGCTGTATAAAATAACCCTGCCTTCTTCTTTATCTGTATGTAATAACCCTGGTTCCTTCTTTATCTGCAATGTAATGACCCTGCCTCCTTGTTCAGCTATGTGCAATAACCCCACTTCCCTGCTCAACTGTGTAGAATAAATGCACTGAGTTTTGCTTTGCTTTGTTTTGCTTTGCTTTGTTTTCTTCAGGGGGTGGGAAGCAGCTGCAGCTTCTCCATAGAGTCCAGGCTATTCAATCCAACGTTATATTGTGAGTCTCTGTGTTCGCCATTTCTTCATCCCCTTGCTATCCCTAGTCAGGGTTCTAGCATCCAAGCCATGCAAGAACACAACAAAGAAAAACCCTTATCAGACTTGTCACCATACTTAGTCTTCCAATAAATGCCACATGCCACTTTTATTCTCTCTCAACTCAGTATTCTCCACAATGAAAACTGAGTGCCTACTCCAGAGATGGGTCTCTGCTATTGTGATCACTCAGACTCCAAAAGTCGACAGGGAAGGTGATGACACAGCACTGAAATTTCAAAGGTACTCTGTGTGTTATAGCACAAAGACAATGGCTTCAGATGGCCACACATCTGGCCCCCACCTCCACCTGGCCTAAACAAATTCCTCTGAAGGATCCACTTTCCCTAGGAGACTCAATTAGATGATTTTTAGAGTCTCTGGGTTTGACTCTCCATGGCTAAGGCCAATGGGCCTGTGCACAGGGAGCCAGGGCCCTTCATGCCTGGGCACACAGGTGGATCTGATAGCTACATGAGGCAACGGTGTCAGCTGAGCTACTTGCTTACCTCTCCTACAACCTCTATGATGTCCCCGACTTTCAGCTCCAGCTCATCGTCATTCTGGGGCAGGTAGCTGAATGCCACCTGGCATCGGCGTCTCCGTCGCTCTCCTGAATGGGAAAAGCAAAATATTTAGATACAGTTCTTCTCCCACATCCCACATACTAAGGTTTTAAAGAGAGACTTCCTAGGCATGCAGGCAAAGTAAGCTGAGTTATCTCAAATATGCTTCCCGGGGCATAGCTAGAGGCACAGCAGCCCTGGTCTCTTAGAGAGGCATTAGAAAGCGGAGCAATGCTTCTTGGTGTTTTGAAAAGCTGCTGGGTCAGAAACCCATGGACATGAGAAACTGACCCATTGGCACGGAAGGCAGAACCCCCCAACCCTGGAGCACTGGAGCACAGTGTTGCCTTAAACGCACTTCCATAGATGGTACTTTCTATTTGCTGCTCTTGGTTTGTAATGAAAGCTGATGTGATGTGCTAAAGAAAGGAGGATGGTCTACTTTTGATGCTAGCAAGGCAAAGAGCACTTCCCCCCACACACACACACACCCCGAAGTGTGCAAGGCAAATGAGAAAGTGGCCTGGCCTTTCTCTTACTAATCATCACCCTTTCAACACAGTGGACCTCAAGCCTGATAACCCAAAGCCAATTGGATTTCTGCTATTCTTGGTACAATTTCAAAAGTCCCACAGGGTTCAACATAGCCATTTGTGTCCCAGGGGATGTATTTGCAAGATGCCTGGCTGCTTCCGCAGAAGCAACCCAGGCAAGTCAAGGTTAAAAGTCAGAGCCATACTTCACTTAGAGGACACTGACTGTTATACCATGCCATCAATACAGTGGGTCCCACCAGGGGGGGCCTCTGACTTGGAGCTGGTACAAATATAGACACTACCATCTAAAGGACATCCATACTGCCTATGTGCACTGTGGGAGCAAAAATCATGCATGTGGGATGACGTGCAATAGTAGTGGTGGAAGCCAGGGGTTGGTGTATGAGGACTACGAACCGAGATGGGCATTGCTCAGAGGTTTGTTGCTTACAACTGAACACCTCACACCATTTCTTCACGCCACTACATGGCCTAGAAAAGCAACAGGATCAACGACTTCAAAGAAGTGCATTTAGAAAGGCCAGCATTATTTCTGGGTGTTGCCTCTGGAGACTCTTATTCTTTTCTAAGCTTTTCCCTGTAAAAGGAAGTCCCTGTCGGGATGATTACAGAGCACATTAGCCCTATCCCCTCACCCCTGAATGACATCACACAAAGAGGAAGGTGTTGAAACTACATCTATGGGCTTCCTGATCAATATTTTTCAAAAGCCAGTGGCCCCGTTTTCGCTTTCATTTTTCTATGTCTGTACCACCTCCCTACGGAAGAACAGGGTGGAACACAAAGAAGAGGGCAGAAGTTCAGGATCAATATCTCGTCTAATCACATCTTCAGCCACTAAACTAATGATCTCTACCTTTTTGCACAAAGTCACAAGCTACTGAATCTTGATAAGAACAAACTCAGAGCTCACAGCAACATCCTAGGTTAGCAATGTGACTGAATTGTGTAACCTTGGAAGGAGGACCTGGCTCTGCATGGGCCAGAGGACCTAAGCATATTGCCTCTCCAAAGGACAAGGCTAAAGGACTGGTATGCCAGTGCAATGCATCCTGTCAAAAGCTGGCTATGATGGGACACATCTGTAGTTCCATTGATCAGAGGGCTGAGGCAGGAGATCCCAAGTTTCAGGCCAGGGTAGGCTATTCAGGAAGATCCTATTTCAAAAAGAAAAATGAAAAACAACCACTATTGCTCTATAGCTCCCAACAATGCAGAAGACAATTCAGGTACTAGACACTAAATTGCACATAGTTCTCGTCCTAGCAAAGAAAATCTGGGTGACAGGGATTTTTTGCCCTCCTTCCCCCACTTCCCCATATACATCCCTTGGGATAAAGTTTTAGGAATTTGTAAGTTTTAATTTTCTAGGGTTTGTTTTTATACATTTTATTTAATTTCAGGGGGTTGGAGAACTATACATGCACCACAGTATGCACATGGAGGTAAAAAAACAACCTGGGAAAGTCAGTTCTCTCACCATGTAGATCCTAGGTGCCGAGCTTAGTGGCAGGTGCCTCTATGCACTGAGCCATAGAATCAGGTGCCCATTACCTATTATGTAATTACCTATTACCTATTATGAAATTCACTCTAACAATACAATTCTAAGCACGAAATGAAATAACAAATGTCTGAAAAGTGATACAATCACAGAAGCCACCAAATCCAGACCAAAGTGAAATAGCACCAAAAGGCCCAGAAGGTTCTAACCAAAGCCATAAACGTTACATATAATTGGTAAAGGGTGTGGGGGGAGTCGATGATATGTTAAATGAAGTAGTCAAATGGAATACTGCAGACAGAAAGGCTTAAGCAAGGAGGGAGGAGGAGTAGGGAAATCAGGGGATGAGGGGGAGCTGACCCAAATGAAGATGGTATCATAGGTACTCAAGACTGAACTTTAAAAATGAGTGGAAGGATAGTAAAATACATGAGAAATAAGAGAAAACAGGGAAATAAGAAATACTGAGGGTTAAAGGGTTAATTGGGCATGGGGAGGAGGAACGGGAGAGAGCAGCAGGGCTGAGTGGTTTAATCAAAACCAAGAATCTATGAAAAGCCTTATGGAAACTCATTAGTTAATGAACAAGTTTCAAAATACAACATTTTTTGAACAGAATTGCCCTGCATATAACTGTCAGAAGACATAGATTATTAAATGAAAATCACAGTGTAAGACCCAACATCTTCTGGCCTTCTCAAATACCTGCATGCATCCCAGTGAGTGTATACACACACACACACACACACACACACACACACAAATAAATGTTTTTGAAAATTTAAAACATAGCACCTAGCTTAACACTGTACAAATGGCAAAGGCCAAGATGATATATCCTTAGGGAAAAGATTATTCCAACAGATTCAGAACCTGGAACATACTCATCTAAATCTATGCATTAGAGACCATAAAATCTTACATGGTACCAAAGGAATGATGCATTCGCTAATTTCTCTCTGACAGCTAGCCAATATTTCTTAAATGGTTCGGAGGTTACTTAACTGGTGCCATAAAATCTTATAATGTACACTGTCAACATACCAAGAAAAGCCCTAGAGGACAAAAAGAAAGATTCAGAGGCAGCTGGTGCTAAAGGTGGCCCATCTCTTCCTTTGAGAAATGTCTTCATTTCTTTGAGCCGGGGTCTCCAGAAGTAGTCCAGACTAGCCTCAAATCTAAGACCTTCCTAGCTTTGCCTTCCAAGTGCTAGGATTAGAGGCACGGGCCACCCCACCTCCTGATGCCCATGTCCCCATATTACTGTATCTCAACCACAGGAGTTATAAATAAAAGGGTTGGGATGAGCAATCATTTTGCAAAGGAGGAAAAGACCAGTGATTTACTCAGAATCGCTAAGCTAGTAAGAGGCAGTATTTTCCTTGCCTTGTGGTCAGAGGTCTCTCTCCAGTCCCAGATGAGGCAAATCAATTCACTAGTCCCAAATTCTTTGCAGTCTGTATTCACTGCTTCCTGTAACACTGTGATACTACACCAGCTCTTCACTCTGACTTTCACTAAAAAGTTCCCAAACTGTCGGCCTTCTGTTTCTCTGGACCTCAGCTCTGCACACCATTGACCTAAACTTGAGTGCTGGCTTTAAAACCCAGTTTGGGTATGAGGAGGAACACAGACTGCATTCACCTAGGATAACATAAGAAGTTTCAGGGTGTCTCTTACCACTTTTTCTTGCCCTACTATTTCACTGACATTTACTAGTGAATCATGGGCTTCCTTGAAAGGGCATTACAATGACATCACTTCCTTTTGGGGTTTTTTCCCCTAAAGATTAGAACCAAGAATGGTTTGCCCACACCTGGGATTTGGACTCTTATTTTCAGCCACCATCTTCTTGCTCAGTCCAACTTGTGACACACATAATAAACACGACCAACAATATACATCTATGTTAGACAAACTAGAGAGTGGAGCATCTGTGTTTTTCCTTCTTCATGGCAACAGCACTGCCACTGTTTAGGTCACTTCTGTGTTTCCAAGGCAAGGTCACTTTAACTTCTCATGCATCATTGGAAAAAGGAAAGGACATGATGCACACATTGCTTACCCAAAAGTACAAATAAGGAAAAATATCCCAATGCATATTTGCTACTTCTCTACTTAATATCCTGATAGCATGTTGGCCCTAAAATACACATGCATGAATATGTGCCCATATGCAAGAACGTGGACCCAGACACATAGCAAAGCAGGCACAACCTCAAGTTTCTCGCTGGAACTAACAGCCACATTCCTAACAAACGTGGTTAATAAAATAATACCAGCTAACATATATTGAGCACTTACACTCAATGCTTAAGACTATTAGATACATTACCTGTATCATGCCATTTTGTTTCTACATTGATCTCTAGGTAGATTATAGGCTTTCTTTTTATAAACAATGAATTTGAGGAAGACATGGCAATCAATTATTTCACCAGAGGTTTTATAGCTTATAAGTAGAAGGCTTTGTTTTCAAACCTGGCGACATAATTCTAAAGATGCTGCTGACCATCCAGCTGGCTGTTCTTAAAATAAATCTCAGCTCTATGTTGAGGTTTCAAAAAGAATCGTGTATAGGGGTCAGAGAAACGGTCCAGTGGGTAAAAGTATTTCGATCCTCAGAATCCACATAAAGGTAGAAGGGGAAACTGACTCTACAAAACTACATGCACGTGCACACACATACACACACCACATAACCCCAATAATAAATAATAATAATAATAATAATTAATAACAACAACAATAATAATCTGGATGAGCTAGTATAGTACATGGTTAAGAGTTAAAACCAGAAAGTAAAAAAACTCAAATCACAAAACTTTCCAGCAGCTACTAGGAACTGGGCCCTACAGGACCCCCACATAAAAGAAATGCACCAGTTATATGGGGAGACATTATAGTATATTCCCCTTCTCTAAGACTGAAGTTGCTGAAATTAGAAACCACACCATGACTCCAGTCCCAGAATAAGGCACACACTGATGTCTTAGATCCTTTATCCTACAGTCTTGTGGCATGTGAAACTTTCACTAGACCAAATCTATTTACTGGCCACAGAAATATAACAAATAACATCCTGAACAGAAAGTCTTTGGGTCAATTGACAATATCTGACACTCACAAAATCTACTTTTTGAGAGTTCACATCTTTCCCAACAGCAGTAAATTATATAGGCTTAAATTATTTGATATGTGGGTCCTAAGGATGTAGTTCGCTTATTAGTGTGCTTGCTTAGTATGCAGACAGCCTTGGTGTGGTAATACATTAACACATTCCTGTAATACCAGAGAGATAGAGACAGAGACAGAGAGACCGAGAGTTACTTAGTAACCAAATCATAAAAGAGAAAGTACCGTCGAAGAAGAGTCAAAGAGAAAAATTTCCCATTTCCAGGGTTACCTCAGGCATTTTTCCTAGATTGTTCTTGGAACCATATGTACCAGGATCTTAAAGTACAGGGCACACCTACTGAACATAGCTTCTGTGGTAGGGTCAGAAACTTGCTGTTTCTCCATATGATAATGCTCACAAAAATCTAACCCCGAGGTAATGACTTAGTACCACAAGTTATAGACAATAGAAAAACACCTCACAGGAACTGACAATCAGTCCTTGGACGATGTGAAGCCATTGCTTCTCAGTCTTGACTACACACTGCCATCTCTTTGGGACCTTTCAGGAAACTACTGATGCCTTCCTAAATGGCAGTCTTTGAGGAACGAGATCTCCACAGAAAATGTTTTCATTCAGCACTGGCAAAAAGAAAATACCAGATGCATCGAATTTTATGAAAGACCACAGCACCAGCTCTACAGGCCTTCCCGTGTCTCCCAAGGGAACAGGAGATCGTGTACTGAGGAGTGTATTACAACTTGTCTGACATGTTCCAACAGGTGGCAAGCTAGATAGGCAGGTAGATAAGACTAGAGAGTTAAGGAGTAAGAAGTAAAACTCTTTCTGTAACAAAAGAATATTGACTAATAACATAAAGCAATGTAAGCACACATGATCTCCATTTTGTAGACATCAGAGCAACTTGATTCTGGCAAGAATCAATGTCTCCTGAAAGCACTGGGTGAATCTTTCTGAGGACTGGGATATTTACAGAACCTCTAGATATCTCCCTCAAGTTACCTTTAATTACAAAAACGCAGCTCCTCTTGATTGCTTCACCAATCAAGGAGCAAGCTGACATGACTCCTGACCAGCTGCAACTACAGAATACTGTGCACAAATACTGGCTTCAATCTAGCCATCAGGAGACCAAAGTTTCCAAGGAACTAGTCTACAAAAACTGTCCTGATTTTTTTCCTCTTATTAAAGTCTGTGTCACAAAGTATTTCTGAAGGGTAAGAAACTACTATACTCTCAAAACACAAAACACAAAACAAATCTGATTTCCCACAAATGGGATTCTTGTATGTGCAACTCTCTCTCTCTCTCTCTCTCTCTCTCTCTCTCTCTCTCTCTCTCTCTCTCTCTCTGTGTGTGTGTGTGTGTGTGTGTGTGTGTGAGAGAGAGAGAGAGAGAGAGAGCACGCACATGAAAGAAGAAAGAGAGAGAGAGAGAGAGAGAGAGAGAGAGAGAGAGAGAGAGAGAGAGAAAGAGAGAACACAGGTGTATGTATGTGATGTAATATGCAATTTTTGTTGTGCTTTTTCTTTGGCTCTTTTTCTTGCTTGGTGTGGCCTATTCCAACTTATTTGTTTTTGTTTTATATTATTATTATCTCTTAGATGCCTGTTTGTTTTCTCATGAGAGACAGAAAGGGTAAGGATCCAGATGGGAAGAGAAGTGGGGAGGAACTGGGAGAAGTAGAGGGGAAACCATTATCAGAATATATTATGTGGGGAAGGGGAATCCATTTTAAAAGAAAAGAGAACAAAGACTAAAAACCCAAAACCTGGGTATCCCATAAATATACATAAACATTATATGTAAACTTTTAAAAGACTTATGATATATGCATGGTCCATAATTTGATTCTTGATGCTTTTAAAGCTTAGCATTATGGGGAGTATTAGGGAAAACTGAGTCTGGGCTAATTCTAAATAATTATTTTACATTAATGTTACTTTTTCTGGGCATGTTAATTCTATTACAGTTATACAGCACAATGCCTTTGATTTTTCACAAATGTACTCTAAGGTATTTAGGGACAGTAACCTGATGTTTGTAACTTACTCTGAATTTATTTAAGAAAAAGCAAAAGGGGGTGACAACCGAATTATCTAGGTGAGTATATCAATGTTGTCAGATTTTCTGTAATTTGAAGTTTGTATGAACAAATTTTTGAGGGGAAAAAAGAGAAAAATATCAGTGTTGGGGCCCCATGTCTTGAAATTCAGATACCAATTGCCTAAAATGTAGTCTGGGCATCTGAATTTTTGGAAGCTCCCTGGGTGACTCTAACATGCAGCCAATGTGGACAGACATCTAGACAGATGTATTGTTCAAAGACCATCAAGCCAAATGCATTTTTTTCCATTATTACTATGTTACTGTGGTGCCATGTTGGGCATCTTCTCCAACAAGGAAGTCATATGACTAAATACCTGACTGTATTATCCTAACCCAGGTGAATGCTGCCATATTGGTTTTATTTCACAGGCATTTGGTACAGTTGTACTAAGTACTTCTGAGCTCTGAAGATGTACTTCTGGGAACAAGAGGATTAAAAAAAATTATCTGGCATGAAGCATTATCAGAAACTAACTGTTAATCTGGGAAGGGGAGTTTCCAATAACTTCCCAAGTTAATGAGCATCATATAGGCTTCTTGAAGAAGCTGCCCTTAAACTGAGAGCTTCTTTATAAGAAGGCAGACTTCTTATTGCAGGGTCGAAAAGCAATATAAACTAAACATGGCACTTTGTACATCAAGTGAATTCCAGATGAAAAGGAAAAGCTGTGGACTCTGCACCATGACCTCTACTAGAAATACTGCCTCTTATCAGACTGTTTGAATGTGGTATGTCCCAGAGTAAGAGAAGGGCACTTTAGAAGGCAAGCGGACTCCAGAATAAAAGGGTCTACCTAGATCTTGCTTTGCAAAGCCCTCTTGGCTGCAACTGGACTGTTGCAAGGGAAATATAGACTGTGTAATCAGAACTGCCAGTACCGTGTAGTCCCCAGAGATGAGCCTGCTTTTTTCTCCAAGGGGTATAAACAGTCAACAGCTTTATGTGGCAGAAACCAGGAAATCCATTTGCCTGTTACTTCGAAGACAGTGGTTGTGAAGAAAACAGTAAAAGCTATGCTAGCCCTCACTTTGTCCTAAGAGAAAAATGTAAAAGCCATGGGGATTCATCTCTTAGGGCCTTTGAGCTTTAGAAGGTAATAAGGGAGACAGACAGAGCCCATCATTATATAAGGAAAACCAACTTCATCATGTTGAATATGAAGGAAATGAGCATCTAATACCTCCTATGTGATGTATTCCCCCTCAAGGCCTAAGTGCCTTTCCTCAATTCCTTCTACCAGCCCTATGAAGCTCAGGCTGGTGACCACACGTTTGGGGACAAGCAGTGAAAGACTATTTAACTTATCTAAGGCATGTGAGTTAGGTATTAATCCAAGAGACAGTTAAGAAGGAAGAATAAGCCAGAATCTCAATGGGGCACTCTAGGTGTCAAGTATAAGGATTTCATTTTTGGAACATGAGAAATCAGAGAAAAATCCCTGGATAGGGAAGCATGGAATATGAGGTGATAAGGAAAACAATTCAGAAGAAGGCAGCTAGTATCAGAGATGTGGGAAAGGCTTTGAAGAGATAGCCCTAAATCAGTTGAATGGCCCAAGAGAAGGGAAGTGCAGACATAAAGCATTAAAAGATAATGGGAGAAATACTATACCTGGTAAGAAAGGCTAATACAATCAAGAATGTAGATATCCATAGCACCATGAAATCTGCTACCTCCTTTGGAGCCAATGACCCCCTCTTACTTATCCTTGATGCCCAGCGTATAGTCCAGAGTGTGTCTGACAAATGAATGAATCAGTCAACTAATGAATACTTACAACGCATATTACCTATGGGTCATGGTTTTATGAAGGCAAATTCCCAGACAGTCCAAGAAGGACTAGAAGGAGAGGAATGGTAGAGAAAAAGAGAGATAATGCTTCATTGTGGTGTTAAACAGGGAACCTACTATATGTCTGCTTAAAACACAATGGTATCAACTGAACACAGTAGCACATACCTCCACTCCTAGCAATTCAGTTTGGAGACAGAGACAGGGCTGCTGCAAGCTAAAGGTCACCTTGGTCTACACTGTTACTTCCAAGCCAGCCAGGGCTGCTTAGTAAGAAAAGGAAAAAATATAAGTGGTATCTTGAATTGTTGACACTGTGGGGATGGAAGCAGGGCAGACACTGGAGTGTTGCCATTGTGTGAGGGGTCACTCATTCTTCACCAGCATGTAGCACAAAGCCTTTGCAAACTTATAGAATAATCTATTTCTGTTTCCTCTTACACATTTATAGTCCATGCACAAGTATTCATACTAACCAGTAGAACAGAGATTTCTATTAACAAGAAATCATGCATAGGTCCTCCAAAAGACAGAAAACATTTATTTTAGATAGCCAGGTTAGAAACTCCATAGGAAGATCAATAGAGGCAAGTAGCCTGGACCCTTGGGGTTCCCAGAGGCTGAACCACCAACCAAAAAAACATACATGGGCTAAACCTAGTCCCTCTGCACATACGTAGCAGATGTGCAGCTTGGTCCTCATGTGGGTCCCAAACAACTGGAGTGGAGTCTATCCCAAGAGCTGTTGCCTATCTGTGAGATATGTACTTCTAGCTGGGCTGCCTTGTGTGGCCTCAGTGGGAAAGGATGCACCTAGTCTCACAGAGACTTGATGTGCCAGGATGGGGGGATACCCAGGGGTGACCCCATCCACTAAGAGGAGAGGGGGAGGGGAAAAATTCTGGGAGGGGGTGACTGAGGGGCAGTGAGAGGGATGTAAAGTGAATAAATAATGTAAATTATAATGCATATGTATACAGACATGTAAGCAAGTAATGACAGCAGTTGGGAGGGAGGCATACAGATTCAGTTAAGTGTGTTTGCATATCAATTTGATTTTACAAAGAACATATAATATGCTGAAATAGGTCTCATTTCAAACAACATCAGTTATCTGCTAAAATAATTACCTTGTTCTGTGAAGCTCATCTTCATAGATGCTTAACATGCTGAACATGCTTAAATTACATTAATGGCAAGTTCCTATTTCACAAGTAAATAAGTACTAATTGAATCAGACAAAAAGATGCATTTATTTCATGGACTGAATGATAAGGGGGTACTGGCTACCCTATGACAGGAAACCCATTAAGAAAACAGGAGACGTGAGCTCAAAGAACTCTACATCTATAGCTCATACTAGTCAGTATTCCAATCATACTGCTGTTAGTGTCCTAAGGAGACAACAAGATTCCATTAGGACCAATCCAAGATTGCTGTTCCTGGCCTGATTCCTCTCCATCTACTTGTCCAGGCCCTCCTTGTACAGGACACGGGGACCCCCGTCTATCTTCTGAGCCTGTTTACTCACTCATATTTTTATAATAACAGAGATGGGGTAGGGGGAAAAGGGCATGGGGGAGAGGGAGGAGGAGGAGAAAAAGGGGGAAGAGAGAGGAGAAAGGGGATGTGGAGGAGAGAAGAAAGAGAGAGGAGAAAGGAGAGAGAGAAGAGGGAGGGAAGAGAGGGAGGTGGGACAGGGAGAAGGGGTAAGGAGAGAGAAGGGAGACAAAGAAAGGGGAGAGGAGGGACTGAAGGCGGAGGGAAGGACAGGGAAGAGAGAGGGAGAATAGAGAGAGAGGGAGAGAGAGAGAGAGAGAGAGAGAGAGAGAGAGAGAGAGAGAGAGAGAGAGAGAGAGAGAAGAGGAAAGTTGTGGTGGTTTAAATAAGAATGGGCTCCATAGGGGCTGGAGAGATGGCTTAGGGGTTAAGAGCACTGACTGCTCTTCTGAAGGTCCTGAGTTCAAATCCCAGCAACCATATGGTGGCTCACAAACATCCATAACGAGATCTGGCGCTCTCTTCTGGAGTGTCTGAAGATAGCTCCAGTGTACTTACATTTAATAAATAAATAAATAAATCTTTAAAAAAAAAGAATGGGCTCCATAGACTTATTTATATGAATGTTTCATCATGTGGAAGTAGCAATACTTAAGAAAGATTTGGAGGTTTTGCCTTGCTGGAGCAAGTGTGTCACCAGAGGGGAGTCTCTGGGGTTTCAAATGCTCCAGCCAGGCCCAGTGTCTCTTCCTATGGATCCTGGTGTAGAACTCTCAGCTACTTTTCCAGCACCATGTCTGCCTGTGTGCTGCCACGATGATAATGAACTAAACTTCGGAACCTGTGAGCCAGCCCCAATTAAATACATTCCCTTATCAGGGTTGCCATGGTCATGGTGTCTCTTCACAGCAATGAAAATCCTAAGACAGAATGGGAGGCAAAGAGAGGAAGAGAAAAACTTTGAGCACAACATGAGGCCACTTTTCCACATTTCCCTAACCACCTCTGCTTTGTTCTTGGTCCATTGTATTTTCCTTATTTGAAAGCATCAATTTGTCATCAGTTTGTCTGCACCCTTTCAATATGACACCTCTTGGCTTTTTTGTGCTCACCTTTTTCAATAAATTTGACTCATTTACCAAACTCCCACATATGTCTTATTATGGTTATGATGATTCTACTTCTTCATAAATACCCACTCATAACTCAGTATGTGGGCCCAGGTGCTGTGTATCTAGAAAAAGAGGAAGAACACAACTCCAGGATCTAGTCCCTTCTCTGCCCTAGACATTACAGATTGGGATACCCCGTTTAACAATACTACTGGCAATAGTCTTAAAGCTGGCTCATTAGGCACCGTGGATATAACTTAGTTGGTACAGTGCTTGCCTACCATGCATGAAGCTCTTGGTTCAAGCCCCACCATCACATAAAAATGGGTGTGGTGGTATACATCTGTAATCCTTGCACTCAGAATGTGGAAGCAGGATGATAGAAATTTAAAGTCTTCTTTCACTATATCTCAAGTTCAAGGCTAGCCTAGGTATCTCCTAAAGGACAATTGGCTGAAAAAAAAAAAAACCTGAGTTTCTAGAAGAATATAGAAAACAACAATCTTTTGAACTGACTTTCTGAAATTACCAATTTTGCTTGATCTGTCCTGATTTTTATTTGTTTAAATAAATTTTTAATGTTTATTTGCTTTTAAGGCAGGGTTTGACACAGCCCAGTCCTTATGATCTGGAACTTGCTATGCTGTTAAAGGTGATCTTGAACTCCTGATGCTTCTGGCTGTCCATTCCACGGTCTACGGACTACACCATGCTACACTCTGATGTTCAAAAGCCACATCTGCAATTCTGGTGTCATGCACATGAAGAACTCATGAAATGTTTTCCACCTCAACTATCTTATAAAAATGGTATGTAAAATACTGTGAAAGGCTAATATGAGCTGTGATTTTCCTGCTCATAGACACATAGTTCACAAGAAGCATTATGGTCATGTCAAAAATGCCTGCAGCTCAAAAGGTAGAAGAGACACAGAGCCCAGAGGGCTCCCATGTGCAACTACCGTAGGCCCTTGGCATCAGTTTCCTTGTGTACAACATGGGTGTGATAGGCAGAGACCTGCTTTACAGGAGGGCTTCCTTTTACTTGACTCCATCCTTTGTAACATTTGGTTTTACATTCATAAATCTAGTAGAAAGCAGCTTTGTTAAATTACCTATACCAGCTCAACCAATTTTCTTTTCACCAGCCTTTTTTTCCCCCATCAGAGAGACATAAACGCATCACACTGAGAAAACATAATCAGCGAGGTCTCTAAGCACACCAGTTCTGTTGCTTGCCTCGAGCTACTCTCAGACCTTGGCTTTAGCCTTTCAGTGCACCTCCCACTCAAAGGTTACTTCACGAAGGTTTCCTCGGCCTAGGCAGCTAGTCTTTGGGAGGAAAATTCTGGATTTTTGCAGGGAAGAAAACCCAACATATTAAAGCACTTTGCTCTTCTCTGATTTAGCAAGGCTGATTTGGGCAAAATGCCCAAAAGAACTCAACATATTTATAGAGTTCTGTTTGATCTACTTTTAAATGCTCCATGCAGAGTCATTCAAGCGAAATGAGAATACAGAATTTTAAAGGAAAAGCTGAGGAAAGATTCTAAATATAGGTTATTTGTTGGGCATAAGCAAGGCCTTCTCCCCAATACTCTGCCCTCCAACATATTTTAAGGGGTTTTCAGTCTTTGCTGCTGACAAATGGATCTCTGAGATCCAAACATTTATGGTAAAAAAAAATGGAGGAGGAGGAGGAGGAGGAAATGATGGAGGGAGGCACAGAGGAGGAGGCAACAGAAAAGATGAACATTTTAAAAATTGTGAAAGGCATCTAGAAAAATCCTAGAGACCCTCATTTGGGATCTATATCTCTTTCTGAATCTTAGAGAAGCTGAGAGGAAAACAGCATAATCAAATCGAGAATGTCCCAGTTTTCAAAGTACCAACAAATGGCACTGTGGTAGGAAGATGGGTGACAGAAAGTCCCACATTAGCATCTCTTGGAGGAAAGGAAGATCTCTGCCACGAGTAGTGACTTGTTGTTTGTTTGTTTGTTTGTTTGTTTGTTTTTAAAAGCTGACTCGTTTGTAACATGGATTCCCTTCTAATCCCTATCAGAAACAAAAAGTAGGGTCCAGAGAGTGAGGGAGACCTAGGTGCTGATGAGTTTTTTAAAACTAATAAAGGCCTCAAAACTCATTCCTTGGGATCTAAGAGGGTCACATAAACAGAGGTCCTTAATTGGGGTCTTTGAGCAGAAACAAGGGGGTCTGTCACCAAAGAGATGGCTCGGGGAGTAAAGGTGCTTACTGCCAGCTGGGTGTGGTGGTGCACACCTTTAATCCCAGCACTCAGGAGGCAGAGGCAGGCGGATTTCTGAGTTCGAGGCCAGCCTGGTCTACAAAGTGAGCTCCAGGACAGCCAGGGCTATACAGAGAAACCCTGTCTCGGAATTAAAAAAAAAAAAAAAAAAAAAAAAAGTGCTTACTGCCAAGCTGGAGGACCAGAGTTCTAACCCCAGGAAGTATGTGATGGAAAATCAGAGGACTTACTCCCTCAAGTAAACTGCTGACCTCCACACACACGGGCTGGCTCAGCACACTACCAGGACATACATGAATAAATGTAATTGAATTTTCTTACAAATGATTCAGGGAAATCTGAAATTTATATAGGGGCTTGGAATGCAGCTCAGTGATGGGGCACTTGCACAGCATGTCCACAACCATCTCTAGCACTAATAAATGCATAAACTTAGACAGGAAGAAAAATGGTACCATCCTCTAGCTAAAATGGGGCTTTTTATTATTCCTATAAACAAAGGCAACACACTATCTGGAGACTGACAGCACCTATGAATGTTTCTTTCTTTCCTATTCATCACAGACATTTTCAGTCCACAACTGTAGCTCTCTTGAAGTGTCATTTACACTCACCTCTACTTCATTTCCATACATGATCCCTTCTAGGCACACTGGGGTCTGACTTTTTAACACATCAACCAAGAGCACGCATCACATATGTTTCTGCAATATTTGGATACCTGCATTGATGGGGTTGGTTTCCTTTGCAATCTTACAGATTCAATTAGTTTATAATAAACACCACCTTCATGAGAGGGTCTATAGGTATTACTAGTGAAGAATCTTTAATTCCTGCTTTCAAACTTGTGGTTTCCAAGGAAACACAAAAGCAATTTTTTTTTAATTATCAAATAAAGGAGTAAACATACAGTTGGAATTTGTTCACTGGAATGTCTCATAGGTCAATGGAGATGCACACAACAACCAAAGAACCACTTCAGGTGGCCTCACGAATCGGGATCTAAAATAGCCTCGTGGGCACAGTGTTCATGAGGCCACTTGCCAAGTGTCTTCTTATTACTCAGGTCAGTAGCTAATGAGGGATCACTCTGTCAGGTGGCACTTTTGATCAAAGCCAAGCGCAATGGCCATGCTCCATTCTTCCACAGAGACCAAAACAGCTCATTTTCATGCTGGCAATCGTCACTGCCCCCACACAACTCAGCCCAACCCATCACTCCTTTCCCTAGCTACTGAACTTCTAGAAAGCACTATATGCCTGCCATGCCCTTGGGGACAAAGAGATATCAGGGCTTCCTTGTACCTGTAGGGTTTCACAAACCTGTGGCTCTTGGCCCTGTTTAGCAGGATTGCCATTCTCTGCATGGTGATCCCTGTCGCCTGTCAGATAGCGGAGATACACACCATGCACAAAAGAAAGAAAGTTTATCTCAATATTTACAGCAGGATTTGCTGGAGGAAATGCCTGACTACTAACAAGGCCTTAGCTCTATGGTATCACTAGAGGGTAAAGGGTTTTAGGGACAGTAAGTTCAGCAGAGACCAAAGGCCTACTTCTTTCAAGAAAAAAAAATATATCTAAAAATTACAATTCCACTTTTAAAAAGTTATACTATAGATAACACTTGGAATAATATCTTTGTTTTCTGTTGCAGTGATAAAACACTGACTGAAAGCAATTTGGAGAGAAAGGGGTTTATTACCTCTTATGAGTCCATCATCAAGTAAAGTAAAAACAGGAACCTGGAGGCAGGAACTGAAGTAGAAGCCATGAAGGAGCAACATGTACTGGTTCACTCAGCCTGCTTTCTTATACACCCCAGGACCCAAAAGTAGCATCCCTCTAGGTGGGCTGGGTCCTCCTACATCAATCATTAATCAAAGAAATGTCCCACAGACATGCCCACAGACCAATCTGATCGCCTCAGTTCTTCAATTGAGGTTCCTTCCTCCCAAGTGACTATAATTTATAGCAAGTTGACAAAAAACTAACTGCTACAGATATAAATGGATGTGTGCAAGATGTTTATTGCTAAATTATTCAAAACAGTGAAAAATCAGAAACATTCTAAATGTCCTATTAGGGGACTGATTAGTTAAATCATAGGTATACTACATAGAGTATTAAGGAAAGTGTATAAATCTAAGTGGACCAATACAAAAAGACCTTTAAGATTCTATTTAATCGAACAAAAATATTATAATAAAAAAATGAACAGTAGGATTCCCCCATCTGTGCCTAAAAACAAAGCAAAACACTGTCATGTTTCTTGGCACACAAGAAGATGAAGAGGGAGGATCACACGGCTCAAGACCCTGTTCCTAAACAAAAACAAAAGGATATCAATGTGTATGCTACAGTGTACTGAATCAGCCTGTCTCGGCTGCAATTCCCACTTCCTTACTGGATACCCACAGCTTCTTAGAACTTCTCTCAATGTAACTCTGCAGAGGTAGATAGCAGCTGATGGGGATCATCAGGAACTAGATGTTTCCCAGAAAGTATGACTGGGGGAAGGGGTTGGAGATTATTCTTTATACGGGGTCTACCTAAGAACATTTAGTATGGGTCTAAAAGAAAGTCTACAAACTCAAAGAGAGATGAAATGACAGTGTAGACTAAGTGACAAAGCACCAAAGCTGTTGGGCGGAGCATCTGGTTGTGCTGGTCAGAGTAACAAAACCATGCAGAACTTAGGGCTTCCTTTGGGGCTGCAAATAGGTTTCCTCCAAGGCCCCTCTGGAGGAATAGCACAAAGAACAGAGAGGGCTTCAAAGCAACTGAAAGAGCCTTGAATATGAAAGAAAAAGGGCTGGCTGTGAATGAAGTGGGGTTTGTTTGTTTGTTTGTTTGTTTTGGGGTTTTTCATTAAGTTTTTAGATTAACATTCAAAGGAATGGGTTTCCCATACCATCTTCACTCAGATGGGTCATTATGTTTTGTTCTCATTTGTTCCTTCTCCCCACCCGCCACCCCCACCCTACCCATGTCCCCTATCTTCAGCTGGCTCCCTTTCTTCCCCAGTTAGTCCCTCTATCTGCTTTCCTACCACCTTCTTCCACCTCCTTTGCTGTCTTCTCCTTGTCTTTCACGAGCAGTGAAGGGCTCTAAGCAGCCGTTTCCCCAGCATGTACCTATTTGTTCAAAGCAAACAGACCTTTTCCCCTTTCTTTAAACAACTCCTGGTTCCTTATAAGTACAGGAAAGACCCAAAGGTGTGCTTCAGAAAATGGTAATACACATTCAGACTTTTCAGCTTTCCCAACTGATCTCTACCTTTAACCCTCAGAAGGAGGGAACCAAGTGTCATGGAGAGTGTAAATTTAGAATTTGTGCATCTAGGAAGTGTCAATCTAGAAGTCTTAAGGCTAGAAAAGCAGTGAAGATTCCTTCGTGGAACAGTAAAAAGAAACGACAGATAAAACCATAAAAGGGACAAAAATAAATGTACAATTATCCCCACAACAATACTATTTTTTTTGCCAGCACTTAATAATTTTTAAACAGTTAAATGTCTTTACTTCAACAGGCCAGATTATACAGTTGTCTCTAGATTACACATGAGTAGATATCTTTTTTGCAAAAGCAAACTTTCTGGAAGGCAGAAATTGAGTTTTTCTAAGAGAGGTTGGCAAATGTGATATGTAAAGGGCCAGAGATTATGTGAGGCTCTGTGGACCACGCTACATAACCGCTGTTGTAGTGAAAACAGTTGTACATACCAACTTCTGGAAGGCCAAATATAATAGAATGTTATTTATTCAAAAACGGGGGGCAGAATTCACCACATTAGGCCCCTGGATCAGTTAGCTTGCCTGATCTATAAGTCATAAAAAGGGTCTAAATGAGAGCGTGAGATTTGTATTTGTTTGTTTTTGATATTTTTAACAGGAAGAACAAGAAGCATTGCTAAGACTGAATCATCAGTTTAGACATGACATCCCTCCCAAACATCTGTCCTCATCCCTCTCCACCCCCACCCCTGCCAGCAAGGAACAGCCCAGTGCAAAGCTCTCTTTGGCTTGCCTTGCTGCCCAGCACCTACTTACTTCTTACATTCTAGAGTCTCAAGAATAGGATCCTAAAAGGATTTCCTGGCGAGTACATCCAGCAGTCCAGAGCCTAGACCCGAAGGGGTGTGATGGTCAAGCTTTGTCAATTAGACAGGCTACTCAATGGAAACTCACCTCTAGTCTCTGTCTGTGATGATGTTTCTAGAGAAGTCTTCCTGAGGAGGGACTGTAGACTGCCCTGCTGAGCAGCAGCAGCAGCAGCTCATGAGCTAGGGTCCCCAACTGAGATGAAAGGAGGGAGTAGGCAACCAGTTCAGAGGTCCTAGAAGTAGAGCCCAGTTCCTTGCTTCTTACTTTTTATTTGTTCTTTGAGATTTTCCTTCAATGTATTTTGATCTTCTTCACTCCCTCCCCTAGCTCTTCCCAGCTCCTCCTCTTCCTTACTCACACAACCTTATGTCTTTCTTTTTTTAAAAAAAAAAAACCCATTAACTACAATGTGTGCTGACTATATACTTTTTTAGAGTATAATTAGAACATTTCTCCCTTCCCTTTCCTCCCTTCATATCTTCCCATACAACCCCTTCCTTGCTCTCTTTCAAATTCATGGCCTCTAAAGAAAATTAACTGTTATTACATGCATATATGTATACATATATACATATGTATTTCCAAATATAACCTGCTCAGTCTATATAATATTACTTATATGTCTATCCTTTCAGGGCTGACCATTTGGCATTGGATAACCGATTGGTGTACTCTTCCCTGGGGAAGACTATTTCTCCTGCTCTGAGCATATCTTACTTATCTTTGTGTAGGGTTGAGGCCTTGTGCTCTTACCTTGTCCATTTTTACATGTCTACTGGTGTTGTCTTTGTTCAGTCACATTTGGGCAGTCATGCTGGTGGGTGAGACATTACTAGGTGATACAGTCTTTCAGCATACTGCTTGATCCTTTAGCTCTTATGATCCTTTCGTCCCCCTCTTCCTCAAATATTCCATAAGCCCTCAGTACAGGAGCTGTTCTGTAGATGCATCCATTAGGACTGGTGAGCCTGGCTTTTATATAAAGGCTGGAGATACAAACTCAATTTCCCATGCTTGCATGGCAAGCACTTTATCAACTAAGCTATCTCCCTAACCTCCTTAAAACACCAATTTTAAAGGACATAGAAAGCATTAATTTCATAGAAGCAGGCCTGTAGCTCTATTGACATGGTAAGAATGCTTGTCTAGCATGCATGAAGCCCCAGTTTTGTACCACATAAATTGGTCCTTGTGAAGCACTTCTGTAATCCCAGCACTCGGGAGACAGATGCAAGAGAATCAGAAAGCTAAAGTTATCCTTGGTTACAAACCAAGCTTGAGGCCAGCCTGAACTACTTGAGATCCTGACTCAAAAAAACAGTTACTAATTCTCTACTAGTAGTATATTTACTTTAGCTACCTAATACAAACAAGAAATCAGGAAATCTCTCCTAGCATAGAACTCTCTCACCATCATCATCCTTACCTCCTCCCATGACATACACAATGCGGGTGAATAAGAAACCTGACATTATAGCTATTGGATGGATCACAGGGCCCCCAATGGAGGAGCCAGAGAAATTACCCAAGGAGCTAAAGGGATCTGCAACCCTATAGGTGGAACAACAATATGAACTAACCAGTACCCCATAGAGCTCGTGTCTCTAGCTGCATATGTATCAGAAGATGGCCTAGTCTGCCATCACTGGAAAGAGAGGTCCATTGGTCTTGCAAACTTTATATGCCCCAGTACAGGGGAACGCCAGGGCCAAGAAGTGGGAGTGGGCAGGGGGCATGGGGAACTTTGGGGATAGCATTGGAAATGTAAATGAAGAAAATACCTAATTTTAAAAAAAGAAACCTGACATTAGAATTGTTGACAAACTTTCTTAGCTGGTGATAGTGGGTATACAGGCACTGAGTAGTCATGCTATTATTGATTCCATGGTAAAGGATATATTACATAAGGTTACCTTTCTAGTCATTTTCTTTATACATTTTAACACTAACTGCATTCCCACTCTTGTGTCTTTACTATCATCTATCTATGAATCTTCCCCCTCCATTTTTCCAAAACTGAAACTCAATATCATCCACTAAACAATAAGTTCCCATTCTGACACCAGGTCCTAGAAATTACCATTCCGGCGCATACCTCCATGATTTTGACTAATCTGGACACCTCATATAAACAGAATTATTTCATGTTTGTCTTTGGGGGCTTGCTTATTTCACCTAGCATAATGCCCTCAAAGTTCATCCATGCTGTAGCAGGTGCCTGAATCTCCACCCCCTTTTAAAAAATAAACAGTATTTAATTGCATGTATCAGTCACATTTTGTTTATCTATTCATCCTTGAACAGACATGTTTTGTCTACTGTGAATACTGCTCTGAATATGTATGCATGCGTGCCTATTTGAGCTCCTTCTTGCTCCTTTCTTATGTGTCTCCTTTAGCCTTGGTTTGAAATAGTAAATATGCTAAAGGAAACATATTACTTACCAACCCATCCCCAGCCATCATCTAAGAAGCTTGAGGGACTAGACTGGCACATAGCAATTCAACCCAATTCCCCATGAATAATGTCATCCTACACCAAATCAACACGGAGATGGTGTGAAAGTCCTCTTGAGGCAGCCTTCTGAGGAGTGCAGAGCAGAATGCAAATAGGATGCACATTTCACTCCCTGCCGAGCTATGTACAATAAAGCAGAGTGGAGAGTGTGTGGCAGAAACCCCTGCTATGGAGTGAGTGATATGGGTGTTTTATCAAAAGCAGAAACACCATTTTAACTTCATTTCTCAACCAAAACTCACAGTTAAACTGTCCTAGTAAGCAACCAGAAATCTCCAACGCCCTCCAAAAGATTTGGACAGGCCATGTAGACACTCAACTGAGACAGCAAATATTTGCTCCCTCTAACAGGATGGGGGTAGCATGGCATCTTAATGTTCCCTCCTGTAGACACTGAGAACAGTTTGCAAGATGAAGAGTGGGACCCTCAATCTGTGGAACATTTCAAAATGCTTAATAGGCCAGACTGAGGGCACACAGGTGAAAGTGTTTTGAGAACTACAGATAAACAACACCATAGCCATGCTCCACTGTGCTGGTTCTGTTCAAAGGGAGACAGGAACAGAAACTAGAAATGGCTACCAGGTTTAAAGTTATTAGAAACTTCACCATCAATTGTAAAGATGAAGAAACTGATACATGCATTCAAAGGTGGAAGGAGGGGCTAAGAGGTGGCTTAGCAGTTACAAAGGACCTAGGTTCACTTCACAGCACCCATATCAGGCCATTCATCCACCTTGAACTCCAGCTCCAGAGACTCTGATCCCATCCTCTACCTCTGTAGGCACCTGCACTTATATGCACAACACGCACACATTCAATGTTTTTGATTTGTTTTGTTTTGTTTTGTTTTGTTTTCAAGACAGGATTTCTATGTGTATCCCTAGCTGTCCTGGATACTCTGTACACCAGACTGGTCTTGAACTCACAGAGATCCACCTGCCTCTGCCTCCTGAGATTAAGGGTGTGCACTACTACTGCCCATTACACACAATATTTTTTTCCTTTTTTTATTAGATATTTTCTTTATTTAACTTCAAATGCTATTCTGAAAGTTTCCTATACCCTCCCCCCACCCTGCTCCCCTACCCACTCACTCCCACTTCTTGGCCCTGGCGTTCCTCTGTATTGGGGCACATAAAGTTTGCAAGATCAAGGGGCCTCTCTTCCCAATGATGGCCGACTAGGCCATCTTCTGCTACATATGCAGCTAGAGACACGAGCTCTGGGGGTACTGGTTAGTTCATATTGTTGTTCTACCTATAGGGTTGCAGACCCCTTCAGCTCCTTGGGTACTTTCTCTAGCTCCTCCATTGGGGGCCCTGTGTTTCATCCAATAGATGACTGTGAGCATCCACTTCTGTATTTGCCAGGCACTGGCATAGCCTCACTTGAGACAGCTGTATCAGGGTCCTTTCAGCAAAATCTTGCTGACATATGCAATAGTGTCTGGGTTTGGTGGCTGATTATGGGATGGATCCCCAGGTGGGGTAGTCTCTGGATGGTCCATCCTTTCATCTTAGCTCCAAACTTTGTCTCTGTAACTCCTTCCATGGGTGTTTTGTTCCGTGTTCTAAGGAGGAATTAAGTATCCACACTTTGGTCTTCATTCTTCTTGATTTTCTTATGTTTTGCAAATTGTATCTTGGGTATTCTAAGTTTCTGGGCTAATATCCACTTATCAGTGAGTGCATATCAAGTGACTTCTTTTGTGATTGGGTTACCTCACTAATATGATATTCTCCAAATACATCCATTTGCCCAAGAATTTCATAAATTCATTGTTTTTAATAACTGAGTAGTACTCCATTGTGAAAATGTACCTCATTTTCGGTATCCACTCCTCTGTTGAGGGACATCTGGGTTCTTTCCAGCTTCTGGCTATTATAAATAAGGCTGCTATTAACATAGTGGAACATGTGTCCTTATTACCAGTTGGAACATCTTATGGGTATATGCCCTACACACATGGCTCAGCCATTAAAGGTTAGGCTCACAACCAAAAATACACACAATATTTTTTCAAGATAAGTAAACAAAAGGTAGAAAGATGTCTCTAGAATCCATAACCACTGGTAAAATGGAGAACTGTATGCACAGATATTTCGTGCCCATGCATGAAGGTCTCTGGACAAACTTAGGTAGAAGTATGAATGAAGAACAGTAAAATATATCAATGAATTTCTGGACTCACAAAAGTTCCAGTCTTATTCTGAGATTCTGAACAGAACAAGGTATTTGCCATGTTACCCAGCCATGCTGGTTCACCTACTGAAAGGGAAGGCATTCAGATCTCTGTGCTTTTGTTTTGTTCCAATTCAAAGCTGACACTCATCAGGTCTAATAAATGATCATTTTCCATTTTCGATTTCTTTCAGGCTTTGTGCAGAATGAGTTCATACATCAATGTGAATGGATCAATACAGTTGATAATTTATGATGATGTAGATGGAGAGATTGATCGATCCGACAAACCACCCAACTGATCCTTGCCTCTCTTCCTTCTTGCTTCCTGGGTTTAGTCATTTTTAAATCTATGAACACTTTCTCCAGAAAGGATCAGTGGGAAACAAGGTCAATATAAAATAACATCCTATGTATCTCTAACAACAGACTTAGAGCTACACTGCAAAAAGGTTTAGTGGGTCATCTCTGGATTTCAATGGTCCAGATTATTTCTGTGCTCTCTATATAGATATAAATAAAAGCCAATGGAACAAATACATACACACCCAAGGAACCCACTATATAACAGGTCAGAACCCAGAAAATGAGTTAAGGAGAGGGAAATAGAGTAAGACAGAGGAGAAAGAAGGATGGCATACTGCCAAGACAGAAAGCAGAAAGAAGTTGTTTTTTTTTTTTTAATTTAAGCCATATGTTATGCATAGCAATACAGTTTACATACTAAGTGACAGGAGTCTTTCAAATATTACAGTGACCTGTACATAGATACTAGACAAGAGGGACAAAAGGGAAGTGTAAACTGTTACAACTGTGTGGTTGGTGGGGTGTGTGAGTATGTGGTGTGTGTGCATGTGGTATGTGTATGTGTGGTATATGTACTTATATATAAACATATATATTACAGCCTTTTCATTTCTTACATTTCATGGTTTTTAATCTTTGTTCATGGCATGTCAGATACTCCAGAAAATTGGGTTATTTTTCCCTTTCTGTATATAATTGCAAATGTCTTACCTTTTATCACAATGCTTTAGTCAGAGTGAATTACAAAGGAAACTAATTTATTCAAAGGAAACAAACACTAACCTCCTGTTGATATTATCAAAGATTGCTTTAAAGTTAAAAGTCAAGCATAAAACAACTGGTATCATTTCTTTTCTTGAACAGTATTTTAAAAGAATATATTACTATTAAGAGTATGCTATGCCATCTGTTTACTTTACTCTGTCAAAAAATGTGCCCCCGAAATGGATTAAAATAAATAAAAGGTGATCCTTTTGTTTTAAAACTAAAGTTTTGTAGATTATACTTTTTCCTTTGTAAAGAATGATTCTATTCAAGAATCCATCCAAGCTATCCCTAGGGTGAAAGAGAGAGCCAAGGGGAAGAGAAATGGGGAGAGGAGTAGGGTTCCTGGCATCATCCCCTACAGAGGTTGTGACATCCCAAATCTTCCAAGAAGCCAACCGCAGGCAGAAACACCAATTATCAGATTTGACTGCATTGCTCAGTGGTCCTAATACCAGACTCCTGACAACCAGAGCTGTCATAATCACATGATCCAATCACCCAACCCCTCCTGCTTAACTTTCCCTTCTCTGTACTGACCCTATACATATCTGGGAAGAGAGAACCCACAAGAAGGAAGTGCCCCCATCAGACTGGCCTGCAAGAAACTCTATGGGATAGTCACTTCATTAATGATTGATGTAAGAGGGGTCAGCCCACTGTGGGCCCTATTACCCCTGGGCAAGTGGTACTAGGTTGTAGAAAAAAGGAAGCAAACCATTGAGAGCAAGCCAGTAAGCAACATTCCTCCATGGTTTCTACCTCTGTTCCTACTTGACTATATGTCCTGGCTTCCCTTGATGATGGATTATGATGTTGAAGTATAAGATTAAATAAATCATTTCCTCCTCAAGTTGCTTTTGGCTATGGTGTTTATTGTAGCAATAGAAATTAAACTAATACATCCCCTGTTCCTGACAAAGGCGATGACAAACATCACCAGATCAAACATTAGAGAGGGCAAAGCTCAGAATGGAAAGGGGATATCTAAGTCTGACCCATAAATTCCAACAAAAAGAGCAGAGTGTACATGTAGCTGTCTATGAAATTAAATGTACTATACGCATTCATTTAGAATACCCTGAAAGAAGGTATAAGATCAAATACACATTAAATTGATGACATGGACCTGGGAAGATGGCTCAGCTGTCAAGGAGCCTAACACACACACACACATGAGGACCTGAGCTCAGACCATCTATGTAAAAGCTAGGGTCAGTAGAGCTGTCTTGTAGCCCCAACCCTGAGGAAATGGAGACAGGCAGACCAGGTGGCGAATTGGCCAGCCAGCTGAGCCAAACCAACAAGTCCCAGGTTTCGTCAGAGGCTCTCTCAAAAAATAAGATGAGGAGCAATCAAGGAAGACATCCAAGGTTGACTTCTGGCCTCTACAACTTGCACACCTGCATGCATATATGCACATACCCACATTGATATATACCATACATGCACATACACAAAATAATAACTATAACAACAAAATAATGATGTAAAGTTAAAGCCTTTCCTTGGCCTGGACACATTCTCCCACTAGTATCTTGAGGCATAATAAGTAAATGTGAGAAATTCTGGTGTTTCCTCTCCAAACATTTACCGTAGCATCGGCTCCAATAGCCATCACATGCCTCCAGTGATGTGACTTCCAGTTCAGACTTCTTCCTGTGCAACTGCATATACCTTCGCACACTAACCAACCACCATTATCAGGCCAGGAACTAGGTTCACTCCTTAGCCTCACTTTACCAGCCATCTGCTTACTAAATCTCTCCTTTCCCTCAGCACTCAGGGACCAAAGATCAGTTTTATGAATGGCAGAATTTTAACAGCTTCTTTTTAAATTCTTAAAAATTACTGCTCCCCCTCCAAACCCTCTCATGCTCCCCAAGCACTCTCAAATTCACAACCTCTCCTTCTTTAGTTGTTACACATACACATATATTCATACACACATGCAGACATACATAGAAATGCATATATGTATATACACACACAACCTGATAAGTCCATTTAGTGTTACTCTTATAACTATGTTCAGAGCTTCTCACTGAGCTAAGTATAACTTACCAGAGGGTTCGCTCCTGGAGGAGACTGACTGCATCTCTCTCAACAGCCATTAATTGCCTTAACAGCTTCTTCTTTTCTACACAAATAACTTAGTCAGACTGCTGATCCTCTGATATGTTTGCTTTTGCTAACTTTTCCCAAAAGAGTTGATGCATCTTCGTTTCAGTGCACAATTCCTTCAACAGGTCAAGTTGGCTCCAAGAGGAATGAAATGTAGCTTTCTCCTTCAGGGAGCTCAAGAACAAAGTTTGTTTAAAATGGACCAACTATGTTACTTCCCTTAACACTTCTCATGGGGTTATAGTAGTTGAGATGCAGTGTGCATGCACACACACGTGTGAAATTAATTTGCACATGTGTATGTGTGTGCATATGTATGCACTTTGCAAAGTTCTATCCAAGCTAAAAGATTTTTGTTTCTAAAAAGCTCTGTTTAAAATTCTAGCATTTGCTGGGCAGTGGTGGTACATGTCTTTAGTCCCAACATTCAGGAAGCATAGGCAGGTAGATCTCTGTGAGTTCAAGGCCAGGAGAGTCAGGTCCACATGTAGGAATCCTATCTTGAAAATAAAAAGCAAATCCAGTATTTTATAATTTTGACTGATCCACCTTCTGAGGGTTAAATATATATATATATATATATATATATATATATATATATATATATGTGTGTGTGTGTGTGTGTGTGTGTGTGTGTGTGTGTGTTTGTGTATGTGTATGTGTGTGTATATATATAAATATGTATATATGTGCATATATATACATATATATTTATATATACTCTACCCTTACTAGTTTCAACTCTAAGATTGATTCATAAGAGTGCATTACAAGAGAAACAATCAAAGTTTATATATATATATATCAATCAACAATAGGAAAAAAAACTTAAGTAGAAAGAGATTCCATTTAAAAAAAAAAAAGGAAACACTGTCCACAACCTGTTAAAGAAAAATTATCAGGAGGAAGCAAGAAATTACAGGTAAAAGTTGGACACTAGACTGAAGTGGATAGCCAGGATCAATTGTTCAGAATTCTGGGGTGTATATGTTTTTGTTTGCAAGGATTAATTTACCACAATGTTTTAAAAAGAAGAGTAGGGAAGAGAAAGATTCCATTAATATACTTTTATCTAAAGATAATTTTATGCTAATAAACTCATAAGCAAAAAAGTTGGGAAAATACCAATTCTTTCAATATTGCCCTCTAATTTTAATATGCTTGAAATCAAAACTCTAATGAACTTTTTAACTTGATGACATTAATTTATCATAAACAAATTGAAATAGTAAAACTTTATTGGTGTGTGTGTATTCACATGTATGGGGGGCATACATGTACATGTGTACATATAGAAGAGATCAACCTTGTATTTTTCAAGAAAGGTCTCTCAATAGCCTAGAAGGCACAAACTAGGCTAGACCAGAAAGTCCAGGGGGATCTACCTCTTCTGCCTCCCCAACAGTAGGATTACAAGTGCATGTAACCACACATGGATGCTTTAAATCTTGGGTTCTGAGAATCACACTTGGGTCCTCATGTTACTGACAAGCCATTTTCCTAGCCTAAGATCAATGTCTTTCCAAATGAAGAGTGATAACAGAAAAGACAAAACTGTGCTACACTATATACTGAGATGTATTAGAAACCCTCAAAATTAAGTATATGATGTAAGAATGTTGAGACAAGTTAATGGCATTAAACTGAAGGTCCAAGGAAACAGTGGTATATGATAAAGTATCAAAGACCCATAGGGAACAGCTGTTCTCTAAATGATCCTGAAAAAAGTGCCTGTTCCAAAGTAATAATCAATTTGTATACTAGTCCCATATATTGAAATTTCTATGCAGATAAAATTTGAAATTAATAACAAAGCTACTACAAAAATAGCTGGGAATTTACTTAGAGGAACTATAAAAGCATTAAATATACTTCTCTATATGAGAAGTATGTTTCTATAGATTAAATGTATACAAATGTACTGTTCCTATAACATTAATAGAAAAAATTGAAAAGCGATCAGACTAGGAAGCAGAATGGGCCATGAGTGAGAAAGTGATATTAAAAAGGAAAACTAGAAATATCTCTGTATAAACAGCAAAGACTACTAATAAGTGACAGAAACAAAAACATTCAAACCCTCTACCAATTAGAGAAGTACAAGTTTACAGCTTTCCAAAGCATCCCCCACTGCTGGTGTGTGTGTGTGTGTGTGTGTGTGTGTGTGTGTGTGTGTGTATAATAGTTGTAAGCATCAGGAAATGAATTGAATAATAATGGATCAAAGTTCCATACAATGAATGCATGGTTTTGTCTGGTAATTCCACATCTAAGCATCTTTCCTAAAGAAATCATCAGCGCCTCAGATAAAGACTTAGGAGCACAAATAGTGCAGAGTTAGGGACAATGGCGAGAAAAAAATGGAAACGTAAATGGGATTCTTGCCTTTCTGACACAGACTCTCTCCAGGAAGCACAGAATGTAGACTATAAGAGGTTTGGCTTTTGATTTACAGGCAATCTCATTTTTTTTTCCCTCAAGAAATGAACAATAGGAGGCCACAGTCAGTTCTCTGCCCTTCTTGAATCGATTATCTAATATTTAGGTCATCTCTAGCAAAACAGTATCATCTTGATCCCCTAGACTCACTATCTCCTAGGCAACTGATTGAATAAAAAAATATATATATAAAGCCTCACTGAGAAATATATTATTTTAAAGACTTAAATAAAAGAAATGGCATATTACAGCCCTCAGCTGGGGGATGGGGCATAGCAGCACTGAAAAGATAAGAAGCAGCTAGAGAGCCAGGCACCATCAGGGAGCTGCACTGTAACACCGCTTCACGTGCTGATTTCCATGTTTAACGGCTTCATTGAGAATTTATGTAACATAAAATCCACCCCTTTCAAGTATATAATTAAATTGGCTTTATATATTCACAGAATGATACAGCCAACCCAACAATCTAATTTTGGAACATTTCCATCATCCCCAAATGAAACTTCATGTTCATTAACAGGTGTCTTCATTCCCATTCCCAGGGTCTCGGCTAGTATTAATCAACTTTCTGTCTCTAGGAATCTGTTTATTCTGGGTAGTTCACATAAATGGAATCAAATAATGTGTGATCTTGTGTGTGTGTGTGTGTGTGTGTGTGTGTGTGTGTGTGTGTGTGTGTGTGGTTTCCTTCACTCAGCATCAGCTGTTGGAGGTTCATCCATGGTTTAGTACCAAAGATTGTTCATTCATTTATGCATCAGCTGCTAAACATCTGGGTTGTTTCTCCTTGGGGATAATTATGAATAATGCTGCTAGGAATAATCTAGTACAATGTATATATGCATGTATGTATGGATATATGTATGTGTGCATATGAATATGTATCTTCTCGCTTTATCTGGACATCAATTTCTGGATTACATAGAAGTTAGAAGTTTGAGATCTAGGCAAATTAAACTGCACTCAGGAGGCAAAGGCGGGATCATTGTGATCCACACTATTTCTCCAAACTGGTTATTCAACTTTAAAGTTCCATCAATAATGTACCAGTTGTTGATAATAGTCCTTTACAATCCTTTTAACGTCTCTTAAGATTGACAGGTATGTCCTCTTTAATTTCTCATGTGGGGATGTAGAACTTCTCTCTTGATCACTATAATTAAACATCTATCAATTGTGTTAACTAGTCCACAATTTCCTTCCTTTTACTGTAGGTTTTGTTTTGTTTTCTTTTGTTTGAGACAAGATCTTATATAGCCCAGGTGACCTTAAACTCAAATTCTCTATGTAGCCCAGGGTAACCTTGAATTCCTGATCTTCCTGACTCTACCTACTAAGTGCAAAGATTACAGCTATGAGGCAGGCACCACAACCAGCTGAGAACCAACCTCTGTATGACTGGTTTCTACCTTATTTTTCCATTCTCTATTTCATTTCTTTCCACTGTAGTCTTTGTTCATCTTTCTGCCTGTTCATTTTGATTTTTCTCGCCTTGTTGTTTTTTATTTTCAAGACAGGGTTTCTCTGTGTAGCCCTGGCGGTTCTGGAACTCACTCTGTAGACCAGGCTAGTGTTGAACTCAGAGAGACCCTCATGCCTCTGCCTCCCAAGTGCTGGGAACAAAGGCAGGCACTCCATGCCTGGCCTTCCTCATTCTTTAAGGTACAAAGTTAGGTTGCTTATTCAAGATTCCTTCTTAAATATAGATATTGACAATGCTAATCTTTAGGAAATTCACTTTTATCTTATTTTTCTTTCATTTATTTTAAAGTATTTTGGAGTTTGTGAATTCTTTGACTCATGGGTTATTCAGAAATATGATCCTCAATTTTCATAGATTTGTGAATTTTCCCAATTTCCTTCTGTTGTTGATTTACAATTTAATTCTATTGTGGTCAGACAACATTCTTGGTATGATGTGAATTTTTTCAAGTTTGTTGAGATTTTTTTACAGCCTAGCATCTGGCCCATCCTGAAGAGTATTTGATGTGTGTCTGACCATTGGCTGCTTTGTGGACAACACTCCATTACTACTTTCCACAAATCTCTAATGTCTTCCCAACACTCTGGAGATCTTACGTGTAAGTTATCATGTTTAGTTATTACTATTACTATATCTACCAAGAGATTCTACCTTATTTCATGGCCTCTCCCTAGCTAATATCCATTCATATTCTCATTTCCTCTGTCTCTCTGTCTCTGTCTCTCTCTCTCTTTCTCTCTCTGTGTGCGTGTGTGTGTGTCTGTCTGTCTGTGTGTGTGTGTGTGTGTGTGTGTGTGTGTGTGTGTGTTTGTAAGTGTGTGTATGTATGCATGTATGTATGTGCATGTTAGTTTGAGTTCATGTGGAGTTCAGGTATATGGAGACCAGAGGATAATCCTGAGCATATTCCTTGGATACCAGCTACCTCATTTTTAAAACAGGCCTGGAATACTCACTGACCAGGAACATTTTATGTAGGCTAGGCTGGCTGGCCAACAAAGCCCAAGGTTCCACCTATCTGTTTCTCCAGCACTGGCATTAGAAATGCATGCCACCACACCAAGCTTCATTACATGGGTTCTGGGGATTGAAACCAGGCCCTTGTGCTTGCTGACTGAGCTATCTCTCCAGCCCAACACCTATCCTTTGTCCTTATTTTCAACACTCAGAATTGCCCGGGGAATTAACAAAGAGTAGTGGCTTTGCTTTAATCATGGGAAAATTAGACAACAGAACCCAAGTTTCACAGAACCTGCCCATGCCACAGGAATGGAGTGTGGGTGTCTTCCAAAAGCCACTCTGCAACAAGGCCCTGCCACTGCCAGATTTATGCGCGTCTAGAAACATAAATGGACCATGCTGGCAGGTCTCACCCCATTCCACCCTCACACATGTCCCTTCTCACACACAGGACTACACAGGGGAAACTGCTGGCTGCTCTCTGACTCTTTCTGATGCCAACAGTAATGGCAGCACACATGACCCCACAAATTGCTGAAGGACTAGGGAGAGATTCCTTTCTGCTTGTCACTTGCAAAAC